>NW_008825301.1:710683-718778 GCF_000699105.1 Pygoscelis adeliae | reverse complement strand
CCGTTCTTTAAAAGCTTGAAGAAAAAGATCTCGTATGCTTTTCAGGCAATCTGTAATAGTATTTTGCCCTTCTTACTGTCAGAAAGTGTTTCCTAATTCCTCTCTTGCCAAGTGAGTCTCTCTTGCCAAAACCTTAGCTCATTGTTTCTGCTCATGGCCAGAATGGGTTTGGAGAACAGGTTATTCCCTTCCTCCTTCTGCACCTGAATGTTGTTCCCTCTACAGTCACCTCTCTAGAGATGTGATGGGGCTGGCTCATGCCTTCAGCTAGAAAATACTTGGGAGATGGGTAAAAGTTTTGACATCCTCAGGTCTGTTCTCCAGTAGGCTTACTGTCATTTTCTCAGGTATTAACAATGGCTTGAGCTGATCAAGCCAACAGTGCTTAAGAGCATGTTTCATCTTACTTCACTGCCTACGCCTCATTTCAGTGCTGTGTGTAAGCTACAAGCACTTTCCAGGTTGGGTCTTGCCTCCCCCTTTGCACCAGTCTCATTCCTTTACATGTGGCTGCAGCATATACAAACCTTTATAGCTTGGGACATTACTGCTGGAGAAATACTTTTGAGAATTGAGATTTAGTGGCACTTTTAAAGAAGATTTTAAGTACTTTACTTAGATCAGTACTATGAGCTTTAAGAAAAAGGAGGTCTACAAAGACTACTTAAAATACCTTCTGTGTGGCAGCATCCAGAGACCCTCCAGGATGGACTCCTGTTGTGTTAGGGGAGGTACAAGCAGAATGTAAACAGCAGCTTACAAACAAAAAAAATCCAATGCTTTTCTTCAAAATTTCACTACTGAAAGCAATCCTTGTGGAAATTCACAGTGGAAGTGAGCAGCAAGTAATATTTTTTGCAGTTGCTGCAGAGAAACCATCTTCTTGCCTGCATCCTTTGCTAGAATCTGCAAACTTGGCTTTGGAAAATAGATGTGGCTGTAGATTCAAGCTGACAAGTGTTACAGCATGAAATGCATTTCAGAGGGGAAAAATGACAATATGAAAAAGAATGTTTAGGAAGTGATATGGCTTAGGAAACTGTATTAACCTGCTGAAAATGTTGCTTTACATATTACGACAACAGGAATGTTTATGTCAAAGTAAAATCCAATAATGTTACTGTGTTTTAAAAGCAAATGCTGCTTTTGTGATCAGCCATTTCTTATGGACAAAGGAATGTTTTTTTTTAAAACATAAACATCTGAATAAATTCCCCAAAGAGCTTTAGGCATGAGACAGATGATTTTGGGTTCTGCCTTATTTTTCTTGTATTCTGATGAAATTTCTATGATGATGTTCATCAAATGGCTGCTAACAGGTGGAAAAAGCATGTACTCAGGTAATATTACTCTAAGTTTCAAATTAGCGTGGGCTTATCTTTTCAGCGTCTCCCTATAAAATTGGGCCCTTGCCATTTTAGGAAACTAAAGCTTGACACTACATTTTGTTACAAACACATGCATGTACGTGTTGACTCTAATGATTGTATGTGTTTGTACTTACCTCATTTTTTCCAGTGATGCTGACTTGTCCTGGAAACTATACTGTTCACAGTACAAAACGCTTGAGAGGATTTTTCTATTAACTAAAATGATAAAGGTTTACAGCGCTGCAGTGTCTTGAAGTGTCTCTTGAAGTGAAGAGCCTTTTAGGTAATTCTAGCTTTGCTAAAGCACTTTTGATATTTTAGCAAAAAAACGCCTCTCATGATGTGGCTGTATTTAGGCGAAGTGACATCCAGAAGATAAACAGGACAAGTACATGCTGGATGTATTTGTCGTACATTTGTAGTATTTGTCACAGCTAGGGCTGCATGACCTGCCAGCTGGTCTGTTTACAGACCATAAAAACCATTCTTTCTAAACTCATAAGGAAAATGAAAGTGGAAAGGACAGGAAAGGAAAGAGAAATGAAAAGAGGAGAGAAAGAGAGGCGAAGGACTGCGTAAGCTGACTGAATGTTATTGCCACGGTTCCCATGACCTGGTGAGCTAAAGGTGCATCGCTTGACCTGAACTTGCACATGCTGCACTTGCCAGGCTGCTCGCTCCCCAAATAGCCCTGCCCGACCCTTTCCTCCTTCATGCTCATACTGTTGTGAGGTCTTTTTATTTATTAGTACTTCAGGTAACTGGTGAGTTCACTTGCTTGCTTGATAAGGTCTCCTGTGCCAGACAGAGCGTGGCTTTCTTGCACCCATTTCAATTTTCCCTCTGATCCCTTCAGCTCTTATAAGAACTCCTCAGAGCAGCATACTAAAAGCACTGGAGCGTTCTCATCCTTTACATGTGGGTCTCGTGGCATAGCTACTGGGCATTATTTGTTAGATGGACATGCTCCTTTTTCATCTTAATAGAAGTGTGCATTTTCTTTTTCTTCCCGAAGTTTTCCATTAACAGCCAATAACACTTGTATAAATTATTTCCTACAGGGCTGTCTCCCTTGCCAGGACTGAATTATTTAATGTATTCCTGCTTTAGATAGCTGGATGATACACACAGAAACCCTACCGCGCGCAGGAAGGCCTTCTCTGGTGAGCGTGCCCCAGGGAACCCAATGAGTGCACAACTCCAGCCAAAGCCTGGGAGCTATGTGCAAAGAACTACTGATGAGCACGTGTTAAATGCTCAGTTTTAGGCCTCAAGGTCTTCAAAGCTTCAGAGAAACGTGCAGTAAGCCTGTGAAACACCCTGTGTAGTAGTGAACTGATAGTGGAGGGAGGGTAGAAATGGGGAGGTGGATGTCCATCGCTGCCCAGGCCAGTGGTATCGGAGCTGCCTTGGCTTGCTGATGGCCTGGGGAGCTGTGCATGGAGCAGGGGCATGCTGCTGTGCAATGCAGTACCTTTGAGATGGTGGTACTTGCCCCCCACGAGCAGCAGGGCTGCTCTCCTGGGAGGTGAGGTGCTGGAGGAGGAGGTGGGAAGTGTCTGCCATGAGTGGGACCGGAGCTTGCTCTCTCAAAGCCTCTGCAGCCCTGCCCATTCAGCCGGTCCCAGCAAAAACAGCCCTGTGACTCTTCCCTCTTCCACAACACATCTATAATACAGGATTTTGTTCATTGCTCATTTACTGGATGGGTTTCATACAATAAACACACAGGGGTTTTGCCCAGCTTATCCATAGAGCTCTTTGCACAACCCTAGGCTTCTGATTTTTCCTTCCTCTTCAACTATTTTAGTTTTATTACGGTTTCTGCGGGAGAGAGCCGTGGCCGGGAAGGCCACGGGGTGGTGCTCTCGGCACAGAAATGGGGTGACTCGGGTGCTGCAGGGTGCTGCTCTCTGCATGGGAATTAGCTGCACTTAAAGGTTGTGGTTTGACTGCAGCATTAATTTGCAAATGAACTTTGACACGAACAACTGTTTTTCTCCAGGATCTGCAAAAGTCCCCTGGCTTTGAAATGAGTCCAGAAAAAGTGGTTTAAATATAGACATCTTCTTCCAGTGCCTCCACAGGGGAAAAAAACACTGGTTTTAAAATGGGAATCTTCTTACACCCCCTCGGTAGGGAGTGTGGCCCAGAGGAAGGCTCTGATGATGCCCAGCTTCCGCGTGAGAGTGGAGTGGGTGACTGAGTGCGCCGGCATAGCTTTCGGGACATGTGCCGCAGCTGCCGTGGACAGCGGGTGTGGAAATTTGATATTTTTGTTCTGAATCTCCCCAGGGGAAAATACTGAGGAGATGTCTTCCCTCTGCCTGCCTCCCTGGGAAGCAAGCCCCTGTCGCATTCCTAGTCCCAAGCGGCTGCCCCGGGAGAGCTTGCCCAGTGCCCGTCCCGGTGGGGAGGTCCCAGCAGGGACGTCGCAGCCCTCTCAGCAGCGTGTGTCAGCTCCCCGTTAGACCCCTCGTCTGCCTCTGCGGGAACAGGGCCGACACCTTGAATGTGGTTGCAAAGGCAGTCTTCTCTCCCTCTCTCAAAGATCTCCCTCAAGGCTTCCCTGTTGGGAAACCCTACACCCTGTTTTTTTCCTGGCATGGTTCCACTGGTGCAAACTGTGTCTGTAGCAAACACCTTTCGACAGCAAACAACACCTTGTTCTTACGCAGTTTGAAGGCTTGGCCATTTTGGCCACTGGTTTGCCTTCACCTCCTGTTCATCTTGTCTGTTTCGGAGATAAACACCAAGATTTGTGCCCGTTGCCGAGATGAGCAGAAGAGTTGTCAGAGAGGTGCCATCAGATACCAAGGAGGATCCAGACAGAGGTGAACAGGGGACGGTCCTTTAAGTCACATCTCTGAGTAATAAATAGATGGAGGGTGAATGGAGATGCTGGAGAGAAAATGTGCTATTTTGTCCTGTATCTTACTAAGCTCTGCGGGCTGTTTGCTTTCCTCTGAGTCACAGCCAAGGAGCTTTGTCCCTGTGCTGCTGGAGCTTGGACACCATGGTCCTAGACCAGCCTTTTACAAGCAGCTGAAGCAGCTGAGGTAGGCAGGAGGCAGCTGAACAGGGGTTTCTATCCCCAGACGGGGTCTCAGAGGAGGACTTGGGATCTTAGCAACCTCCCTTTCCCCAGCTTTTTTCCCCCTGATGTCTTCCCTCCTCTAGGAGCAAATGCTCAATTTTTATTGCACTCTGCTTCCTCAAGTTCTTGCACTCGGCTTGCCGCCACAGACCTCAGCATTGGCATGAAAAGATGAGGTACCTGGCAGAGAAAAGGCCTTTGAGGTGCTGGTGAGTAATTCTTTCCCCACCACAGGAGACGCCAACCCAATACATGGTCACTAGCTTTCATTTTGGGCACAGCGCAGGTGCTGTGACAGCACTGGCCCTTCCAAATTACTGCCTGGGAGCAGCTGTTCCAATACAGAAAACATTGACCACCAATGCTACTGTCATAGTGGGTTACATTAAAAATGAACAGACACCAGAATGAAACACTGGAGTGTCTGTGTGCAGAGTCATCCTTTAATGGCTCATCACTGCTCTTAACCGATAAACAGCTAGTGCCTAACAGCAGATTTATTTCTTCCTTTATTTTGAGGCTGTACTCAGGGATTCTCACCTATTCCCTTGTAGTGGCCAGAGAAACAATTGCAGCCACCTCTGGTTCCTGGAGACAGAAATTCTTTGGGCCATGCCAGGTATTCTGCTGGGGTTTTTTTAGCCCCAGTTTTGAGACTTGATCTCTCAAGTCATGGATTTGAGCCACCCCACTGCTGCTGCCATCCACGGCTGCAGCGAGGCAGTGCTGAGGTACTGACTGGAGGTCCCTGTCCCACACTGACTGTGGGGGGTGTGCACTGAAGCTGGAGTTTGAGCCTGTGGAAGAAAGTATCATCACCAATCTCGGTGGAGGGTATTTGCTTTGCAAGACTTGTGGAATTAGCCTCGCACTGTATAAAAAGCTTTCTGATGAGGAAGGCTGTGATGACAATGAAGCTGTTTTTAGAGTTGGGTCAGGTTATGTGCGCTCTTTGAGCACCAATACGCAGACAACTCACCTGATGCTATTGTAGCATTCTATTTACTAAGGGTGCGTGTGTATAGATCCCTCACAGAAGCCAGATTTACAGATATACTTGCACTCTACATCAACCACTTTTACTGTTAGTGTGTAATACACCTAGCTCTGCAACCAACCAAATGTAGCCAAAGCTCTGTAAGATGCAGAAGGGCTTTTCATTTTAGAGAAAATAAGTTTCCATGCATCATCTTTGGCTTTTTTTGGTGTCTGTTGCTTGTCACGATAGTTTTGTTTTCCTCCACTGGCTCTGACTTGCTTATAATCTTACATTCTTCCTTCTTTAAGAGCCAAAAAGTATAAAAGGTAAACTTTCAGGTGCTTGTAAAGCACTTTGAAAACATATATGGATCTGATTTCAAGTCTGTTGAAATAAATGGAAATTTTTATTTGAGCACAAAGTTAACGTATGCTAGAAGCCGTTGGTCAGGGTCCAAACCCTTCTGGGTCTCCCGAGGATGCGGAGGCTCTGTGCATCCCTGTCAGCTGCAGGACCTGGACGTATTCTTTCCACCATGATGCTGGTGGCTGAGACGAAATCAATGAGGAAGAGGAGACGGGTATGTTCACTGAAGAGGTCGTTAGTATGGAAAGAGGGGAAAAGAAGGAACGTACCACGAAGGTGGTGTGGTGTGTGTGCTTGCAGTACACCGTTCTTTCACAAGAGGTCTCCCTGTCTTCTTCCAAAGCTCAGACAAGCTGAATTTGGAAGCAAAATGTCCAGCTATGAGGGAGCCCTAAATGTCATAAACGTTTTTGTTTAGTGGTTTGGATAATTAAAATGGTGCCAGAGTAAGATGGGATATGTTTTGTGCATCCCTCTGATCTTTTCTTCATAGGCAACCCCTTTTAGCAACATACATTGTTAGGGTTTTTAGATTTTAAAATCAAATGGAATTAGCGTTATCATGCTTGGACAGGAAATAGGTCATCTGACCTAGTAGACCCTCTGTTTCTTCTAGTAAATCAAGACTTTCCAGTTCTGGAGATTGAATGTACTGTTCAGTTGCAACTGAAAAATTTAATTTTAAATATTTGTCTTATTCCCAGAAACTTGAACTACCAAAATAACAGCGTTGCCGGCTCCACGGAAGCTGAAACTAGTTCAGGTTGTAAACAGTTCTGCAAATAATGCTTGCCCTTTCTGTGTGTCTCTGCCTTGTGCTCTGCTACTGGTTGTAGCATGTGCCTGAAAGCAGGACCCAAGATCCTGAACTGGCAGCATTTCTGGTGGAGACCCTGCATGGGACTGTTGCGGAAGCAATGAAGTCAGAGGCAGGGATTTGTGACCTGAGGTGGACCATGAGCCATAAGGCTTGATGAACTCCTCACGGGTAGTCATTGTTCTTGTGAAAACGCTCGTCGCAGAAATAAGATGTAAGCAAGGGGAGACAAAATTCTATTAAAGTAATGAGCAGAATGGAGGTTAATTTTTTTAAAATTTCTGTTCTCAGCTGTAGGTGGAAGTTGGAGCCCTTCTTGTGCTGGCAGTGCCTGAAGGACCGAGTCCTGCAGACATCTGGCCCTTGGGGTGACCTGCTTCCCACACTGAAGGTGGGCACTGAGCTGGCAGGAGGGTTTGCTCTTGGCTAGCACTGCTTTGTCTTCCCTGGTGAGCCCTACAGCATCTTGTCTGTCTTACTTGGTACTGCTAGCTGTTTCTTGGTAAAAGGCACAAGATTTAGGTCTTGGGGTTTCTAAACAGAGGGTTGGCTGAGAAATCCTTTGGTGGGCATTAAAAGCTGCCTCTGGAGGCAGGAGCCTATGTGTGCGCAGGTGAGGGATGCATCAGTGTAGTACTGGCATAAGTAAAAGGACATTCGGGTACTGAAAAGAATCATAACTGCACTGATTTGGTAGCCTGGAAACTAAATGGGCCGGTTTGAGTTGTTGGTAAGTACTTTGCTTTGAAAGAAATTTCCTGTCTAGAACATACTTTTAACGAGAAATGATGTTCTGCTGATGCTCTTGAAAGAGTTACGGGAGCTGTTCACGTGCATAGCTTAAGGAAAAAAAGCTACATATGAAATATAATTTGCTTTGCACACCTTGAGGCGAAAGTGGCCAGAACTCCATGAAACCATGAAGAAAATATCTGTGTCTGTGCTACAGGCGTTTGCTACTTGGTCTGACTGTTCAGGCCAAGAGAATGACGAGGGTGAGCTTGCTAGACCTGCTGTGCAGATTTTATTTGAAAGTAGGTCACTGCAACACCCGAAAGTTCATTAGTAGCTGCCAGGTGTCAGGCACATCCCTGTGACAGGGCTGAGGTTGCAGTGACAAGGGGCAGGGTTTTGATTTTGTATTAAAAAAAGGGAATTTGTTGAGCATCTGTGTGCATACATCATCTGTGAGCAGGTAGGTGCTCTGCTCCTTTTGTTGGCCACTGAAAGGTGGATTTGATAGCGTGTTTTATAGACCATGCACAGCACTGAGTTGCTTACAAGGAATAAATTTTGGAAGCAAGCCTTTTGGAGAGAGACTTTTTTTTACACAAGTGCATCCAAGACTGAGGAGCTGTAGGGATTATACAGTTTTTGTTAGCCCAAGAATCTTGGGAATAAACAAATTTTGCTGTGGTACATTACCTGGAGCCCAGTTACGTCCTCAGGGAACACGGAGAAGCTTC
>NW_008825301.1:705459-710613 GCF_000699105.1 Pygoscelis adeliae | reverse complement strand
GGTACTGCTTTGAGCCAGGTTTCTCCTGCAGTTTGTTTCCTACGTAGAAAAAAAACCCCAAATCTTACTGACTCCTGTCATATTTCAAATCTTGGCTGATACTCAGTTGATACACTGGCCTATGTATACAAATTTCTCTCTTCCTGGGCTTTTTTTTAATGTTAGCTTTATAAATCCCCTGGAAAAAAAACAGTGGGGGTAAGAAACTTACTGAAGAAAAAAAATTTCGACACATAATTATGAGGGTTGAGATCAGCCATACTCACAGGTTCACAAGAATAAAAACTTCAGGACTGGGTCCTTTAACCTGTATATATAAAGCTGTTGTGGGGAAAATAAAGGCTGCCAAGTAGTGTCTATTAGAGAATCAGCTGATTGCACAAGTTCAGAAAAGGCCTGGCTTATAGCAGTCTTTATTATACAGGCATATTTGAGTTTGGGACTGCCTCTGTCTTGCCTTGAATGGAGCATAAATGGCAATAAGGTTCTGCTTGAAGCTACAGAAACCCCTAAGGTTTATGTAGGCTTTAAATGTTGAGCTCTGAGTTCATCTGTTCCCATTTGAAAAGGCACCTGAGTTTAAATATCTAATCTGACTTCTTTCAGCTCTTAAAAGAACAATAAACCAAAATGGGTTTGAAAGGGAATCAAATATAAAATTAAAAAAAAAAAATCCTCTAGGTGGTTTCTGGTTTTGCTCTGTCTGACTTGCTGGATAAGCACTTAAGCTCTGCTGGGGTTGATTCATAAGATAAAGTTGTAATGTGTTATCCCGTATGTATCTCCGATTATCCTTTATGAGATGGAATGTCACACCTGCTAAAGTGTTAAACATAAAATATTTTTATATGGCATCTTTTATCTCAAAGCACTCCGTGAAGCACTGAAATGGTGCTCTAAGCTTCTAGATGATGGAGACCATTACTGCTGGGTGAGTCATGTTTTCAGAGATGAGTGAAGGATTTGGGATTTGGACCCATAAGCCTGATCCTCCTCTTATGTTATCCCCTGCAGTCAGGAAAATTTCTGGTGTGTCACAGGGGAAAAACTGCTTGACTCGCATGGTTTAAATCAAATCATGATCAAAGCATTTTGTTGATTCATTATGGGCATCTAATAAACCAGGAATCGGTGAACTGTATATTCAGCATCAGCATTAGCAATACAACAGATAAACCATGGGACTAGATACTTACAAGACGTTAATTAATGCCTATAAATGCCTAAATTCCCTCTTATAACTAACCCTCCTAACCTTCTGGCAGTGCTGGACTGAGGTTTGCCTGCTGCTGTTACCACTTTTCTCCCCACTGCTGCAAATTTTCATGTGTCTTCCACACTTGTTTCCAAGCTGATGCCTTTCCTCAAGTCTCTTGGGAATTCCCCACCCGTTTCTGTTTAATCCATCTGATTGTTATCTTAGGCAAACTTTGTCATTGTTAATTTCCTTCTGGCAAGATGAATTTTTGGACAGGCACCCTTTCAGCACAGATGTCTTAGGTCTTTATTTGCGAGCACTGTTGACATCTCTCACATCATGCCTTGTTATCCAGGTGCAGGTACCCCCATGTTGCTGTAATTTCTGCTTCTTCCTGGAACTGGAAGTAAAAAAAAATAAATCTGTTGATGGAGTATTTTAAAGCACCTGAGTGGCTTAGACACACCAAATCGCATCACTGTGTGAAAGGGGACTCAGGTTCCCAAGGTGCTATTGAAAATGCTGTGCACTGTGATTTTTCTAAAGACACTTGCAGCAAAGAGCACCTTGAGTGAAAAATGATGTGAGGTCTTCAGTGTACATGCAGAGTGTGCAGTTTCAGGTTTTATAGTCTCAGCTGGAGGACCATCCATCCATCCTACACATGGGATCCTAGAGCATGAGCATCCTACAGCATGGTGTATAGAGGTATATTCCCTTCGGAAGACAAACAGCTCAGCCTTGCCAGAGCGCTGCCCCTGCTGCTGCTGGTTTGGGGTTAGCAGAGCGATGCAGTGTCCATGCACATTGACCTATGGCTGGAGCTGGAAAAGGAAATATCTCGCTGCAAGAAACAGCTCATGGAAACCGCTCGCGTTTTGGGTGGCAGAACAACCGCTCATGGACACAGGGAGCCTTGGCCCACATCCCAGCAGGGATTGATTCCTCGTGCTGGTGCCCAGTTAGTGGGTCAACTGTCCTTGCATCAACTCTGGTGCAGCAAGGACCTGTAAGTTAGATGGCTTCCTTACAAAACCGCATGCTCGGGCACACAGGTGTTACTGAACCCTGAGAAACAATCAGGTCCCCAGACAGCAATGCTTGTTCTCCTTACAGTTTCTCTCTCCTGGTGTATTTTTGAGAGAGAAGTTAGAGTTTATAGGTTGTGCAGGTGTGCGTGTTTGCATTTTCATTTCTAAACAGAGTACAGGAGGCTCTTCCTGCTCTGGGGTAAGGAAGTCCTGCCAGAAAAAGCACCGAGCTTTTCAACTTCATGGCAATATGGAAGCAAGCAAAATGAAGAACATAAAACCCCATCAAATTCAGATGTCAGGGAATGAGTACATCTGATCTGTGTCAGTTTGCCACACAGACCTTTTTTCTGAGAGTATCTGTGGATCTTTGCATGGAAGTCTAATGTTTCTGCTCTAGAGAAATCATAAAAGATACCCATTAAACAGACCCAGTATTGATAAAGCTATTTAGACATCAGTTCAATAAAGATCAGGCTATTCTTAAGGGAGTATATATTCCATGAATAAATATGCCTCAAACTCTTTAATTCCTGTGGTACAGGTCAGTCCTTCTAAGTTATCTCTTTTCCTTGGAGCTGCTTAGATTTTTGTATGTGCTTGAGTGAATCTTTCATTGAATTCAATGCCTAAGATGATGATAAGCTTCCTTAATATCTTTACAAAGAAACCTAATTAAAATCATCCAGCTACTGCAGTCCAGAGAGCTGTACACCAAGGATATATTTATCCTGCAATGAACTGTTCTGGCAGTACTCAGGGGTTATGTACGTGTGATAAGGCCCTTCCTAATGATGGTTTCTCATTATGTCTGTTCAGAGCTTGGAGGGAAGCTGCAGGGAATGAGAAACCTCCCTGATCTCAATGTTTCACCATCCTGTCTTGGACCTCTGGCCTGTCCCGTGACAGCAGCTCCTTGTGCTTTGTCCACCAATTTTTTCCATTGCAGAGGGAAATGCACAGCTCCACTTCTTTCTTGGGTAAAATGACAGCTGAGATACTAGTGAATGGCAAAGGGGCTGTTTTCCTTCAGCCCTAGCACCGTAGCTATGCAGAGTTCTCCTCCATTTCCTCCTCTCCCCCTGTGTCTTGCTCTCCTTCCACTGTGGGGCTTGTGGAAGAAGCCTTCTGGGCTGAGCATTTTAATCACACCGCTGGAGGCAGGGGTGTCACATACTGTTAACGATGCTTCTTGGGAAATACAAGTAACTTGCTGGCTAACTCTCTTTTCTAGCAAAACCCCATGAAAAGTGTACATGAATGTGGAGAAGGAATACTGATACGCGTGAGATACAGAATAAAGCCAAGAAGCAGGCAATCTGTTTTCTCTAGATTAAATAGGTGAGAACCTGTATGTCCACCCCAAACCTGAACTGAGCCTAAACACGGTGTCTAGTGGAGTGACTGAGCAGTTCAGGTATTTGCCAGCCTTTTTGCTGCTAAGTTGCTTTGCAACCCCCAGCCTAAGTTAATAGTAATTAAGGGCCTAATCTAAAAGCCGAAGGAAATCAATGAACATTTTCTGTGACTAACAGAGAGGTCCTTCCAGAAGACTACATCTACATTTTCACTCTTCAGTAGCCCAGATGAAACAGGGTGTGTGTTTGCATGGGCTGCTGCGGGATGGAGACCTTATCTCCGGGGTGCCTGGTATCTTTCCTGACCACAACAAGAGCCATCTCTGCTTCCATCTTTCTGCTTTCAGGACCTAAACAAACTTGCCTTGTGACTTTGCCCCTTTAATGCAGGCTGGGGCATTTTGCAGAGCAGTGATAACGTGCTTTCCCTGCGGCTGAAGTCAGGATGTGCTGTCAGCCCTGACTCAGTATATCCTTTTGGGACTCTCAGAAGATTTTAAGCTGACCTGCCTAGAAAGGAAACGCTCTCATTATATCTGTGCTATAAGGCGAACAGTGGGTCTGAGAGCAGGCTGGAGTAGATTATTTGCTGGCTGTGGCTCCTGTTCAAAGCACGCACTCTGTAAGTAGGAAGAGTCAGACAAGGGGTTAGGCTACTCCTGTATCTGGTGAGGTTTAGTCACTTCTTTGACCAATTTTTCCCCTCATTGGGACTGTTGTGCAGGTGAGTGAAAGCAGTACGATCGATCCCCTTTTCTCACCGGGACAGAGGTGAGCGGAGCCCAAAATCCTCAGTAAAGGGAGTGGCAGGGCCACAGATAAAACCCACAAATCAAACCTGCAGGACCAGATAAGCATCCCTGCTGTGGGAGGCTCCCGTAAATCTGCCCCATCGCTGTCTCCTAGGAAGTTCAGCCATCACTAACACAATCACTAACACATTGTGAGCGCTTCTGTCTGCAGGGAGTCCAGTTTGCTGTCCATTGACAGAGCAGTTTAACCATTAGGAAAATCTGTATTTGATGGGTGGCCTATTTGATCTATTAAAATGAGTGCTCGCAGCATATACAATGGCTTGAATTTTGACCTTGCTATAAATTACAATTTATTACAATGTGTGTTGTGCTTTAGAGTATGTCTGAGCTGGGAATGCTCCTTCATGATTACTTCTCCTGGGATACAGGGATTTTCAGTGTATTCTTTTCATGGCAGTCGATACCCTATTAAGGTGATGACAAACCTTAGTGACTGTAATTTAGCACTGAGTCTGAAGTGAGGTAACCAATTTGCTTACCTAATGATATAATCGATAGGCACAGAAATGGTGCAAGGGCAAGTCTGTGTTTTTCTGCTTGCTGCTGGCAAGGAAAGCAGCAATGTAGCTTAGTGAATTACGCGAACTGCCTGTTGCGTGACTTGAGAGTCACTAATGATTAAAAAAAAAAAAAATCACATCTCTTTTGGGAAAGTTGCCGAAGTGTTTTGGAGGGCAGAGCAATGTCTCTAATCAATTGTGATTGGCAAAATACTGTGTTGGATTTCTTACGATATTCTTGTAAGACAGATA
>NW_008825301.1:697004-705415 GCF_000699105.1 Pygoscelis adeliae | reverse complement strand
CTCTTACCTGGGTTTCTTAAGGCGGAGAATCTTCTCTGTAGTAGCTAAGCCAACAATCAAGGCTTTTTTTTGCATTTCAGGGATGTTGCTGTTCATTTAAAAGCATTAACAACATGGTTCACAAGGAACTACAGAAAAGATATAAAAAGCCTTTTAATCCCTTTCTCTGCTAAATCAGCAGGAGCAAATGGTGCTGCCTCCCAGTCCAAACCAGACTAGTCATACCCATCGTCATTTGGGAGGACCTTGCTTACCTCAGTTGCAAGTGTTAGTACCGCTAGTGATGTTCTTTATTCCCATCATTTTATCACTCCTTTTATCAAACCAGTCTTACCAATTAATTAGTGCCTCTGCTCTCCCTCAGTGCCACATCTATGCCCAGGGAAGCGGGTAAGCTCAGAGTACCTGTGGTTCCCACAATATTGCACCATGATAGCTGCAGTCCCAGTGACCCACGCAGAGTCAGAGCCAGCCTTCTGCACTTGTCCTTGTCCGAATTAAGTCAATGGAGAGGCATATGAGCTTTGGAGGATGCCAGCAAAAGCCCAGGCCTTTGACACTGAGTTCCCCTGTCCTCCCATAAACAACAGCGGTGCCTGGGAGCACAAGGCACCAATAGCACTTTCTGCCTTAATTTCTTTGTAACGTCCCTGGGAGGGCGGTGAAATGCTAGCACTTTGCATGGAGGAGCTAGTTAATGAACATATATCAAAGACAGCCCTTAACTTTCCCTGTCACACATTGCTGCCATTTCCAGCCCCTTCCACCAGCGGAGAGCATGAGAGCACCATCCTCGTTAACCACAGCGATGTTTGGCTTGCCGTGCTTTTTCCCGGCTCTACAAGCCAGGCTTGCTCAGACACCTGTGGTTTAGTACCTAACGGAGCACGCCGACTCAGGTGGACGAGGCTTGCCCCGTGTGTCACCTCTGCAGTGTCCCAAGAGCGTGTGCAGGCTTAGCGAGAAAGCAGTCGCTCCTCTGCAGGAAGGCTGTGCTTTTCCAGCCAGCTTGGACCTCCTCTGAGGGTGGAGGTGTTCTGCAAAACTTACAGTGTATTTAGGTGTCCATTCAGAAGAGCACCGAAATCTATTCTGAAACCGATGAGGCTTAAGCACGGTCTAACTTTAATGGTGTATTTATGGCACTTTATTTAACAAGCATGCATTCCTGAATGGTGCCATTTTCTGCTTTTATATTAACAGGCTATGATAATTTCAGGGGTATGGAATAGCAGAAAGGAAGCATTTTTCATTTGAAAAATTCTTGCTGTCAGCACAGGGAGAGATTAATGCAATTTTTCACTTCTTTGGGCAGATTCTTCGCTGTCCAACACAGGCAGTTTACAGCACTTATATTGGTTTGCATTGCTATTCATCCAATTAGATGTCGATTGCTAAAACTTGGGACAGTTATTTGCAGACTCATCAGATCAAGTTCTAAAAAGTTGAACTCTCCTAGGGGGACAAAAAAAGAAAGAAAAAAATGAGTAGGTGAGAAAAAAAACCCCAACAAGTAGGGTGAGTCTACTGGGCTTTAACCCTGCAGTTGCCTCACTGCAGATTTGGGATAAATTAGGCTGAGAAATATTGTGTATTATCGTATACCTACATTCCAAAGAAACCTATATTTTCATTCACAGTCTTTTATAGTAAAGGTGTTATCATTGAAGATTATGACATTAACTTTGCAAGACAGGAGGATCTCATAACCTCATGTGAGGTTTGGACGAGGGGTGCAACCTCTATGTATTTGGAAATTGCACTGTGCACCATTCAAGTGTGGGTTGAACTTCTACTTCTTGTTCTATAATGCCATTGGCTTTTTGCATTCAGTTCTGACTTCTATTTATTGATCTCATCTGAAATGAGTTTAGAGTTTTTTTCATTAAGTGTGTCTGTCTTTCACTTTTTTTCTTAAACTGAATTTTGTGAAGCCGCATACATTTTAGGTTTTTTTCATTTTTTCCTAAGAAGTCAGATTCTAGCTTCTGTGGTAGGGCCTCCACCTTGCACAGAGATGAAAAACTATGGAAGATCCAGGGGTGGGCCTCCACTGGAAAGTGTGATCTACTCCTTAAACACGTGGTGGTACAAACTACAGATCACTACATCTCAGGATAATTTAATGCAAAGGTAGCATCACCCCGTAAGTGCAGAGAGGTGACAGATGTTTAACTGAGTTTCCCCGTCCCCGTGGCTGCAGGGAGGTGAAGGTAGCTCAGGTCCCTGGTGTGGCCATGCACAGGAGGTGGCTGGTCTCTGGTTTTTGAGCACTTGGCGGTGGGTCCCAAAGCAGCAGGGTAAGGCCGGCAGGTCGTGCTGCCTGACGTACTGAATCCACCGTCTCTGTGTGAGAACGGTTCTGATGTGTTGGTGCAAAGCCAGGCTGTGCTGCAAAGACCTACACTGAGTGCTTACACTATTTTGAAACATCTGCTGAGCAAACTTAAATTAAACTGGCTTAAGCAGGTGCAGCTGTTTATCCTGGGAGTTACAACAGTGCAATTAGCCCGATCTGAACGGGTTTTGATCACATCGGTGCAGGCTCTCTGTGGCAGGTTGTGCTTGAGTTTCTCTGTCTTTTGCCTCAGTTCAAAGCAGAAACATGCTGGTGAAACCCTGCTCTTGCCTATCTTCTCCAGGGTTGTCACAAGGCCTCAGTTAACTTTTCGGAGACATGGGTTACATTTGCCTTCATCTGACCAGAGTGGAAGGTTGGCTGTAGCATCAACCGTGCTGACACTCCTGTCTTCCTAAAGCCAACAGGTATCTGACCAGCCGATTTTCCTGAGATAATGATTACTGAGTTAGACTCTGTCTGGCTGAAAATTAACAGTGGGGAAAAAATAATGTCAAAAACATGTGAGTATTAGCCAGAAGAAGCAGTATTGCTTTAGTATCAGATCTTCACAAAAGATGCGGTGAAAGTACTTGGTAAGATTTCCTGCTTTGTCCCTTCCAGACTAACCTGGGGGGCTTCACAATGAATGGAGCAAAATACGTGTCTGGGGGGAAAGCAGTCACCTGCAGTCTCCTTTGTGTCTCTCTAATCTCCTTTGTGGTTCCCTGTTAGCTATTGTGCTAGTCTTTGCTCCCGTCTGGCTAAACTTGGTTGAGTCTGCAGCTATTTTTATAACACTCCCTCGAGGTACCCAGTCGGAAGCTGCCTGTTTGCCTCGTGTTAATGGCAGTCAGGCCCAATTATATGCATGTGGGGGATAAGTTGTTTCCTCTTACTCATAATGAATCCTGACCTTTCCCAGGATCTGGCTTGTCTGTTTATTCTGTAACACGCTACCCATCACACTAAGGAGAGAAATGGAAAAATCCCCAAACCTGCCCAATGGCAGCTATCTGTCTTCTGTTTAAACAGCTAAGGATGATAAAGCACATGTATGAAGCAAGCAGATATGACTCTCCAAGTGGGCAGGTTTGACCCTTTGGCAGAAGGAGCACTTCAGCTGCAGTATGTGATTGGAGCGTGCAAAAGAGAGCTCCCACACTCAGCCTGGAGAAGCAGCGCCGGGGATGGGGTGTAACAGTGGTTTTGTTCTGGTCACACTGGTTTACCTCTCCAGGGACCAGTCTCTGAGAAGAGCCCAGCCTTGTGGGGAGCACATCTAGGTGCAGGAGCTCCTAGAGCTGGCTGGTACAGTATGGTTGGGGGGCGGGGGGGATGTGCATTTGCCTTTGTGTCTTGGGGCTGCGGTGATGGCAGGGGAACTGGATTTCTGCAAGAGGAGAAGTGTCATGGAAATTCAAAACTTGTGCTCTTGGGTAGGATGTGAGCACATAAATCACATAGGGTCTTTTGAAAATTATACCCTCTAGCCTCTGGCCATGGTAGCTTTAAGCCCAATTTTTCTCTTGTTGTTTTAATCCCCGTGTGTATGAAGACGAGGCAGCTGCCAGCTGCTAAATTACCGGAACAAAGGCAAGTTTTCTAAAGCATTTTATATAACACTTGTTCCCTTTCATTTGATGAATGATTCATTAATGTCTCTGTTTGAGATAATTATTACGAAGGCTATAACCTTTTTCATTATTTGAACAAACACAAAACATTACAAAATAAAACTCTAGAAGGACCTAATTCATGCCCAGCAAAAGAGGTGCTGTTCTCAGCAAGTTGTCTACATGTGCGTTAAACAGCAAAATCGTATTTACCTCATGGGCTGCAGAGCAAGAAAGTCTCCCTAAATGTTTGTTTAAGAAGCCGGTGCACTTCTGTTGATGTTTAGAAAAAATCTCCAGTCATTGCTTCCTTGCTGGTGTTTGTCCAGCCTGGGGCTTTCCTTGGCTGCTCCTGGCTCTGCTAGGCACAAATCCGAACCAACCAACGCAGTTAAACCGCCAGGGCAGGTCCGAGGGCTGGTCCCATGTGTGACCATCAGAGTCTGTGTTTAGTTTCTGTAGTTTCTCCCTGTCTTGCTCTCCAGCCCCAAGAGTAAAAGTTTGCCCTGTGGAAGGCAGTGATGGTGTGTTATCCCAAAAACTGTGAGTGGGAAGGGGCTGGCACAGCCCTGCAGTCTGTGGGGGGGAGTGAAAAGGGACGGACCACGCACAAAAGAGGAGAGAAGGGGGAAAAAAGAGTAAAGTAGCTCTTATAACCGAGTGTGCTGCAGTCCTCTTCCACCACCCTTGGTGCAGCATGGTGCATCCAAAGGTCCTGAGGTGTGAGATCGGTCCAGTGATGCTACCCATGGCCCAAAAGCAGCATGACCCTCTAAAGGAGGCTGGTTCATTCTGCTTGTAATATCTGAGCTCAGCAAGAAAATAATCTCTGTTCTGTTAAATCTGAGCTGGGCCTTTTTATTTTTAGTTTTTGTTTTGTCTGATGGCTTCTGTGCCTTCACAGGAATCGTGGGGGGAGCACAGCCACTTGCTTCAAACACAGTGTTCCCTCTGGTGTCCTGGATATTTCCTGACAGTTCGGTTTTAATTCTACTGTGTGTATTAATGGTTAGAAATGTTTTGAAACATTAGTGTCCTAGCCAGTTGGAAAAATGTGAGATGACGGCATCATCGTTCAAAACCTTAATTGATAATAGTGCTTTCTAATCTGCTGCACAATTTCATTCATTTGAATTTTTGACTGTTGCTTTCCAATGAGTGAGTTACTTAGTGTCAGTTCTGATTCACAGATTAGAAGGCCAGAAGGGCCATTAGATTGTCTAAAATAAGCCCAATTTCAGTGAAATATTCCTTGAAAATATTATTTTTGAGTACTGAAGCCTCAGGATGGCAACATTGTTTTTCTAAAACTAGAATTTTTTTATCAACATTTTAGTTGATACATTTTGTACATTTAGTTCATTTTGTACAACTGAATTTTCCAGAATTCTCCCAGACAAACCATGTGTCCATCAGGTCATTTTCATCACTTCATAGAAAGCCCTGTTGCTAAATTGTCAGTAAGTGGCAATTTAATAAGAGTTTGTCAGTTGGCGTGAAAATTAGTAACTCGATGGGTTGCTTGTAAACTTGCCTTGTAACTCTGCAGTAATAACAGATAGATATGTTACTGACACAACATCTCTTTAGAAGATGTGTAGGTGATTTTAACAATTTATGAATGGAAACTTGGTGCTAAATGTAATCCCACTGCATTCTGTGTCATGAAAACTATGGGGAATAGCGTTGTCTCATTTTAATAGGTGTGCTCTGCACTAGGAATGAGCAGCGTTACCGCAGACGGCTGGAAGCCGGGTATCAGGACTCCGGGGTTTTAATGCCAGATTTACCACTGATCTGTCGTGTAAACACCAAACAAGGTAATTGCACTCGTGTATCAGCGATGACTAAGGTTCACAGTGTGTGGCTCTTTTTTAAATGGTGGTGAGCAGTACTCCTGAAATAACCCCGGTGGTCCCCGTGGGTGGAGGCAGTGGGCTGTGTGGAGGGCAGAGCGGGACGGCGCTACCCATCCAGCTGCAATGAAAGGGGACTGTCACCGACCGACAAACTCCTTGGGTAGAACTTCACAGGCAGGATTAGTGTTCCCAGGGATTAGCCGTGGGAGCACCGGGTGTTTGCTCAGGCGTGACAGTAACTCTGGGGGGATGAGGCTCAGGAAAATATCTTCCTCTTTTGCCTTCTTAAGCGTGAGAACTGTGTCACTATAACTCCAACAGCAATTGTAGTTTCATGATGCGTCGGGATGCAGTGGGGAGGAGGAAGGGCACGATCCACTTTGTGAAAGGGTTCTGTAAGGCAGCCCCGCCCTGCCACCTCTTTTTTATTGATGGAACAGCAGTTGTTGAAAGTACATTATTAAAAAATATTGATTTGTTGCACATATTTCTGCTGGACTGAAATATTCCATGTATGTCATTCAGTATCTTTTATTTACTCAGAAAATGGAGCAACTGAAAGTTAAAAATCATGCACATGCACTTTTTGTTTCCAAACTGAAATGCTTCAGCCTAAACTCAAAGCATTTCTGGAACACCACTCTTCTGCTACAGTAGAGCCGTCATCGCTCCAAACTCCTCTCCAGCACCATGATTGTTCCCTGTCTCACAAAGCTGCTGTGTAATTGCTACCATCTCAAGTCCCTCTAGACCAGCAAGAGATACTGTAGTGAACCATGGGAGCTGTAGCTTGATCCAGACAGCACAGGCTCTGGGAGAAAATAAGGATGCAAGGCATCCAAAGTACAGCTTCTCCTAGGCATTGGGTGGCATTTCAGTTGGTGGTTTAAAAAACACAAAAACACCCCCCCACCCCACCCCCAAACCTTAACATTAATACTTTTTTAACATTTTCTTATAGTGGAAACTTGCCCCTCCCACACAACCCAACACTTTCCAAATCTCTGGTCTGGGATTCCCTGTGTGGGAAGCAGGTAAAAGTCACGGTCATGTTGATAAGCAAGGGTGCTTCTTTGCCAGAAGCAAGGAGCTCAGCTAACAACTGGTGATGTGAAGGTTAAATCCCGGCCTCCCCTATGCCTGGCACTAGCATGAAACAAAGACAGGGCGCACTCTCTAGAGCAGTGAGGATTGCTGGGGAGGTGCTGCAGCTACAGGTGGTGCACATGAAGTTTTCAGGAAATTGAGGATCCACAAGCAATAGCCAGATGCGGTGGCTGACCATCTCTGGCATTTCACCTGGCATTGGCTTAGGGATTGACACACGTATGGATTACATACACACCTTGTTTGCAGTCAAGCCTCCTTGGGACTGTGAGACTATAGGAGGCTGTTGCACATTGGGCTTATTTCCCAGGACGAGATGCAAACCTTGGAGCTGTGGCAGTTGCTTTGGCTTCCCAAACAGCTGTCCCAGGTAGCTGCTGCCCTGCGCTCCCGCATGCTAGCAGGCCTCACGGAGGTTATTTGTCTTCCAGCTGTATTTTTGTCAACGTGTGTGCATCACCAATCAGAACAATGTGTCTTGAAGGTTTAGTTTGGCTGCTCATTTTGCCTTCTTTCCTTTTTGTCGGTTTGCCAGTGGAGGGTACCAAAGAGAGCAAGTTCTGAGATGAGCTGGGGGTGAAATGTATTTGATGAGAGGAACATCTAAAGGATTTTTCTCCAAGGACAATTCATCCATAGTTCATCTATAAAAACAACTCTCAAAGTACTTACTGATGTGAGGTTTTTTGAAGGGTATGCATCCTTTGAGCATTTGTCCTATTTAATTAGGCAAAGTCATACTGTTGACTATTAAGTTCAACAATAGACAGAGACAATTAGTGACTGGGTCCAGCAAGTTGGGAAGTGAAATCACATGCAAAAGCATAAAGGCATCTAGTCGTAGGTGGGGTAACTGAATCTCTGATAGAAATAATAGTTTCCCTAGTATTTTGCAATAATGCCAGAGTTGTGTGAGCTTTTAGATGGACAAAGTATAATTTCTTAGAGCTGTCCACAAAGAGATGCAGATAGTACAACGTATTTGCTGTTTACATTTTTGGGGGCTTTTTTTTTGGCTTGGTGGTGTTTTTTTTTTGTTTTGTGTGTTTTGGGGTTTTTGTTGTTGTTGTTTTTTCTTGTTTGTTTTGTTTGGGTTTTTTTTTGTGTAGTTAGTGAGTTTGTTATTTTACCCCAGCATTATGAGTGGGGTTTTATATGGAGGTATCAGTGGAGAACTACCTTGATTGAATCATAAAAATATACATCTAGAACTTTCTGTTTGCCAAAGGATGACAAAGATATCAGGGAAAAATGGGCTATGAGTATCTTCCAGCCTGGTTCAATATCATTTTCCTCTGGTGAAGGCTCCAGAAAGCTCTATAGAAGGAAGAGGGTCCCCATCCACTTGCCAAAAGGGGAGATTTGGAGGCATCTTAGTGTTTTTGCAGTCTGTACTTTTTTGTATCTGACAGAACTGGATTTTTAATTGGAAAACTAATTATTCAATTAGTTTGGGAGCAGGTAAACAAAGACATAGATGGTTTTTATCTG
>NW_008825301.1:686720-696979 GCF_000699105.1 Pygoscelis adeliae | reverse complement strand
TGATATATTTACCATTGTTCAAGTATAAAATGGAAGGAGACCTCATATAATATGTAAACTGCCAGCTGTTATTTTGATTCCTGCTTTCCGCTGATGGAAATCTAGCAAGTTCTGCCACTGCTAGTCCACAAGGCAGAATTAGAAATGGATGAACCACCATGCCTATACTGAGAATCAATGTAAACTGAGAATTATGAACTGAATTCTAAAGCTTTCAATTCTTTATATTAAAAAGAGGGGTTTTATTTTAACAGTTTTATTCCTTTTTTTCCCCTTTCTGCTTGTATACGTAACATGTGCATGGATAAGAGCAAAATTAGGGAATTGTAACAAATATCTTGGACCTAGAGAGTTTCTTTTCTCCCCTGTTGTCAGAGCGTGGTTGAGCCTTAGGAACTGGAACTATTTTCTTGAGGCTAGACAAAGCAATTTCTATCCTTCCTTCATCTTTTCATGTGAGATAAATAGGCAGGAACAAAGGAATCTTCCAGCCTACTCCTTACATGCAGGGAAGGATTCATTTTGATCTGGTGTAATATAGGGTGGTTAACCCTTTAGTGTACTCTGGTTCAAAAATATTTCCATGTGGCCCAAGGATGGGATTGAGAATTGGAATAGTCCAAGTTTGTTCTTAGCTCTTTCAGAATTGGGAATCAGGCAAGCTCATCTGATGTTTTCATGCCTCTGCAAAACGGGGAAAGATACATTATTTAGGATGAATAAAGTAAATTTATTAATATCTGAAAAGCAGTTTGAGGTCTCTAGACACAAAGTATTGTAGGAAATGTAAGAAATGTAGAAAAGAGGCACTATTATACTTCAGACAAATCTTTCTTTTCCCCTATCAATCAACTTAGTTTGCTCTGAAATGCCAATGAAATGTATAGTATTGTAATAGTTTTAAGCCTGAGTCGAATTTTTAACTGGGCTAAGTCACCCTTGCAACTAGCCTTTGCTCTTTGGAATAAAGAGCAGCCAGTGAGAGACAGTGGTATATGATGTGGACTGATGTGTGGTTAGTGGCCCTGGGGAAAGGAAAGTAAAGTTTTTAGAATACATTAAAAGTTTTCTGGCTCATTATTTCTTAGCTGGAAAAAATGGAAGTGACACATTAGTGACAGGACTAATACAGAGCATCCCTGCACTCTGTCATCCAAAAGCACTTCTGCTTCCTAGCATTAGTCATGGTCAGTTTTTACAGACTTCGCTAAATACTGGAAGTTCCTGAGGAAGAGAGTGAAAGGAATAAAAGCCCCATTTCTCTCGCTTGCTTGCCACAAACGCTGAATGTGGCTCTGTGCATTGCAGAAGGATGACAGATACGGCTCTCCGTAATCGCTCTGTTGGTCCTGCACTGACAGCTGTAATGTGTGCGTGTTGATACTCTCTGCCAACAGCTCGGTAAATCACCTGCGGGAGCATCATCAGGGGGTCTGTGAACTGGGTCGCTGCTACTGGAGGAAGCAAGCTGAAACAGCACACAGACGGTGCCCTCATTTACAAACGTTTCCTCTGTCTAGGCCAAGGACACCTCTACCTCTATGAGGAGCTGGTTTCTCTTCTGTCTACTGTCTCTTGCCTGTAAAAGTGCCAGTCCTTAGCAGCTCTCATTGTTCAGCTCCTGGCATTTGTTGCTGTTGCTGTGATGCAGCAAACCCTGTGCCCTTTTTCTACATATTCATGTCCCGAGCAAAGACAGGATGCACCGTCACCTTCAGCTCAAGCTAGGTCTACATCTGTACGTGCTCACAGTATTTTCTGTGACTCCTCAGACAGAACTGTCCCAAAGCTAACAGGAGTCAATGTGAAGTTTTCCTTCAATGAAGGGAAACATTGCCTCAGTTTTCTCAGTCTTGTCTTACACAGAAATGTATGAACCAAACCTGCAAAGTTATGGTTTTAAAGGCGTACCCCTACTAGGAGTGGCAGGTCCAATGAAGGCACAAGGTTTACAAAAAAGGGTCATTCCTGATGGCACAAACCTGCCTCTCCCCTGTTGCTTATGGCTCACGTGATATGTAATTATTTTCCCAATTGGAATCTGAGATTCACTTTGAATGACTTTTTTTCTTTCCCTCTAACAGGTGAGCCCATCTGAGACACTGATACACAGTGAACATCTTCACCTTTGAGTCTACATTTGCCCCAAACCAAGGTTCACTGCAGGATAGTTGCATTTTTGAATGTTTTCCGTTAGGACTGGTTTCCCATTTTCACACTGCTGATTATGCTGATTGTATGGAGATCATGATACTGCCCTGTAGTCTGGTGTATAGGTAGTATTTTTAACCTCTGTTTTGTGCCAGGACATGGAGATGTATACAATCCTATTCCATAAGCAAGGCCCTTTAGAAACACCTACACACCATTTAACCCTACCTGAGGGTCTGGTGCAGGCTGCCTGTATAGACAATAAATTATACTATTGCTGAATTAGATATACAGAAAATCTGCACATGCTTTGATTAAAACGTCACTGGTTTATCTCTGGTGACACAAAGGAGAGGTAAGATTGTACTGAGGATAAAATGATGCTAGATGCTGGCTAGACAAATCAGGGAAATATCAAACTATGTCCTAGGTTTTTTTACATGTTTCCTTGACCATCTCCTGGGGGCACTGTTAGATTCAGGATATTATGTTAGCTAGACTTTTGGTCTGACCCAGTATCTTTGTTCTTTTGCTTTTAATAGCTTCAGCATAGTTGTTTGCACTTCTTGTTTGAAGAAGACTTCTAGAGTGTGAGCAGTCTCAAGCAAACAAAATGTGTCTGTTGCTCAAGTGCACAGTTGCATTTTTATGTTAAAGTACCTCAAACACTGTGGGTGAATTTTTTTCCTCCTTAAAGGTAAAAGGGAGGCACCTCTGAAGAACACTCTGGGATAAATATCTAAAACGGGTGACATGAACAGCTATATGGAGACGACTCTCTGTCAGCTATGGAGGGCAACCAGACAACTGCCTTAACATAGGTGCCTAAATTTTAGATCATGAAAGTTAGGAGAGATGATACCTTTTTGTAGTGTCATTTATCCGCTGCTCTCTTTTAATGGCAGGGGAAGATCTAGCACTGGTCTGAGATCTAAGCTGTATCAGTGCTATAGCTTACAATAAGTAAAGAGTATGTCACTCAAATCCTGGTTATCCTGGTGTATCTGAGAAATTTGTCTTGTCTGTACTTGCATTGTGTCAAGTATTGCTCTTGCCCCAAGGTTGAAACTTGCTGGACCAAAAGAATATGTCCTTGGGTACATCTCATCTGTAATGCCATCCAGTGAATGTCAGTGAGAGGTCGATGTTTATTTATTACACTTTTGGAAATTGCTTGGGCTAATTTATGTGGGGAGCTTTGCTAGATAGGTAAGCATGGCAATCCCATCGGTCTCAGTGTGGAGGGGGAGGATTAACAGACAGCTTCATCTGCCATGAAAAAACTTCTCTCTGACATCTGGGCTGTTAAAGTAAATGACAGGTTTTACTGCAGTGTCCATCTCTTGGAGGGACATTGAAAATTTGCTGCTTAAAACCCAAGTCACAGCAAGAGCACTTAGCTGACAACTGAGACCTTGGCATCAGCAGCCAATATTGATAATATACAGCACAAACACCACACAAAGGGTAGAAAACGTCACTCAGACATGCCTTGTTGGAGTAGATCAACAAATAATGCTTCCTTCTCTGTTATGCCACAGGGAGAGAACCTTTTTCCTCAGTGTGTGGTAAAGAGAGAAGGTACCAACTTTGATTGTGTTTTTATTTATTCCTGACAAACATGATTTATGATTTAGAACACTTGTTTCATTACAGAAAGGATCTATCTGCTCAGTGCCCTGACACAATGATTTCCTTCTAAGATTTTCTGCCTGTGCATTTCCTAGCCCCGTTTGTACACTGTCTTGTCAGTTCCATAAATCATTACAGATAAGTAAATCCTTCTCTTAACCTTTTGCGGTGATGGCATTGCTAATATTTTCTGAACATATTACTCCCAGCCTTTCTAGAAGAGAAGACACGTTGCTTTGTTCTGCAGCACAATAAATACAAAAGCATTCTTGTTCCCCTTTTTGGTCAAATTGGTAGAGTTTTTAACCCTTCGCATTGCTTGCACACAAAGACTTTTAAGTGAGAAGTGCTCCATCAAAGCTTTGAAACTACTTTTGAAGAGCATGTGTGCATCATCATATTTGAGCATTTTATCACTGAATACAGATATTGAATGATACACAAAGCTTCTTAGCAATTTCATGAATTGTAAAAAAAAAAAAAAGTCTATATTTGTACAACCTTTGAACTCCTCTCTCTGCTAGCAAAGTAATTTGGTGTACAGTAGCATGGGATTCAAATTGCTTTAGTTTTATCATAGTTCTGTTGCCATATTCAAGAAGAGCTACAGGTCTGCAATGTGATTCAATTAATTTGACTTAGAGTAAGAAAGTAAAGCCTGGAGGTCAATGGAGATTCTTATGGAGAAAAAAAAAAAAAAGGAGGCCAAAATGGACTGTAGAAAAATTACAGCAGTGATAAAAAATTCTATATGGAAAAAAAATCAAGCAAGAAATGTCACATTGTCTAAATAACCTTTTTAACATTTCTCCAAGAAAAATTATATTTTGGGGTATAAAAGGATTTTTTTTTTTTCTCATGAAGTGTTTGAATGCGCAAACAGCACCGTGATGGAAGGGTTCCGATTCCTTAGCTCACTGAAAGGTAGGAACAAGTTTCCTCCTCTGTCCAGAAAAGAGATAATGTGTTTTGATTTTATTCCCATGACCATTTAGCAAAGATGCAAGAGAAATATCTCTTGTCCACCTTTCATACTGATGTCTCGCTACCCCCCCTCCGCTTCAAAGTTTCATGTCTCCTTTGATGTCTGTGAGTAGCCAGCTAACCAAGCTGCCTGTGACATGAATTTATTCATGGAGACGAAAACAAGTCAGGAATACAGACGTTCCTTCAAGCATTAGCGCATTAGCAGAAAACCAACCACGAGTGTATCCCTGACAGTAACATGAAGTAAGATCATAGGTATGCCGATTATCTCTTCTCTTTTGTTAGGGTTTTTTTTGTAGCTTTCTAGGCTCAGATAGGTCATGTATAGCCCACACAGAGATGTACTGCTGCAGTGTTTTCCATTACAGCAGTAAGTCCTTCCTGGTGGAAATTTTGGGGGGCAGGATGGCTGCATAGCTAACTAGGGGCTAGATTCTGCTGTGCTTTGAAGGGGTGAGGACTTACGCTGAGTGATTTAATTAGTTTCCCTGGCTTGCTCCAGTAACAAGGTACCACTCATTGTGAGCAGAGGTCACCCATAACGAGAGCAGTTGCTACAATTAGCTGTCATCATTCTGAAATGGCAAGCACTATAAAAAGCTCTCAAGGTTGGTGCCCCCCCCCCCCCTTTTCTGGCCTCACACTTTCAGAATGAATAGGTCTTGCCTGAAATCTGTCAAAGGACTGTCAAGCTATGTTTCACAAGGTAATGCAGCAGGTCTCTGATTGTACTGGATTATGCCCTCTTTTGTAGCAGTGAATCTTTCAACCCAGTGCATTTTTTAAGACTGTGACACATCATCCTGTCTTTTCTTTTTCAAGGTACCCCATCCATATTTAACATCCCTTGGAACTTTGTCTGTATCCAATTTCCTCCACATGTCTTGGTCTAAATAGTTGTCATGTAGCTGCCGTTCACAGAAGTTTTATCCTATTTCCTGGATTTTCCAGTGTTGGGTGTGGTGATTCTTATATCGAGGAGCAAAACTTACCCAGCAGTCTCCATAGAGGTTACAGGAATGATGGTTAACATATCCCCTGCTCTTTTAATCTAATCGGCTAGTGATGAGTGATGAAGGTAAAATACACAATGTTCATATTTTAGAGATAATTTGAAATGGAGGATGAATGCACTTCCAAAAAAAAAAAAAAAGTGGATGTCTGATGCCCCGTTGCATAGGTGTCAGCCTGTTCCTCATTGACCTCTGGGGTGTGAAGACTGTGACACATGAAAGCTGTTAAGGCTGTGATGTTGCTATTGCCTTGTGCTCTGTCTACAGGGCAGAAATAAGCATTGGTTGTTCCAGGTGTGCGAAAAGTGGTAGCCTCAAATTTGATGACTAGCTAGAGCAAAGGAGATGTTTGACAATATGACCTGTATCTCTGAGCAGTAAGTATGCATTTAATTTTCTGGTGGCTGATGAGATGAACCTCCATTGAAAACACAGGTATTTGCTAATCTTAATAAAATTGCAGCGGACAGAAAACTGAATGCAGGGTAAAAAGTGATCTTTACAAGGAATAGCAATCCATAGCAAGTTGGTGCTTGTATTTTTCCCTTTGAAAAGGAAAGATAAAATGAATGACAACAGGATCTGATTTTGTAAGCTCTAATGCATGAAGATGTCTGCATGGGAGTCCTGGGAGTCCTTGTGCTGCATGTTACTGACCACCCCCCCCATCCCCCCCCCCCCCCCCCACACCGCCGAGAGGAGTTAATCTGGAGAAGCATTAAATCAATGCTGTTCTGTGAAGGTTATTCCCCACTACTTTTATTGCCCAAGGACAAATAAGAGCTAGAGATCTGTTCTTCTGCACTGTCTAGGAAGGTCAAAGATGCACAAGTTCACAGTTGTGCCAGTTGCAGTCCTGGAGATCACTTACCGGTGATGTAGCAGAGGCATCTGGCAGATGCCAGCAGAGCTAAAGAAGGGAGTAAAGCTGCTCTGTGGAGGTAGGTACCAGGAGGTTAGGCAGTGAGACTTGGATTCCCCTTCACAGCTGAAAGGAAAAAGGATGAAGGATGAGCTGGCAAAGCAGACTTCCTGGTGTACAGCGTATGCGGCTGACACCTGCGTGTCTGGGAATGTGGACTATTTAACTGGCTACTAGCCCCTGTCAACATCCTTCCTATGGATGCAAGGAGGTTAAGATCTGGTTCGCACTGTCAAAGACTTGAGTGAGAGAATTAGCCTGACTGGAGAATCTGACACTCGTACCAAGAAAAAGAAAGTTAAGAATAACCATTATTTAACTTCCAGTGGTGTTTTTAGCTAGTATATTGTTTTGATGGTGTTTTTGTTTGTCTATCAAAAAGTAGGATAAATTGCTCTCTAGAAGTACCGAACTCCAAACTGTCACATTGTCTGAATTGCATCACCAGTAGCACTCTGGTTAATTACTAACATCACAATACCTGTCGTATAGCAGCTCACACATGCACTGTAATAACTATTATAATGTCTGCCACTGCAACTCTAGGCACACTATGCTTATATCTGAGCTTATTAATAAGGTTAAAGAATATTTGAGTCATTCGGAGCAGACATTTTGTACTAGCTGCAGAGGAATTTCTAATGAACTGTTTCCTGATGAGACTTGAAGGCTTCTAACAAACAGAACATGACATTCACACTCTCTGACATAATTTTAAAACTCTCCCCTTACTAAATATCTCTTTTCTGTCATCTAGGCAATGGAGAGCACTGCTGTGGTAACGTTTGTATTCTTTATTCCTCTCCTAAGTGAATCTTCTGGTACTCATCTCATCTCATTCCAGCTCTTCACTTTTTTTGATATGTTACTGGAGCAGTCCACAAAAGCACCGGACACAGATCTTCGGTCAAGCACATGCTCTGACAATTTTGGCACCATCAGCAGTAATGTGAACCGCCTGTGCTTTCCCACCAATCCATCCTAATTCACTGCTTGACTGACTCCAATTCCTTACCTTCACCCTCTGTTGAGGTTGTCAGTAGGCCTCTTCTTTAACACTGGTTGATTTTATTCTTATTCTCTGGCAAAGTCTAAAGTTTTACAAGATTCCCATTTGTTTTGTAATGATAGCAAAAAACTCTCGGATGACCAGGCTGTAGAACCAGAAGAGTAAGCGACAACGTGCAACAACGCAGACAAGACATTGGTTGTTGCTCTAACAACATCTGACCCTCTGTTTCACCCTTCCAGCCTGTCTGCATGGTGTTGCATAGCATGTCTGTTTCACTTGTTCCTACCAGAGACCCGAAGTCAGACATATTTTTCTCTTGCAAAGCATCTGAAACCCTTGGGAGACCAACTCAGGGGACTAATTTGGACACAGAACAAAGAACATCTTAGAGCCATCCAGAAGAACCACTGGATGTGGAGTCCACACTGCTCCATGGAACCAAAAATCCTGCAAAGATGGTGGAGAAGGAACGATAAGAGTTTAGTAAGTCTCAATATTTCTTTTACTGAACCTAACTCAACGTCTTTCTACTTTCTGTTACCAAATTCTGGGTTAAGACAAAAGAAGAAACAGTAATGTGGGTGCAGAGAAAACTCCAAATTTCATTCTGTTGCAGTGATTGAGTAATCAAGCCTGTTTAAGATGAGGTTGTTTCTACATAGCATTTATTATATGCTCCAATAATGGAGCAAATATAGCTGCATTAGTGTGGTCCTTTGCCTGGGTGAAATAGTCCTGTCAAGATTAGCTCAGGATCATATAATTTTAATTTAGAGCATGGATTTACTGAACCTGGGGTGAAGCTAGATTACCTCCACGCTACTTCATTGCATTGTAAGGCCATTGTGTTGGGCTCTGGCTCCAAGCTGTAGAACCTTCAGGCTGTAATCTCTCTTCCCAGCCCTGCTTGACTAAAGCTTGGCCCTTATTTAAGCGAGGCAAGGTGCTGTCGTTAATGCAGCTGGCTATTGATGCTGATGGCATGACTAGTTTATTCAGTAGATGGTATTCAGAGTGGCACTGAGGTTTGGTCTGCTGTCAGAAACCCATCCATCAGCTGAGCACTGCATAAGCAATTCTCTGACAGTTACTAAATTTAGAGTCGTTGGGATGTTTCTAGACAACTTCATTTGTTTTAATGGCTCACAGAAAACATGTGCTTTCTCTCCTGCCAAGAAAACAACCACTCCATTTTTGTTTACTTGAAGCTCTTGGGGACGGGGAAAGGGCAGGACAGGATTGCGTTCTTAGGCAGAAATACATAGTCAACATGAGAAAGATAGGAACCTGCTTAGTGGACCCTATAGATGTTTGCCTGTCCTAAGGCCATGGAGTTGTGGGGTGACACTTTTAGAAGGTCTGAATACATCTGTCTCTTGCTGACTTGACTTCAAGATGACAGAGAAGTTTCTAAAAACTGCAGAATGGAAACACTTGGAACCAGGCTGTAGAGCTGTAGCTTGCTAAGCAAGGGAGAAGGGGATCAGAGCATGAGAGCCTTTCCTGTGACTTGGGAGGGAGTTGAACTGGGTCCTAGGATGAGGACAGCCAAGTTACTCAGTAACTGCTTTGTACTAGGGATGTTCTTCTTTCCCTGTCTCTTTCTTTCTTCAGGTGCTTTCCTTTCTTCAGTCAGAGATGAACAGAACAGCACGAGGTCCCAGGCAAGCAAAACCCTTGCACAAATCTACGTGCAAGATAGTACCTGCATGCAAGCCTCCCGGGCCGCCCCCGGAGCCGGTGGCTGTGCCAGCTGCTCAGCCGCCCTCTGACAAACTGTCTCGCTCATCATGTCGGTCCTCCCTACTGTTTGGTGGCCTTGCAGCTGTGCTGCGCCGGTCACACTCTCACCACCTGTCCCCCAGCAGATAATCCCTTTCCAGTTTGTTAGCTGGGGTTGGGAAAGGTCACCGGCATGGCAGAGCGGGGAGAGAGAGGTGTTGTCATTTCTGACAGTTCTCCGCTACCCCTCTTCTGTATAGGGTCTGGCCACTCAGGACAGTGGGGAGAGCTGTGCATATGGGATCAAGCAGTGATATCTGTCCTTTTTCTGCCTTGAGATGAACGTTGGTTAGCTAAGGTCTAGGAGGCAAAACTGCTGTTGGTGCAGGCACTGGGAGTGCTGTGAGCAAGGAGGGTTTGTGGATTTCCTTGCACATGCCAAAGCAAACAACTGAATCATTGCTTATTCTGCCTTCTCAGCATTTTTCTCACCCTTTATTACATATTTTGTAGGTTCCCCACATGGCTCACCTTCTTCAGGTACGTAGCCTGATGGGGTGGCATCACAGTCTGGCTGCAAATGCCTCCCATCTTGAGGGTTTGCCCTCTTCAGTTTGGTTCCCTATGGAAATGAGGCTCTGTGATCACACCCTCAGAGTACATGTCCCCCTACCTACAAACTCTTTGTCAACATCAGTCATATCTGACAGAGATGTATCTGTCTCAAAGATCAACAGTTCCTACGAGGTTTATGAAAGTAAGTGTCTGGGTGGAGGAGAGCGGTGCATTCACAGAGAAGAGGCAGTAAGCTTGTGCTACG
>NW_008825301.1:667805-686700 GCF_000699105.1 Pygoscelis adeliae | reverse complement strand
GGAAAGAGATGCTGGAAATCCTGTTCATGGGAATTACTTTTAGAGGGGAATCATTCCCATTTAGGCAAGAGAGGGAATTTCCTAATGGCATGTTTCTTTTCTTCTGCATTTATTTATAATATTGATTATAGTAGTTATTTTTGTTTTGGTGTTGCAAAGTGGCAAAGATGAAAGCACACGTTTTCAGTGCTGTTAAAACCAAACACTAAAAACAAAGCAAGCATGGCCTAAAGTAATACAGCTTTTGCACAGCTCCCTGCAAAGGTGAGTTCAGTTTAATGGAGCATTCAGGTTGTGTTTGGTGTCTCTTATCTAAACACAGGAACTCTCTCCAAAGGAGCCCACAGACTAAGATGTGTGTATCACTGGGATCAGCTTGAATTTAAAAGCTTGTTGATAGCACCTTCTTGCCTCTGTTATCTGACCATTCACCAACCAGCTAATTTTACTTCTTCTGTAAAATATAAGGTGATTTACTGCATTGTGGCTTAGTATCTCTTTGACTTTTGAGGTCATCAAAGATCACTACCAACATCTTCGGATTATATAGATGAGCCAGGGAGCATACGAGGCTCCTGATGGCTGGTATTGCAGAGCAGTCATGCATTAAACAAGAGATTAATGTGGGTTCCCATAATCTAGATCAACACACAAGAATGTAAAGCTGTCTTTCTCTCTGAGTGCTTTGCACATTATGAGCTGTCATTAGTTTCTCCGTCTGCCTGGACTACCCTCATGGGACCTGCAGCTCCCCAGCCCTCCTCCCTGCCGTTCCCCTGCTCTCTGGCCGAGCGCTGGTTCTCAGGCTGTGCCGTGCAGGAATATGTCTACCATGAATTACAAGCGCTCAGGCTCAGCACCAGGGTATGAAGGTGAGGATGGAGGAGGAGAGCAGGGCGGGAGGTTGTGTTTTGCTCCTGGCACCGGTGGCAGATGCGCTGTGCCTCCGGCACCACGTTTTCTCCCTTGCCTCACTGGGTAGACGTGATGCAGCGGGTGCTGCATCAGCGGGGTCTCTGGGAAGGCTGACACGGCTCCAGGGATGTCTGATCCAGCTGAGGCCCAGGACCCATGGGGAAAGTTAAAGCAATGGGGAAATGAACTACATCTCCAGCAGTGCTCTGTAGCAGCTCAAAAGCAGATTTTCATTTTCACATAGCTGCAGACACAATGTATGCCTTTTGTTTTGCTAATAGTAAAACGATCAGAGAAACAAACAAATATTGGAGATTTTACTGTCTCCCAGTTCAACAAAATCCCATTTTCCAGTGGAAGAATATGTAATTCCTAGAATTTTCAACCAGCTGTGCTGCTGCCTGCTATTTCCAATTTCCTTCCCATGATGTGGTGTGCACCAGTGGTGCACCCTGAAGATGTGCTTTTGTCAACTCCTTAATGTAGGTGAGTATATTTCTCTGTAAATTACCCAGGCTTTTTGCAATTTGTCTTTTGGAAATGATCTGTAGTCTTTTTACATGTGGCCCTCAGCTGCAAAACCCTCTTAAATCTTTGTCAAATAGGTAATAATGAAGAGAATACATTTTTATGCAGCATAGACCTTCTGACTGCAGCACACAGTAATCTCTTACCCTCCGATGTTCTTGCAGTACGTTGAGCTGTCACTCATCAAATGACCTGAAGAGAACAGAGGAGACAAAGAAGTTGAAGAAAATTCTGGTAGTTGAGTGAAAATAGCTACATTTAGCCAACAGAGCTCTAATAATGTTTCATATCCTAATAAAGATTACTGCAAAATGTGCTTAATGGCAAACTAAATTAGCAGTGTATGCTTAATTTGGATCTGGCAAAACTGATGTTTATTCAGAAGATACAACCTTGCATTGAAAAATTCACATGGAACAGAATCTCCCTTTCAAGCTGTTTATACAGGTGCACCCATACACCTATACCCTTGTCCATCATACAGCCACAGTGTCCCCTTAGCCATTATGGCTGCTGTGGTACTGCTTGGATAACAGCCAGTGCATGTGTGCTGTGCACATCTGCTCAGGGGTCTGGGCACCGAACCCATGCACCAGCATTGCCTTTACCTGAAAATGTGGAAAAGGCATCAAAGGGGGAGGGCAGAAGGGTGACAGCAACGAGAATATTCCTTGGTGTTGACTAGCTGGTGGCTACTGATGACTGCAGCTGCCAAAATCAGCTGAGAGCTGCTATGTGTTGGTCGATATTGGGGCTTTGGCAGAAACACAAAGCAGCCAGAAGCTTAAAATGAAATCATGAGAGTCGGCACGAATATGCCTCTTTCTGGCAGAGGGCAGATTTTTAAAGGTATTGTAACTGGACTGCATTTTCAAGCACCAACCTAAAGACAGTCTTAATCTCTGAGCTGTCCAAGAAGGGCTTCTGCGGCACTTATTTTGACCAGTGAGTGAGGCAAGTGGGGGGTGTTGAAACATCACTGAATTGGTTGTTGGTCTTGTTTCAAGTAGCTGTTAAGGTGTCCTACTGCTAGTATGAAGGGTCATCCCACATCTTTCATGTCCTATTGGGAACTACATTGAAGCAGCCGTGTTTCTGTGAAGATGAGCTGACCACAGAGCACTCCAGACCCTGTCTTGTGATGGACGCAGCACTTCCTGAGCATCCACAGGAGCCAAAGAACCTCTACGTCCCACGCACAAGTCCTGTGTTGAAAGAAATTACCCTCTGTCATCTAAATCAGCCTGATGCCCTCTTGGCAAGCTCTAGAAACAACTTACAAGTCATATTGCAGATCTGGTCAGTAAAAAGGAAGATCGGTAGCTTCCGTCTCCAGGTCTGTCAGTAAGGTACAGCAGTGAGACTTCATTTTTCTCTTCTCAAAGTGTCATACAAAATGTTTCTCACTCATGTGCAATATTTAATACATAACTCACTTTTTGTACATATGTCAGTAACCCTTTAGATTCCCAAAACTGAAATACACCTTGTTTTTCTGAAAATGTGTGCTGTTGTCAGTACCGTATTTTTGTATTGCAGGATGCCTCTGAAGACTTAGGGCTGTGGAAAATCTGATTTCTGTGTTAAATAAGAAATCACTGAAGCAAGTGACATGAAAGTGCACACGTTATTAATGGGCATGGAAACAGGGAAGGAAAATATTAGCTCACATTTTGAGTCTTGTAGAACAGTCTGCCTGTGGTTTCCTTCTCTTTTCTCATGTACCTGACTCATCTGTAAGTACAAAGTTAATTACTGTCTTTATATGGACAAGCCTCAGATCAATCTCTCTGTTCCAGACCCATCTGCTTGTGTCCAAATGAAATCTCAGCCTGTCTCTCTGGCATTTCCTCTTGATGTGTCATCCCCAGCTCCAGTTCAAGAAAGCTAAAACTCAGCTGTTCATCTTTCATCACAACTCTTAGCTGTTAATCAACAATCTCTCCCTCTTTTGGGGCAGCTCTGCTGTTTGGCAGGTTACACATTTCTTATATTTTTCCAAACACTTTGGGGCTTCTGCTTGTCCTTTGCTTCTTTACATTTAGGACATACTCCTTAAGTATCCAGAAAAGTGATCTCTAATTTTTTGTTGAATCCCCCAATAAAACCCTCTTTTGTTGGGAGGCCAAAAAAACTCTCAAAAAAAAAAAAAAAAATAGCAAGCACCTCATGAATACCTAAAGTATCAAGGCTTTTTATTTGTGCTTGGTTTCCTAAGTTGAGGCTTAGATTATTCAGATTTTTTCTGAAATTTGCTTGTATTGCTATTTGAGCAAGAAGCTGGCACTTGTAAAAGCAGTGTGATTTGGAATGGAGAACAGTCCCATGATTTTCACTATAAATTCACCTACTGTTAGAATAACAATAGATTTAAACCTTCCCCCAAAGGACTCCCATGGCAAGAGTCTAATGTCAACAAAGGCGAAATCAGAGTGGACAAAACGCCAGTCCCCCATCTGAAATCAGTCCTTCAGATCCCTGCATATGGCTGTGATTTGGCACCCTTCTCTGGCTGGGCAAGGGAGCTGTGCAGTTGTATTAGATCTGTGTCATGTGCTTCTGAATTTGTATGGTTTTTTTTTCCTTGTATGGGGCTTTGTGGCTACGGCTACAATTTGCAAAGATCAGTGTTTTCTAATTCATTAATTTTCTTGTTGCTGTTACCATGGTGCTTTTATTTGGCTGGCAGGGAGCACTCTTAAAAAGTGCACTGAAGTCAAGCTGGAATTAATTTCTGCTTTCTCTCTGTTTCTTTTCCTTGCCCCTCCAGTGGGGAGGTGTGGAAGGAGCCAGCCAGGAGTATTTCTTCCAGTGTGATGGGAAGACGCTGAAGCTGGAGAAGGGGCACATGCCTGCACACCTGCTCTTGTCAAGACATCCTGTCTCCCGTCCCACAGCCAGCATCTCCTGGGGCAAGGAGGAGGATGAACCTTTCTGCACTGATCCAATCCTTATGACCTGTGGTGATGGAGAGGGAAGGCACAGCAGAGGTGGCAAGAAACGTGTCCATGAGGCGTGGCAGAAAGGTGTGAGGCTTACCTGGAAAGCAGAGAGGTGCCCCAGTGAGTGCCAACCCAAGTGGGAGGTAGACACAAGCCCATGCCACCAGAGTGTGTCCATGCAGCTTTCAGGTCTGGGGTGGTTCCCCGTGAGTCTATGGAAAGGTAATTAGACAACCTGGCTAAGAAACCTGTTTCCTTGCCACTCCCGATGTCAGAGCATTTACCTTTTCCAAAGGTTATTTTGCTAAAGTGTATACTAAAATACTTTATTGCACATGAATCCTGATTTTTCCAATTACGGAACTAAATAAGATGTAATGCTGTCATACTAGCAGAGCTAAAATACCCACTGGTAAGCATACTGCAACAGGTCTAAATCCTGCACTAGATGTTTGTGCACGGTGTATACTGTGCCCAGGAGCTGTGACTTTCAGGAGAGACAGCTGTTGTTGTTTCTTGGGTTTCAGCCTAATTAGAGCTACCACAGAGCAAATGTGGGTGGATCAGGTGTCCAGAGCTGGTCTGATTGTACATGTACGAGCTGTATGGGCAGTTTCAACGCCTGGTCGCAGTGGGCCTGTGGTTGCTCTGACTCTCACCAGCAGACAGGAATCCGAGTTGATTTCAACAGGGCCATGCCAGATTCAAATTGTGCTGTGAACACTGGGGCCTGGGTCCCCAGAAGCACAACAGCAACTGGGAAGGCAAACCCAAGCCCTCTCCAAAGACTTGAATCAGGCAATGGGTCAAATTCAGGAGGATCAGAGAAACCTTCTTCTTGGCAGAGTCACTGCTGCAAGGGGTAGCTCTGTTCAGGGGAAGGCCAGGAGGTAACAGAGATGTTTGTCCTCTCATCCTGGAAAATATTACCCAAACTCTTCTCTGCAGCCTGCGGTAGAGGTACTCTGTAAACCCTCTCCTCCCTGGGAACGTGTAAGAAGTGGGACCACTCTGCCCAGAGGTGACTCAGAGGTTTGATTCAGTGGGGCTGAAGTCAGGGCAAGGACCACTCTTTGCATGCCTTGAGCTTCCTGCCTTCCTCAAACACCAGCTGCCAACCGCTGCCGTAATCGATCCTCACCCATGCTAGAAATGAGTTATTGGGCTCATTGGATTGTCAGGCCCCCAAATGGCCATTCCCACCTTGTGCCTGCTGTAATCCTGTGTGGTGAACGATTTGCGTGCTTCCATCCTGGCCAGCGTGTATAGTTCCCATTCAGTAATATTTGCTCTCTTTCCTCATTGACCTTTTGTGCCTTCTTCTAAATCAGCAATTGCCATCCAACTTTTTCAATCAATCTTCTAAATTCACTTCTGTGGTACCTTGCCATAGTATCCAAGCTCCCAAAACCTCAGATCCGGGCAGAATCTGACTGTACACCTCATCTCTCCGCTTTGTGTTGCTGCTTTCTGTCACCACCCTGAATTCATAGCTGGTTGATCAAGTTTCTGTCCAGGTGACAGTGTTCACATTCAAAGCAATTTGAACTAACTTTGACAGTAAGACTTTGTGACATGGTATTAGGAGCTTTGCAAAATTGTTGTGTATCATAGTTGCTCTCTTGCTATCATCCATACAATTTTTTTATATTCCCTTATATCTACTTTCCTCAGTGTCCGATTTGCCTGGTGTCTTCCTTCCTTTCCTTCCTTCTGTTTTTTGGATACCTGCCTTGTGGTTACTGTAAGTGTGGGATCCTCTTCCCCTCCCTTCTGCCTCCTTCGTTTGTTGTAAGACAGTGAAATAATAACAATTATGATACGCCTTGACATATTGACTTGGTTAATAAATATGTTAATAGAAATTATTAAATACACAGAACATGTTGCTAAGTCAGCTCCACATCTTGTAGCACAAGTCTTAATTATGTAAACAATCACCCCACAAATAGTCCCATTGGGTTGAACAGCAAGTGGTACATGGACAAGGGAGGATTTCTTATTAAGCATTCAAAATTGGGCCAATGCACAACATAATGAGCCTATATTATGGTAATGATGCCTACCGAGGTAAAAATAGGGGAGGTAGATGGTAGAGGAAATAAAAATGCTGAATATTTATCCCATTAACAGTTTGAACCAGGTTGAGTCTTAAAATGAGGCCAGAGAGAGACAGCACTGTACATCCTTTTCCTTGGGGGATCAGCTTCAGGTTTTCTTGGACATAATTCAAATAGCAGCAGTATCTCTGCTTCTATTATGGATAATGCCACAGGAATACTTACTGTACAGGCTCCTATTTTCAGTTTAGTTCCTATGATCAGATCTCTACTCCAATTCCACATATTTATTGCTATTAAAAAAACCCAAATACACAGCGTAGATAACCGAAGCCTCCCATTAAGGAACTAGCAGTATAACCCTTTCTCTGGCAAATTTGATTTTACTGATAGTGATCTCCATTCTGCAGCACCCTTCTTGGGCCAAATTCTTTTGGAAGGTGGAGATGGACCAGAGAATGACAAAAGAGTTTTCACTTTAACATCTCATTGAAATGGGGATCGTGAAGTTATGTGATCCTCAGTTAATTTGCTGGGTTCACCAGTGCCACTCTGCAAGTAATGTGGTCTGTCATCTAGCCAAGGTAATTAGCTCTATGTGCAGGGAATGAATACAAAACTTTGAAATCCAAGCTCTAAGCAGAGTGCAGGATCAGTGTGAAAAGGAGCGGTGGGATATATTATTTCACTGGTTTGTATTACTTCAAACAGCATTGAATAAATTGGCTGATAGTGAGAAATACAAAACTTAAAATGGGGCAGCCTCATGGTATCTAGAGCTCAGATGGGGCAGAGCAAGTGTCTTGCCTTGTTTTCTTTCACATCTTCGTGACCACTCAAATGCTTGGTTCTTCTTTCAGATGAAATTCGGTTATGTCTTTTAAAGTGAGTCTTCTCCAACCCTGTGGTTATTAAAGGACTGCATTGCCTTGTGCTGCAAAACAGGGAAGGTCTACTCTCTTCTGATTTCTGCCTACCATTTCTGAAGGTCAGTTCTTCCCTTCTCCCCACAGCAAGCCAAGTGACTGCACCGTGGCAGAAGATAACTCACAGCCCCAGGCAGAGCAAGTTTCCTTTTCCTATTAGACTTCCCTGGCTTCCTCTATAGAGTTTGCTCAAGGTCCAGCAGGTGCAAGACCTGTTAAACTGAAGATGTACAACGCAGTGCAGTGGTTTAAATCCAACAGCCACGATGCTTGAGAAGAGTCAATGTGAAAGCATTACCAGGATTTTGTCTGAGCTGAAGAATGTGAAATTGAAAAGGAGAACAGTTAATAGGTGTTAGGATTATTACAATAATAATTAGAATTATTAGAAGCCCCATGCAAAAGAAATGAATTCACACTATAACAAAGATTGCTTTTTAATCAAACTGGTTTTGAATAAAAATGATTGAAAATGTATCATAAAGCAAAAAGTGTGAATCTGATCATTGTATAAGTACCATAAATAACTTCTAGTTATTGGAAGCTGCCAAGTTTCCTTAAGACTCAAGTATTCACAACTTCTTTCAGGGAAATAAGGGTTTCTATTTATTTTTTCCTCTGTAAGCCAGATTTTCTTCTCATTTATGCAGGTGCAGGTCAAATGCAGTCGGAAAGACTGCGTTTCACTCGGAAGTATGTAATAAAATAGTTGTATTAAATACACTTGTTATTAAATGAAAACTTCTGCCATGCCCAGTCTGTTTGCGTTAGCTTACACTCTCCTCTCTGTGGTGAAATCATTTATTGACTGCGCATAGATAGATTGTAAATATCTAATATACTCTGCACTAATTTATTTTTTCAGTGATCTCATTTGCTTCCAAAAGCACTTTAGGGAAAACAAGGATGCAATTTGACCTGCAGTTTGATTGTGACTGAGTGACTTAAAGTGATCAAATTTTAGATTACCAAATGTTCGTGCAAGGGAGGCAGCCAATCAGCCCTGAGATCTTGCATGTCAAGATTAATCTTAGAGCAAATATTTATTTGTCCCTCATCATTTTAAACCACTTTCTCTGAAGGAGAAGAGGCTGATAATGTTGTGCCCCACAGCAAGGTATGAAGTTTGGTTCCCTGGAAGCGTCCGGGGAACCGGAGAGTTGGAAACTTCAAGGTGAGTTGCTGGTTTTGAATTTTTTCAATGTCTTGGTCATTTGAGACATCACTTTAACACCCTTGCTTTTTTAATTTCCTCTGGTCTCACTTTCTTTCTCTTACATAAAAGCGAAGGAAAAGGGTCACAAAGGGCCACAGCTCAGGTTTTCCATGAGGCGGCCTGGATTAACAGGAGAAATGAAAGAGCTCTGTGCCTTGTTCATCCTCTTCGTAAACAGCTGAAAATTAAGCCACACATATTCTTGGTTTTCAATAGCCAAACCTGAAATGATAGATTTCCACCATGCCTAGTTTGTTTACTGGTGCACAGGCCACAATGTGTGGAGGTCATGTTGCAAACAGACTTTTCCTTGAAACAGATGCATATCACACATTCGCTACTTCTTTACATTGGAGAGATGGAAAATTGGTGTTTGAATTGAAGAAATTACTTGTATTTCATGTAATGCTACCCTGCAGAGAGATTCTTCTCTGTATTTCAACAGGCTGCAGGTCTGATTATTATTACTGGAGGCTGCCAAGACAGTTAAGTGTTTGCGGATGTGTGCCTGCTTGTCAGAATGAAAGAAGAGGACTGTGTTCAGCTTCCATTTTTTTTAGCCCTGTGCTATGGCTCACAGTGACAGGGATGTGACTGCGCTATTTAGAAGAATAAAGTCAGAGGTTGTTAGCAACAGGTCACTGGGGATGGGAGACTGTGCTTCTGAGAGGTCTTATGAACAAATTCAAGAATATGTTAAGATTTGATCAGAGATGCAAATATTTAGTAAAGATCCATGTACGATCAGTGGCACGAACTGAGCACATAAAGAAAAATCATATGTTATAGTTAAGATCCTAAATTCAGTGTTTGCCTACTACATGCCAGCATGCAACATGTTTATTTGTCATTTGTATGCAAATATGTGATAGAACACACCAGCGGAAACCCATATGGTCATGGTCCGATTGATGTTAGTCCAGGGTCTCTAAGTCCTGTGAATAAAACAGGCTAAGTATAATTTCTGCTTAAGTTTTTTTGTTGTTGCCCCATGAAATAGCCTCTAACAACCAGTGGGCTAATTTGTGCTATCTCCTATAATGGACAACGAAATGTATTTATGGGTAGAAAAGCAATCGTAGTCTGACTTCCCTTCCCTGGGGTCAGCACGGCTTCATGGTCTGCAATAGTCATTCTTCCTTCCTTGCAGGAGTGAAGAACGAAGTGCTGTAGAGTGGCTTCTTGCTGCTTATGTTGTGGTTTGCAACGTAACATACAATGGTTATGCCGTGAGGCAATATTTTTGCCCTATTTGCACAAATTAAGATAAATCCCAACTACTAAGGAAAGGCAAGTCATTTCTGTATTTTTTGATATTCAGAAACATCTCCATGAATATAGACATCAGTGTAGGTATTGCAAACTGAGTTAATGTGAGAAGGGAGATAGGAGATATGATAAGCATGGTAACTCACAATCATCTTTTTTCAGTTGTGTTTCAAAGATTTCTGTCACTGTGAACCTGAAAGGAAGCAGCTATCATTTCAAAGGCTTTGGATAAAGGTCTGGTCATGATGTCAGATATGCGTGGGTGTTTCAGGGAACCAACACAATTCAAAGGACAGACATTAAAACACAACGTTTTTAAGTATGTGGGACCTGCTTCCCCACTCCCATATGTTTCGTAAATCAATATTAGCTCCTCTACAGTCAATAGAGCTCACTGATGTAAAACTGCTGTGTGCATGTTCTTAATGATTCATAGTTTTGAAGCCCGGCCAGTTCTATAATTCAACCCTCGCAAAGGCAAACAACCTCCTGCCAATCTGCCCTTTCTTCTCTCATCCTGTTATTTGTTAGGCGTCTGTAGCCCATTAGCTGGCTTACTATGGTATTAATATGTGGTATAATTATTCATAGCCAGATCTGCTGATAAGAAATTGAATACTCTGGTAAACAACTGACTGCTTTTTTTCCATGACATCAACAACAAAGTCAAATGGGGTACTGGAAAAAGGATAATTCCCAGGATCATGTTAAAAGATTACATAGTTCTGTAGAGGAGGGGAAAAGCTGCTTTCAAAGCGCTAATCAGGAACGTTCTGCGTCATTTCCAGCAGACACACACCAGCATGTCTTCTGCTCACACCAGGGACGTATAAACTCATATGGCTGATTATTAAATGCCAGGTCTGTCCACCTTTAAGAAACGGATGGGGACTTCACAGCGTAGTTCTTCAAAATTATTTTTTTCCAACCCTCCCCCCAGAGGGCAAATTTATCTCTGGAAGAATTAGGGTCATACTTCTTTGTGCCTGTCTCCTTAAGCTAAAAAATTCAGTCAGTGGTAGCTCGGTTAGCACAGATCAGCTTTTCTGTGTGGCCATTGATATTTGGGGTTGCAAAATGCAACTGCAAAGTTAATACACTTAGTCTCACTCATGCTTGGGTTATTCAGGGCACACATAGTAGCAGTGACAGAAATACGTGCATGCGTTTGACTCACGGTGACTGCTATTCCCCTTGTCCCCAGCTTCTGCAGGCCCACCATGGTGGCTACATCTGCAGGTATGGTCACAGGGCTGGCCACCAGGTGAACCTGCCTAAGCCCACCATCTTTTCCTCCATAAAACCAGTGCCTCAGGGTACAGGAGAGCACAAGTGGCTATTGGATTAGTTTCTGGTAATTCGCTTCCACACTACTTTTGCAAGTGCTTGCTGCTGCTCACCATCTAGGAGAGCGGGTTTTGGGGAAGCTCTTTGCATATTACAGGACTGGCTGAGCAGGCATCTGTCCACACACAGGGCTGTTCCTCAGTGCTGTTTGCTCATGTGCCAGTCATGTTGGCATGGGTGCAATCCCCAGAGTCAGAATGTGTGTTTGACATTGTTTGTGTGTTTTACATTATTGTGATTCCTCTGGCTTCGTTAGGGTTGCTTTGCATTGACACCTGTGTGACACCAAAACCTTCCCCTGCTTCCCTCCCCTTCCCAGTAGCTGGCTGACTAATAACAGGTTTCAAGGTTGAGATTAACTGTGATTAGACAATTGAAAACTCTGACTAATGCTGTAAACACTTGGGCAACACTTCTTGAAAAAGTAAGTGCCATTTTTAAGGCTTAAAATCATTTCCACTCTTTGTTCCCGGATAACACAATTGCTCCTTTTTGTTTCTTGGAAGTACACTCAATAACTTAGTGCAAGGATACTTATAATGAAAGGCCTCTCAGAGACTTTCAGTGATTCATTCCCATTTTATATTTCAGGTTAATAACAATGATTTTCAACAATGGTTCAGAGAGGTTAAGTTCAGCATGACCCTTACACCTTCTCCACATTTCCCAGTTCTTCCTGGTCTTGCAGGGTTACAGCCGTCTTGAGGTTAGTAGCTTCAGTGCTGGGTGAAGATTATTTTCTAAGTCATCTCTTTCTCAGACCAAAACTCTGCCATTCTTCTAATATCTTGTCCAGCCGGTCAGTTACCCATGCTCCTCAAAACATGGGCCTTATTTCTGGTCTGAATTTGTCTCATTCGTCTTTGAATCCTTGGTGCTTTTTTATGTCGTACTTGGACTAAAGAACTTGTCACTGGTCTTGGCCTTGCTCTCTGAAAGTAATAACACCAGGTGAACAAATTACTCAGAAACCATCCTTTTGATGAGCTTCTGAATAACGACCTGACTAGAAGTCATTTTTAATGCGCCTGGCATAATTTTTGATGCCTTTTCCAGCATCAAGTTTTTCAGCACCTAAATTGCAACTGGTTCTGTAGCTGGTGTTCATCTTACCTGTGTTGCCTGCACAGATAACACAATCTCCCTTACAGTAGGCCACATATTTCTTTTTTTAATGTATCCTAGGATCTTTTTTTAAATCCCTACAGCATCCTGCTGCAGATTATTTTGTGCTGGGTGGGTTTTTTGCTGGGTGGGAAACCTGTACAGCTTACATACTTTTCGGGATGTGACTGTCCTGATCTGAAGGTCTGTGGTTTCTCTGTCTTAGAGCAAAAAATGTTTCTGTTCATCTGTCTGGGAGAGAACTTGTGTCTGCAGGTGCCTGTACACAGCATGTTTGAATGGGTTGGCTTACAAGCAGCTCACCTCCTTGTGAGTACCTTTTGCCATGACTTTCCAAAAAGATTGGAGCTGTATTTGTCTAGTGCTGAACTGGAACTTCAGCATCAACATTGGCAGTTCTTAATACAATTTCTATTGTACTGAACATACTCTGAGCACTCCTCTCCCCCAGTCCCAACAGTCCTAGATCTTTCCCTGGTATCTTCAGCACAAACTCCAAGTTTTAATGTGTAGAAAATAAAAAAGACAAATTAAAGACACTAAGGAAAAATCTAGAATCTACTTTTTATGCATTGTAACTTGTTCCATATAAATTTCTATTGGTTTCTACTTTTCTTTCTCGATTTTAATATCAGCAATTACATCCTTTACCAGAGAACCAGGAGGAGTGTTTAACAAAGGATTGCTTTCACATCGTTGCCCTAGACTGCCTCCATAGACAGAGACAAGGATTTGATGGTGCCTTTGGGCTAGCATCCTTTTGCCCAAGACATATCACCTCATACAGAAGTGACTTGGAAACTCATTCCCCTTTACTTGACAGTCTGTACAGCATCACCTTCACCCTGGCTGTAGCATCTCCTTAGGTGGGCATATATGCACGTCACTGGATCCAGTATGTTTTTATTTAAGGAATACGTATGTAGGCATTCAACTTAAAACTTTGAATTATTAATGTTTAAGTTTCATTCATGTATCTCTCATTGTCTTGAAATTTTAGGTTTTCTCCCAAATGCATCAGTCTCTGTCCCTTCCTTCTCTCCCTCCTCCATCATATTTTTTTTAAAAAAAATTGTTCTTAATCCATCTTGTTTAACCTGCTCCTTAATTCTTTTCAACTCTGAAACACAGGCAGTGGGAAGTAGGATCGTATTCTCCACAGGAGACTTTCAGCTGCCTTCAGTGGAAGCAGGATTAGGACCTGTTTAGTCTGACCTCCGTCCTGCCGTGAGCTCTTGGCAGTTAAACCTTTTTGCCCACACAAAACCCCTCTGGCACCGCTGAGGCTTGACTCACTGGGGACGAAGGCCATCATTTAAAAACAAGGATGGAGCATAGATATTTCATTTACTCCTCTGGGATTCCACTGTTTTCTTCAGGAAAATAGAGGCTGTTGCAGGTGTTATTTGCTCCCAGTTGTTTCAAGGGTGATCAACGCTGAAGTGCTATATGCACTTGCACAAAGAAAAACATGATCCTTTCTGTTGGCTTTTCTGTGGTATTGATTTAACAAAAGACGTCTGTCAAGTGGGAGGGTGTGTGGGTGGGCCCACACAAGATGACTTTCCTGGGCACGTATATTCCAGCATTTCCGAGAAGTGTTTCAGCAGCTCGCCTCTGACTATGGAAAGCAAGGCAGAACAAAAGGGCAGGTGGCATGCCCAGTGCAAGGCTAGTTCGGCTAAGAATAACAAACAATACACGAGTTACATGGATTTAGTTTGCAACGTTGTGGCAATTTGGGTGTGAAAGCTTAACAGCTCTTACCATAACATCAGATTGTTTTTTGCTGGAAGGATGCCTGTGTTCTGGAAAAGCCATTATGGAGTTATCATCTTCTTTTAATTTAATTTAAAATCATCCTCCTTTTTATAATATCAGCCTCTGCATCTTAGTACTGAGAGATATTAATTTTAGAAAAAAAAGGCCCAATAATTAACTTACATATGTGTGTTTATCTGCAGAGCCAGAACAGCAGCAAAAGATTTTAGAGGGCTGTTCCTTTGCTCTCTGATACCTCCCCGTCCCCTCTTTGTTTTCCTTTCAGTTGCCAGACCTGCCATCTCTTCTGTTCCCAAAAGGAAGCAGCAGAGGTGGTAAAGCGTGCTCTGCTCGGCTCATGCACTATGCTCTGCACATGCATTTATAGATATGGAGGATTATGAAATACTGGAAGCAACATGTAACCTTTTCCTTAAACTAAAGCAAAGTTTGCAAAGAGATTTTTTAGCTGTAAGCAGCACCTGAAATCATCTAGCGCCATAAAAGACACCACCTGACAAATATAATATTCATAGGAAGAACTACAAGACAAATTTTCAAATTCAGACTCTTAAGTACAAAAAAGAAAAAAATTGGTAGGAGTGCAGTACTTACATTTGTACCACAAATGTCTCGACTGAGGGGGCAAAGCCAGACTGCAGCTTTCCTCCCACGAGAAGGTGCGTGGCTGTGCTTGGACCCACCGCACCCAGGGCAGAGCTGCAGAAACCAAGCGGGACGTTTGCTGGGCGGGAATGGGTCTCTGCACTGAGACCTGAGTCGCAGGGGAGTTGCTGCAGGTGTCCGTCCTTGCAGGCTGCAGGTGGGCAGATCTGGCTGGTGGCCCGGGGCTGGTTATCAAGTGACTGAAAACAAGGGGATGCTGGAAAACACACAAGTCTCTCACCCTCAAGTACCAGCATACCTGGGCTTGGTAGCAGAAGGCCTCATGCTTCACTTTTTTTAATTATCTCACACTTCCCTTAGGATGCTGGGAAAATAAAGCATGTCCACAGCCCACTACCGGGGGCTAGGTGGCAGGCCAAAACTTATTCTGAGACATCTCATTCGTATGCTCCAGCCCTATCTGTCTATTGTATTATTTATTCCTGTGGCTTTTCCCCTTTAATCTCAGTTTTCAGAAGCTCAATTTTCTCTAGCTATCACCTGTGTTGTGATGTATCATGAGTCATGCCCCATATAATGAGCAGTAATAGTGCATGCAAAGAGAATTGTACCAGCCAGCATATCTGAAGAAAACATCATTTTTGGAAAGTTGAATCTGCCCTATTGCAGCAGAGCTAGTTTCAAGTTCCCATTCTTAATGAAGTTGCTACCTGAATCTTTATTTTTTTGAGATTTATTCCTATTTTTTTGAGATTTATTTTTAATACATGTAATTACAACAGCCTTTGTATCTTAAAAAGCCGGCGGAACAATTCTTTGAAGCCAGCAGGGCTGTAATTAGTATAATGTCCACTAAATGACAGCCCAGTGTGTGAACTTTAATCACAGCTGCTCTGGGTGTTATTGGTCTTTCAGGACTTAGACTGAGCCAAGTCATGCAGAAATGGTGTTAATCTTGCATTGCAAATATGACTGAGAGCTTATTATGAACTTCTCCAATTTCCCCAAGATTGATGCTTTAGATCAACCTGGCTCTGTGTGCTCCAGCTAGCAGCTGAACAACACATTTATGCAAAAAAATTATTGCACCAAATATTGAACTTTGATTAGAAGGCATCAAAGATTTATTAAAGCTGACCTTTTATTCAGAAGGAATCAAAAAGTCATAACTGGATGCTTCACACATGTGGCACAGGGATCAGTTGTCAGCTCCAGGAGGTGAATGCTTTTTTATTTTGCTATCACAATGCAAACGGTACCCTTTCAAAGTTTTGTTTTGTTTTGGGTTTTTTTTTTGTTTTGTTTTTGTTTTTTTTTTTTTATGAAGGTGAAGGGGAGAGTTATGACTGAGAGGCTGCTAATTTATCTGCAAGCCACCACTCCAGGACAAAAGTCTGCTTGAAGAGGCAACTTCCAAGAGGCTTTGACCTCTGGTGGTTGGATGTCAGGATTCACTAGAAAATGGACATTCTGGGCACAGAGAAGCTGAAAACTTAGTCCTGGTTGCCTCTGCCCCAATTTAAAGACTATGAGATGTTCAGTAACAGCCAGGAGAGAAATTTTGACTTCTGAACATATGACTGTCTCTGAAATGCCTTTTCAGTCCTGTTTCCTCCTTTATTCTAGAGAGTAACTGTTTGTAGCCAGCTGATAATATCAGTGAATTTAATTAATTTTTCCTCCTGAAAACCTTTCCTTTCCTGAGGTTTCCTCTGAGATCAAAGGTTTTTTTTGACAGCTGCTCTGGTGACAAACTGGGATTCTGCCTACTCTCTGGTGTGATTTCACTGTGCCGCACTAGACCTCAGCTGAAAATCCAAATAGTCTCAACAGGGAAGCATGGCGATCCTGCCACTGGACACCACAACACCCTGTAACCCTACTGCATCTTTACAAGGTCCAAATATATAAGAAGCAGCACCCATCACCGTGCCTGTTGAGTGAGTTAAATTTTTCTAATGCCACTTTCTTATAGAAATTGCAATTTGTAGAAACTGAAGCATTTCATTTGAGATTTTACTTATCTTGATGAAATTCCAACTCTGAAAATGCCATCGACAATTTTTTTTGCATGGGTATGGGATAACAAATTTCTTTAGTAGAGAATATATTGAGCTTAACAAAGAGGTAGAAGTAACCCATGTGGAAACTGATTGTCGATAAAAGATTGCATGTTGGTAAAATCATAGCTCCCAGAGACTTTTATGAATGCAGACTTTTTACTGCAGAACATGGTAAAAAGCTTTTCCTCCCCAGTTGTTCTGACCTTAGGGCTTCTCAAAGGAAAGGTGTGATGAATCTTTTAGGTATTTTTAGGTTGTGGGCAGGTTTTATTGTGTGGTGTTGGCTCTTCAAAACAGGCTATTTCATTGGCTTTTGGCACCTCCTTCAGAAAGAAGATAAAAGTAGGAGGTGTTTTGGTGATACTGTCTGCCCCTGTAAAACAATGCCGCAAGCCTGCACCAAATCTGGGAGGGGTGAGTGGTCAGAAGGAGCTTCCTGGGGAGTCCTTCACACAGAGGAAGGCTCATGTGAGGAGGAGGATGGTGGAATTGGTGGCAGCTGTGCCAAAAGCACAGGATGCATAAAACCAGCAAAAGATATAATGAGAGCTCGTGCAACTCAATGGCTGCAGCATTCCAGGATATATATCTGCGGTGTCCCCGGCGTCTAACTGGGAGCGAAAACTTTGTCACAGAGATGCATAATGCAATCACTGTCTGAAGCATTCTTCTTCTGGAGCCTCAAAGGTGGCTGATGTTTGGCTCCCACTGCTTTGTCTGTGTAGTACTGACATGGCTAACATAATTAGGAGGAAAGGCAGTCAGAGGTTTCCAGCTGAATAAACTGGCATTATCACTATAAACCTTTTTCGTCCATTCATTTACTGCTTTTTCTTTTTACCTTATAGCTCATTTTCTACTTTTCATCTTTGTCAGCTAAGATTCCTCACTCAATTTTTCTTAATAACAGTCCAAATCTGTCGCCTATCACCTGCTACTTATTTTTGAATAAAGAGTCTGTCCCCATCTTACATATTTCAATTAATTGTCATGCTTAAATGATCTTTTCCAATCCTTGCTAACCCCAAGGCAACTCTTATCTGCCATCTTGATAGGTGATTAATGACTTTCCATTCCTGGAACCAGTGTGGAAGACAAAAGAGAAATAAGACAACCCAGAAAAGACTCTCCTTCTAACCTTTCTTTCACCTCAATCATTTCAGGAAGGAAGAGGAGAAGGGTAATAAATGTTTCACTCTTCTTCAAGGAACATCAGCTCTGTTGGTCCCCAGTGTTAATTACCTGAAAAATATTTAAATGAGTGAACACAACTTGAAAAGAAAAAGTCCTTTTCTCTTGTCAAGTTGGACTGGTGGCAAAAATAGATTTCTTCTGTGCCTGCTGACACTGTTAACACCCTCTCCCTTTGAGTAAGATCTTATGTTGCTCCCCACAATCCAGCCAAGCCTAAGAACAGGAGCAACACTTTTTGTGGGTGTGATTTTAGACCTATCCACATGTGCCCTTGCAGTTAATCTAATTCAGTCTACAGTGATTTACAGAGCACCGGTTGCTGCCAGACATCTGCGTTGTGGGAACACTTTGGGCTCCAGTGGTACAAGATTCTCAAAGCGCTTTATAGTCTTAATTCACTTAGCTTGTCCCATGTTTAATGGATTTTTATCACCCTTGTCTACTTGTTCTCAGCCCTCAGTAGCATGGATGAACACGGATCCAAGCGTCACATGGCATACAGTTGTTGTTATGCCATTGCACTCGGGCCGCAGGTGTTTAAATTGATCCACAAGGTCTTCCCGCTTCCCTTCATCTCCCCTAGGGCAAAACCAGGTTCCCAAATACATCCTGCCTATTTGAGTGATGGTCTGTCATGTCGGGCCTTATTGCAGGTGCTTGACTGCGATTTGATATGCAGCTGTGGGTTTTTTACATACCCCGAGTCTCCCTGTGCCATTTCCACCGCAGTGGGAGCTGCCTCCATTCCTCAGCACCACTTGAATCTGATCGGGTGAATGTCAGCTGGGCCTTCCTTCCTACAATACTGCCAAACCCATTGTTAACTAGCTTATTTCTCAGCCTGCAGATAAGTAGGGAGTCACCATTCCTCCGTAGCTCTGTGCAAAGCTCGTGATACCATTTTGGGAAGAACGGACTTGTG
>NW_008825301.1:664533-667567 GCF_000699105.1 Pygoscelis adeliae | reverse complement strand
GAGTAATTTATGGCCCCGCTTTCAGTTCCTGCTGGGACTCCCACTGTTTAAGGGCAGCCTCGAGGGTGGCTTTGATATCACCTAGAGTGTTTTGTTTTTACTCAAAACTGTTCATTTTATATTAGGCTGTATCTGGTGTGGCTAGGGGGGTATCATGTAAGCTGGTTAGCAGGTGTCGCTAATAAAGCAATGAACCCTGAAAGCAACATCTGTCTCATCCTACTCAGGCTCTCAGATGATAATTGCATCACCTGCTCTATATCTCATTAGCACTGACAGCTCTTCCTTCCCTTGCTCCCAAGACAGTGGGGGGAAGGCACTTATCCCATCTGTGTTTGGATTTCCACTAAAGCAGGTGCTGAATCTTCATCTTCTGTGGAGAGACTCAGAGGCTACATTACATTAGATGCTGCTCCATCTACTTGTCAAGTCTTTCCCTGACTGGTCTGAGACCAAAGCCACAGTGATGCTGCTTAAAAGAGGGTGAAATCTTACTTACAAGAGGGCAACATCTTTGAAAGCTGGCTATGAAAGTGGTATTACTCTGAAGGGCCAAGGGATATCCCCCCGGTTTTTAAGTTAAGACATGCAAAGAGCACTACCTGGTGATGCTGGCCTGCAAAAATGACTCTTTGGGGCTGAGATGACCTGGCTTAGTCTGGAGGTGGAACCACCCTACAGGAATGAGAGCAAAAATGACCATTCCTATTACCTCTGCCACCCATGGCCGCACTGATCTGGCAGGCAGAGGAGTTCACTCACAGAGATGGCACTGCAGGCAAGAGGCTTGTTTGATGCCTCTGGCCTGCTGCAGATTGTTTCATTAATTGCTAGCATTAAATGTGACTAGTGTGCTAAATCTATGAAGGGGTTAACGGGGGCACTGAAGCAGGAGGACTTCTTAAAGAGCTCTTAAAACTCAAGAGATTATGGAGCTTCCTTCTCAATTAGCAGTTTTCATGTAACTGAAGTCTAAGGGGCAAGTAAGTACACTGCTCTCAGATGAAGGACCGTGTCTCTGCTCCAGCATCTGATCTCTCAGCTGATGTGTTATGCTGAATGGGTTTGTGTGTTTGGGGGTGGGAAGGGGGCATTATGCAGCGAAGCAGACTGTATTTTTGCAACCCTTACTAACGTCACACAAATCAACATAAAGGCCACTGGGATTTTGGAGAAACCAAGCTAGAGCGTCGAGACGTCTGAAAACAATATGATCAACACTGGGCAGATGCTGCCCGAACACAGACTGGGAAGTGGTGCTTTCTGCACAGCTAGCATTCACCCTGTGCACCAGTGGTGCTGTAGAGCAGCTGAGACCTAATCTACAACCAAGGCTTCATTATGTCTGCATGGAGCACGCTGTAGATACAGATATGCCCAGCATACCACGGTTTTTTTTTTGCACAAAATGCATGTAAGTGCTCAGGATACAAAGATTGTCCCACTTACCATTGCGTGCAGGCTTGAGTGTCCCATTGCACTCCTGATATTCAGATGGAAGGGCAGCATGGCTTTTTTGTGGTGTCTCTGAGGTCTTTAAAGAGCAAAGCCTTGCAAGCAATGTGGAGGATAGCAAGGGTCTTGGTGCTGCAGTTGTCAAGAAGAAATCTGTCTCTTCCAGTCTGGGCATGTAGACCTTTTGCCCTTCCAAGGAAGACTATAGGAAATGTCTTTTACTATCCAATGAAGATTTATGTACAGGAATTAAACTGATTTTCTGTTCCTTCCATAAAGCACCTGTGAATTTGTTTCAGGATGTCAGTAAAGCAGATTTGCCTGTCATTTCTACTCATAATTCATATTACAGTAACCTCTAGAGGCCACAGGACTTGTACAAATCTCTACAGAAAAACTACAGCAGTTTAAAAGCTGCGTATCTAAAATGATGGGTGGGGATAAGCTAATAATTTTGTCTTGGGCTATTTTTGGGTATTTACCGTTTTATTTACATGATAAAATTCTGCAAACTATATAAAAAACATACCTACTCCAGTGTGCTTTTCTAGACTGTCCCACCACAGTATTAACTTTTATTTTTGCTCCAGTACCATTAGCTGAAGTACCTTGCCCATGGTTAAATGAGAAACTGAACCCATGGGATCTAGGTACTATTTTTGTGGTGTAACCTTCTCTTTACGCTATAATAGCCTGGGCTTACTTCTTCCCTGTGCCACTGATACCTCATTCCTGGCAGAACTGAGCTTCAACTGGCTTAGTCAATTCAGCCAATACTTAGTAACGTGGGTAGCTGCGCTTACGTACAATATACCACGTGTACTGTCAGCTTAGTCTCCCCAGTGCCTACTAATGTAGGATGATGTACTTTAGGCCTGCCTGCAAGCATGAAAGAGTGGCAAGTGAGTCTGCTGTGGGCGATTAGGAGCCTGATCACACTCAGTCCCACTAGTCAAATAATTCACCTTCCCAGTACCCATTTGGGGTCTAAGGACTTCTGGTTAAGGGGTTGTGCTGGTTTTGACTGGGATAGAATTTTTTCCATAGTAGCTAGTATGGAGCTATGTTTTGGATTTGTGCTGGAAACAGCATTGATAACACAGGGATGTTTTCATTACTGCTGAGCAGTGCTTACACAAAGTCAAGGCCTTTTCTGCTCCTCACACCACCCCACCAGCGAGTTGACTGGGGGTGCACAAGAAGTTGGGAGGGGACACAGCTGGGACAGCTGACCCCAACTGACCCAAGGGATATCCCATAACATATGACGTCATGCTCAGCATATAAAGCTGGGGGAAGAAGAAGGAAGGGGGGACGTTCGGAGTGGTGCCGTTTGTCTTCCCAAGTAACTGTTACACACGATGGAGCCCTGCTTTCCTGGAGATGGCTGAACACCTGCCTGCCGATGGGAAGTGGTGAATGAATTCCTTGGCTTGCTTTGCTTGTGCACACGGCTTTTGCTTTACCTATTAAACTGTCTTTATCTCAGCTCACAAGTTTTCTCACTTTTACTTTTCCGATTCTCTCCTCCATCCCACCCGCGGGGGGGGGAGTGAATGAGTGGCTGTGGGGGCTTAAC
>NW_008825301.1:660713-664492 GCF_000699105.1 Pygoscelis adeliae | reverse complement strand
GAATTGCAAACCAGATTGCTGTGCTGGCCATCTTCAGACCTGATTGTGGTACAGGTATGTCAGTGGGGCTGGATGCTGCCCAGCTGGAGATCAAGTGTTTTACCTTCAATTCACTCCAGGCACTGCCCAAAATACAAAAGCACTCATGAAGATTATTGCCCTCCCTCTCTTCCTTCTGCTTGGGCATTGGTGTTCATGGCATGAACAAGGGTGCCTTCAGGGACCTGCTATTTACCAGAGGACACTATCAACATAAAAAAGCCTGGTCCCACCATCTTAGAGAGGAGAATTTTTCACTGTACTTTGGATAATATCCACAAGAAGCATTGCCTTTGACAGGAGGAGAAAAGCTGTGAAGGGGAGACCTTTGCAAGACTGAGCACAAAGGCACAAGGCAGCAGCTGATTAGGATGTGGAGTGAGTGAGAGAGAGAGAGAGAGAGAGCAGGAGAGATTTGCATTCACTTTGCATTTCTTGAGCCAAAATGTGGAGACATAGCATAATAAATAACGTGAATGGGCTGAAACCAGAAGTTTTTCTCCCATGTTTAGTATGACTCAGGTAACACTTGGGCCTTAGAGACCCAGACTTCTTCCAAAGGGTTAAAATAAGCTAGCATCTGTTTTTCCCCTTCCATCTTTGATCACATGGGAGTGGACCCCCTCCATGCCCAGTGTGGTGGGGGTGTGTCTCACAGCAGCCCCATATCCCTTTGAATGAGGCTTTCCAAACAGTTTGTAGAAGATGCCTGTGTGGGAAGACTGCTGAGCCAAGGCCAATGACAGCCTTGCCTTTTTTTGGAGCAACTTGCTTGATTTAGTACAGGCAGCAAGCATTTAACAGAGCAGATGCACTGGATGGGCCTGAAAGGTTTTTCCTGGCAGGACAGAGAGTGAGACTCAGTGGGTGTAAAATGAGTATGGCTGGTGTGTTGGTGAGAAAGGTGCTGCAGCCTGCCCAGTCAGACAAGGATCATGAGCAGTCGAGGGGAGTGACCCCTTGCAGGAAGGCACAAAGAACAACTATTTTCTGCAGTGTAGTTTGCAACACTGCAGGGGTGTGCAGGAAGACCAGATTCTGAGGTTTTGGGAACTGCTGCCACACTGGCTGCTTTGTTTGGCTTCTGTTTGCTTGGGATAATTTTGGTTATTTTCTCCTGCCAGACACGAGGGCACGCAGTGGCCAGCCAGCAACAAAACTGGCATGATCCCTGGAAGGAAGAGTGGCTGGAAAGAGGCTCTGCTGGCCTGGGCTGGGCATGCTGGGAAGAGCCCAGAGGTCTGCTCTGTGATTGTGCTGGTGCACCTGCAGCGCTGCCCTCAACCAAAAGCATGGGGTGGGAGCCACTGCCACGGCCACCCGGACCAGCCCCACCAGAGGGAGGGGGTATGTGGAAAAGACACATTGAAGGATTTGCTTCAGTACCACTACTGGACTGTTTCTTTTAAAAGTCTGATTTTTTACCTACAGCTACCTCTCATGTTTTCCTGTTTGTGATGCAAAGCTGAAACAACTCTCACAGTCTTTCATTTTTGTGTTGTCAGCCTCTGACCCCATCAGCTGGTAAACTGCTGGTAGCATAGTAATTACTCGGATGTTGATTTACTTCATTCTAATGAAGGTAAATTTATGTGCCCTTCTCGTGGTGTGTATGTGAGACTGACTAGCACTTTTTAAAAAAGTTTTTTTTAAGCCCATAGGAATGCTCCCTAGCTTCCTCTCCTTCAGGCCTCCAAGGAGAAGTTATTAATTATTTTCAATAACTCATTATTGTGAGGCAGCCAGGTTAAAGAGGTATGATTTACATGTTGTTCTGACAATGTTTTCAGGTTGCCAATTTGTATGTGGCATGCAATCCTAACTTTGCTTGATGAATGACGTGTTTAAGAGCAGCAAGTATCTTGACTGTTCTCAATGTATTGCATATTTGCAGTTCAACTGCCTGTAACGCTGAGTTTATATGTTACATGCTTTGTCTAACACAGATAAAACTTGTCAAGGCTAGAATTCTCTGTCTATAGCCGTACAGCCATCTGTCTCAGTACTTGTCGGGCACCAATTACCATCCTAACTAGGTGCTGAGCACATGAAGATAAGGAAAAAAAATCAGTCAGGACAGATTTTTAAGGACATGTGCTCTTGCCATTGGGTTGATGTCAATGAATGTAAGATATACATATATATCTATATATGTTTATGTGTTGCTGGTATGTACATAAATAAAATGAAATTAATTTAAGCTTATTTGATTGAACAAATGACGTTAATTTAGGTAGGTGTGGTACAGAGTTCCTTGAGCCACTCAGGAAATGGACATACATGCTGACCTGAAGCAGCCCTACTACAGTTTTTCTGGGCCCCTTTTATGGACACCCTGCCAAGTGTTCATTCCCCAGACACATAACAATTTTCTATATAAAGAATGGTTTTAAAAATAACTCTTATGTACCTCTTAGATTCAGACGGTTTTTTTAGCCATGGAAAACTCAACATTGTGATGACATCTATTCCCACTGGGGAAAATATTTATTCTCCTTGCTTTACGAAATATAGTGCACACAATCAGGATGATAATTTGGGACTACATTTTTATGAAATGTCTCAAATATGAAATTAAACATTTGTGTTGGTCTGACCCTACTTGTAGCAGATCAATGTACAGAAGGAGTATGCGTGGGAATATCATTCACACTCCTCCCTCCTTATATTTTAAACAGAACCTGACATACTTTGTACTTGTTCACTTTCTTCTGTGCTTATTTTCATTGCTGTACGAACTATTAGATAAGCGTATCACCAATGAACAGAAAGTACATATCTGCATTTTGCTTTTTGTTATGTATGAATGAACACAGCAACACCCACCCTGCTCTGATTGCCCAGGCTAATGCTATTCACTCTGGTGGTTCGTAGCATCTCAGAATGTTGTCCAGCAGAAACATCATGAAGTGTTAATAGAAAATGAGGCACGCACAAATCTACCTCCCTAGGCATACAGTAAGTGCGTGCTACTGCTGCTCTGGGAACTTGTGGACAGTCAGTATTCTTGCAGGCAGGGACAGGGTCATGCTAATATTCTTCATGTTCGGTATTTTAAATTAAAATGTCCTTAATAGGATCAGTTCTGTATAGTACTAAAGTTACACTTGTATTTAAATGCAAAATTTTCTATTTAAGAAGCAACCCTTTTCCACCAGCCAGTATAGGAAATTCTATAGAAAGAAAACAGGGTAAAAAATGCACCTCTTCTCTCATTTCTAATAATAACTATTACTAGTAACTTCAGAGGCATTGTAAAATGTACCAAACAGACACGTGGTTGTCAGATGTATGTGTTACAGATATATATGTTACACCTACACGTCCAGAAATTAGGGCTAGGAATTCTTCTGCCTGATACAGATGTTACATCTGTGGAGGTCTACATCTGACCCAGCTATCCAATGCTCCCTTGATTGTCGGTGGGTAGAAACAAGCACTTGTGAGGCACAGTCTAGGTCATGCAAAAGCAGAAGTCTTCAGTAAGTCAGATGAACCATAGTACTGAAGTGCATGTTACTCTCTTTTCTGGGGAAGGGGGAAAGCAAATTGATTTACTAGCTTAGTCGTAGACATTTACAGTTAGATCAGACAAATTATGTCATAGATTTTTGGGAGAATGGTAACATTGACTAGCTTTTTCCAAGATAATAGCTGAACTCCAGTCCCTGTGGCATTCAAGGATTCTTTTTACCATGGACTTAAATGGGACAAGATTGATATGGTTTGCTGCATTTATT
>NW_008825301.1:659286-660691 GCF_000699105.1 Pygoscelis adeliae | reverse complement strand
GAAAGACAGATGTAATTTGAGTGCTCAATAAATCAGACTTGCCTGCAGGTATTTAAAATAAATGAGTTGGGTTCATTTTCCAAAGACATCTGTCTACTGCCATTTTAGACAACCTACATGGTCTCTGGTGGCTTCTTCAGAAGGTCACAGCCCTTCCAAATCTCCAGTGTCACTGCCTGCTGGCCCTATGCAGGTTCCTCTGACAACCTAGCCTGTCTACAATGACACTGGGTGCTATATTTAGTCAACTGAATCTCAACAAATAATTACAAAAAAAGGCTTGTAAGCAATGCTAAAGATAGATACACAATGTTTGTAAGAATAAGTGTCTTAGTTCCCCTGGGGCAATGAGTTCACAGCGGAGGTGCACTGCAGCATGTGTCTCCAAAGGAAGTCACTGAGTCAAAATGGCCAAGTGTAGAGAAAGATAATAATAAACTGAGATACTGTGTTATTTACGGTTGGGAGGAGATCATGATTCAGGCAGCTCATCCTCAACTCATGTTGATCAACTGTTCCTAGCACTTATGAAAATATTCTGTAGCCAGTTTTATGCTGCGATGAGATGTTGAATGGCTTAAAATACATTCTGAACTGCCAGAAACAAATGTTCAGGATGGCCCCACCACAAAACTTCACTCTGAGTCTACACAAGCTACTGCTTGTAGCTTGTAGCAGAAGAACTACTTCAGAAATGGTTTGCTAAATGTGGCAAATACATCTGTTGCTGATGGGTTTAGTGAATGTTCTTGAAGGTGGATAACTGAAAATGATACAGTCTGATGCAAAGAAGCCAAGAAACATACACTTCTATTCTCCTTCCAACCATCGCATAGTCTTTATTAAGCAGAATATTAAATTAGATCTGAACAGCATTTGTCTCCTAAAATTCAATTTTTCTGAGCATACGGCAGATAAAGTCCATTCCATCTTCTGTCTGACTTTTAGCTGCTTGCTAATGCAGTACCTATTGCGAACTGCATATAGTAGGAAAAAAATTATGAGATACTCGTCTGGATTCAGAGTAAGGCATTCAAAATAAATTTGAGGAAAATGACCTTAATTCAGCAAAGTGCTTCAGCTTTAAGCATGCATATAGCCAATGAATCACATGCTTAAAGTAAGACTCATGTATGTGCTTCTTGCTAAATCAGGCATAAATTATGTCTCCATATCAAACGGCAGCAAAAGCCCAGTAAAAAGACAAAACAAAAAAACACAAAGAAAAGATAACCATGAAAGCTTTGGTTCAGAAGCAATGCTTTCGCAGATGTAATACAGTCCACATAAGGTCTGTTTTGTTTTTACTCAGTCACTTTATTATTTATTGCTCAGTATCAAAAGGAATCAAACTGACATTGATTAAAGGCCATTGTGAGTTGTAGCTAATATTAATATAATTCTT
>NW_008825301.1:642745-659258 GCF_000699105.1 Pygoscelis adeliae | reverse complement strand
ATCAGACTGAAATAGGACGGGACCACAGTATGATGCAATCATGTAAACAACAGCACATATCTATAGAGTAATACAGATTTCCTTTGCCCACTTGACAGGCCTGATCAAAAGTAGCAAATATTTTAATTCTAACAAACACTTGAGTTTTTCCTTTGAATGGGTGAATGTAAAAGAAATACTCTTATAAAGCAGAGTGGATTATTATAGCTCTACTGCTTTTCCTCTTGATCTTTAAGGCTTATCAGAACCCACTGTTGTCCCACTGAGTTTATTGGTTACTTAGGAAAATGAGCTGAGCAAGGGCTCATTGCCTGAACTGAAAAAAAAAATAAATTATAAATTGCTGATATTCCCACAGAAGATATGAAATCAGATACTTTTGATCAGCCAGGAGGACATTAATAATTGGTATAGACCACTTACGTTACCAAGGACCATGTCTCAGCAGTTGACACCCCTGCAACTTCCCCCTCTGCAATTAAGTGATATGTAAGAACTGCAAAATGTGTCTCTGAGAGGTTGAAGACTGATCTGCTCTGTGAGCTTCTGGTCATGTGTAGAGTTGCACTGGATTTTACAAGGCTTTGTGTAAGATCAGCTACTCAAATAGGCCAACCCAACTATGGGACCTGGACTGTGCAACACAGATTCAAACTTCCTCAGTATGTGGAAGCAGAACCGGTAGCTTGTTTTTAGAAATAGTGTCAACTTTGCAAAGGCCTATACTAACCTGGCAGCATCTGAATTTCTTCTTGCAGTATCAGGATTTAGGATGTCAATTTGGGGTTAATTGCAGTAAAGGCTGGCATTCAGTCTCAAGCAGGTCAACTACGGCATGAATTCAGCAGGGAGCTTTGGGATAGGACTTAATCTCTACGTCATAATACATGCTAAGCTGTTTAAGTGTATTTGGTGTAATTACATCTAATTAAATACTTGGAAATTAGGTTCCCTGTCTCTAAACATCATAAGGCCCCTGTGCTACAACAGGATCGGCACTGGCTGACATATAATTTGGTCAAGGTCCACAGGTCCCACAGACTGCTCTCCAGGTACCAAAAGGTTCCTATGCCCAAAACATATTTGAAGATGGAGTCTTACATGGACAAAACAGAGCTGTCTGCACAGTCTCACTGGGATGGAGAAGATTTACAGGACGCTGACGGTGGTTTATGCCAAGGAGGAACTCATGCCATGTATTTACTGCTGAATCTGCAAAACTTCTATTTAGCAAATGAAGAAGATGCCTTTGGTGTGTGAACACAATGCTAAGACACTCAGTGCCTTTCTGTCATGAGTTCTGGATTTTGATAATTACAGATGTCACTTTTATGTGCAGTCTGTCCTTTCCTAACATTTTCAGTCTTCCAGGGGGTTAGTTAACTGTTTTATTTTTTATAAATAGGATTAATATATAAAATCTTTTAAGTGCGATAAACACAGAAAAATATAAAATGTTTCAAGCCTGTGGCTCTTTCCCAGCATTTCACCCATTTTCTGTATCACCAGATAAAGGTGCAGGAAACATGGAGGGACGCTTCCAAGCAGGCTTGTGAATCGGAGGACTGGCTATTTTTGTGAGCTATGAGAGCAGCCATCACACCCGACATATGCTGAGAGCTTTTGTTAGTGTACAGAGAAAACAAAGGACACACACCTTCGCTACTCTTTCATATGGGAAGATTGCACAGAAAGAGAAAGCTGCCGACTTCCAGGGCACAGTGCATTTCTCGGACTGACGTTCACATGGTGTCTCCAAACTGCTTTGTTATGAGACTAAACACCAGGATTAAACGCTTAAACTGATCGGTTGATACTGGGGACAAAACAGTAGAACCACAGCCACACTTTACTACAAGCATTGGACTGTAGTACGAGGACAGTTCGAATGGTATTTTCCCCCCTCCCCCCTAAATACACACTTCAAACAAGAAAGCAGTCCAACAGTTTTCTAAGACACAAGAACAGGACACGAATTTAGTCCTTCAGAACAAGCTGTCTGTCTCCATCAGGGTCGTAACAGCCATCTTGCACCAGAAATCAGCCCAGACTTTTTCTTCCTTACCTTATTCCTGCTAGTATCCAAGGACCTCTCATTTCCCCAGTGGTTTCTGACTATATTTTCTTTCAATCATTCCACTTTTCTTATTTCTTAGTGTCGCTGTGGCAGTCTAAATATCTTTTTCTTCTTGTAGTTGCAGTTTTCTCACTATTTCCCTGAACATCTGCAAGACAGCCCATCTGGGTTGACACAGTGTGAGATGAGGCAGACAGGCATTGCCAACAAAGGGCTCCTACTGCAGCAAGTGGGCTGTTGAAATCAGATGTTTTCTAAGACGTCTATGGGGACAAAGCCTTTCTTCTTCCCACTGTATACTTTGATAAAGCCGTCGTGTTCCTTTTCAGAAGTCACACAAATCTGAATGCAAAGAAGGTATGAAAATAATAAACTCTTTGCCATGATCAAGCGACAAATTATTCCAGGCTATTTATCAGATGGGTTAGACATCCTGCTAGTTACTTCTATAAGTAGAACAATCCTTTTTAGACTCTCACTGCTTTGGTAAGAAATTCAAATTCATATATTTAGAGAATCACCTTTCCCCCTGCCTTCTTGAAGTGCCACATATACATTAGAGACATTAAAATAATTTTGAAACTTGAATTATGACTTCAGCCTCCTGTAATGATTGTGATTCAGTTGTCTGTGTATGAGAGGATTGGGTATTTCAGATCATGAGCTAGCTGGCTCCCTCAACAGTTGGTGGAGAAAAGTAATCATGATGCCAAGGTGGGTCACTCGTAGCAGCTGATCTGAATGCAAGCATATTCTCTTTTGCATGTTTAAGGAGCCCAGGTACTTCTCAGATGGGCAGTGAGTTATGTTATTTACTCAGCTCTTGCACCTACAGGTTCCTGTGCCTGTTGTGGATACCAAAGTATTTGATCTGAACCCAGCTCTGCGAGTGTGTTTGCGTAACACCTATTCCAAGTGGAGGCAATTATGGTGAAACTGTATGGTCTTTACAGTAGTACAAATATTACATCATGGTAAAGGTTTGCATTTCCTGAAGATCTTTGTGATCTCAGGTATTTCCATTTTAGGGCCCATCCTGAGATACTTCTGCTAGTGGCTGAGCCATTTGAAAGCCTAGTGGCACAGGTACTTTAAACTGCGCACTTGAGCACAGGCCCACACAAAATAAAGAATTGTTTTCAAACATCTGTGCCAAGGAACTATATATTTCCTACTCATCAAACAAGGTTAAAAAATAGCCATAAAACTGATGGTCCTATTGAGACCAACTCACTGATTTCTCATGATGTCAGTGCCAGGTATTTAAAGCCCTCTGTCTGGACTAATGCTCACAAAGGCTCTGTCTGATAGGTATTTACAGTGTTTAACTACAATAATTCAGAGGGTATGAAATGAACAAAAATGGCTCGACAATGTTCCTGGCTAAATGCATTTCGGCATGACTGTTATGGGTTGTATGGTGACACATAAATACCACATCTGAATTCTGGACCAGATTGTCCTCCTGTTGTTACATACATAAAATTTACTAGCAACACTGATGCTGCCAGAGGGAAATGAAAGGTCATAAGAAGGAGGTGAAGCTGCTTCATATTTGCCACCTCTAGTATTCGGAAATGGTCAGGTGCACCTCTGTACCTGCAAACAAGGGTTTGGAAAACAAATGGACTCAATAATTTTCTTACTTAAGCTACCCGCTTAACACTAACTGAATTGGATCCCTGGGGCAGAACGACTGAGCACACCAACAGAGTTGACATGCACTTAAAAAAAATAATGTATTGTTGTTTGAGCTAAATCACACAGAAAGCGTGGGAGAGGTATGTAATTGATGCTGTTTAGTTTAGGTACTGTTGCAAAAAAGCCAAGCTCATCTGTGTCATGAGTCCCTAGCACAGCAGCTGCTCCCTCTCCAGTCACATCACCATTCGAAGCAGAGAGGTGTAAAGTACATATGCACAGAAAGGTGTTTCCGACTACTGCTAGATGTTGGTCTGTGTCTCTGAGAAAGATTATGAAAACTTCAATGATGAGAGAAAGAGCCTACAAAGAAGCACCAGACTAAGGATGGCTGAGCATGGCGGAGTATCCAAGAGTAGGAAAGAGCATCTTGGTTGAAAGATGCCCCTTCTCAGTTGATCCCTGCTGCTGTGTAGAAAAATGAGCCTTTGCAGCTTCTCTATAAATAGACCTGACTGGTTAAAAGGAATGCCTCACTCCATCACTGTGCTTTCCTCCTAACTAAAGATGTCTGCAAGACCTCTAGCTTTTTGCATGGGCCAAAGAAACCCCAAAAGTAGTCAGATCTCCAGAAGCGACCTGCAGCAGGTCTGCACTGCTCACTAGCCATGCTGCATTTCTTGCTTAACCTCTGGCGCTGTGCAGAACATATTGCGAGAACAGAGTATTTTCCCTGATGTCTTGTACTGTCAGCAGAATGATTTGTGGACAAAAGAAAAATACTGAACTTTCTGAACACTGGTTTTCTTTATATTTGGAGTGAAAAAGGATGGCAGATTTTGTCTTTTTTAGAGGTTTTTTTTGGTTCTGCTGCTGGTTTGAGTGCTCCTTGATATCAGTGGGAGTGCTCTGCTACAGCAATAGCTTTAGGAGTACAAAGCCTTTCTGTAAGAACTTCTCTCACTCTACATACTAATACATTGATCTGAATTCTCTCAAATTCCAGCTGAAATTCTTTCACACTAATACACTAAGCCTTGCATGTGCTGGCCCCTGGCTGGCAGAGTTTTTTCCCACTCCTTCCGAAGGAAGGGAATGTGTTGGGGGCAGAGTGAGCTCGGCCACGATACGCCACACTTTCCTAATCGTGTGCGACTCAAGAGTCCCCCGGGGCTGTGGCAGCTGCTGGAGCTTTGCAAAACCCTGGAGCTGCTCCAAATTCTGCTGTTTTGGAAAAGAGGGAGCACAACACCATCTTTGGCCACTTTTGTCCTCATCCCCTTTTGTGAGTGCTGCCAAGTATTTCACCCACAAGTTGTAGCCTTGGGATTTGGCTCTTGACTTTCTTAGGTGGGTGTAAATCATGTGCATGGTGGTATCCAGAGTTTTGGACTCTACCTGATGAATCAGCTGTCACTGAGGACTAGCCCTGGTGACAGACGGCAAACATGATGGTTGTGAAGGCACAAGGTGCCACAGCTACCATCAGGAGCTCACGGTTTGCTGTATCAAATTGGAAACTGCTTAAAATGGCAGCTACTCAGGCTGCCATGTTTTGGGGGGAAGGCTGCTGGCCTGACAAGGTAAGGCAGCCACTGAGCAGCCACTGTCCAGTGAATTTGGTAGCAACACAAATGGAGACAAACAGTTGTGGTTTTTTTTTTCCTGTGCCCTGGCTCAAAAGGTTAGTAGTGGAGTAAGCCACAGGGTAAGAAACCACATCTCAGGCTATTTCTCAGTTATCAAGTAATCTTCAGAACTAGCTGAAAGTGGGATCTAATATTATAAAGTCACTTCCCCATTCTTTCATCTCATTTTGTTTAAAAAAATCAAAACAACACTAAAAATAAATCAAACAACTGTTCAGATCATGACTGTTGTCTGAACTTGTCAACATGTGCCCTCAGGATTTTTTATCCATCAGTCAGCTCCAAGCAGATGGGGGAGATGAGCAATTAGGAAATGATCCTTTAAGCTGCACGGTCATTAGTACTCTCTTGTTCTTCTAAGTAAGTCCTGTGTTTTGAATCTGTGCTCAAGTGGCAAATTGTCTTTGTCCAGGAGTAACTTTGAACTTGCTCTAGTTTTCTGCAGCTGTCTTTTGTTTATGTTCTCTTTCCCATATATTTAACCCATCTCTCAGCCACAGACTGGTTCTGATGAAGTAGGAATTCGGTTATGAGGACAGTACAGTTTCAAGAGCTGTCCTGGAGCCTGCAGACACTGCCAGGTCAAGAGGTTTGAAAACTCAAGTCTTCTGTTTGTCTGTAGGAATGACAGCACAGGGACACTGAGTTTCTACATCTGCTGCTGCCTGTGCACTGAAGTTCTTGCCTATGTCAGCTTTGTGGATTGAAATGATAAGTAGTTCAGTTTTCATAACCATTCAACCATAGTGCAAATGATGATGATAGGTTTTATATCAGCTGTTTCATTAGCTTTTGGACCGAGAACACCAACTTATTTTACCTACAGCACTTATTTAGGGTTTTAAAGATGACCTGGACTAAACTGGATGCGTAATGGGCTGTGCCCCTGTTTTGGACTCTTGCAAAATTTGTGTGCCACTCAGTATCTCTGAATGAATGGGGACACCTTTCCCTGTTCAGCAAGACTGATGTCAATGAAAATCAGAGATAGCTGGAAAAAGACCCTTTTCCCCTTAAGTCTAGCTGTGAAGTGCAGCAGTTATAGCTGGGGAGCACATGAAGAACTGCAACTTCACTTTCTGCTCTGGGTTTGTGTTTTAAGTGATTCAGTCCGAATGCAAAAGTCACCGTGATGCAACTGATTTTCAAAGGCAGCTGAGTCATGCTCTTAGAAGTTCAGCTCCTTTTAGAGTATCCCAGGATGAAAAATGTGAGGACATAAAGTAATTCCTAGGCAGTGAGGTGAAAAGCCAGGTAGCAACAAAGCACCCAGACTAATCAGAAGAAGACTCGAGACAGGTGGATCCCCTGGGGCTGAGACCTGGGCTGCAATCCTGCCTTGTTAAGCCTAACGTCATGGATTTGTTTAAGCCCATTGCCAGGCTCTTCTGGGGTGGTTGGATCAGATCAGCACATAGCTGTTAATGTACGTGTGCCTAAAAGTCACTCTTTTTGAAATTTGTGTGACTGGATATTGGGATAGAAGGGAAGTTTGTCCCCTGAGCTGTGGTGCGAAGGGGACAACAAGGCTGACAGCTCTGGTTCAGAGGTTGTGGCCATCACAACAGCAGTGGCCCATTTGCAGTCACCACAGAAGCTGGCTGGGAGATGCTTTCGGTAACAGGGCTAGCTTACATCAGTGACATTTATAAAACACATCCATTGCAAAATGGATCTGTTGCACTGACCTTTATTTAAACTCACAGTCCACATTTGGATGAGGCAGAGAGTTTCTGATGCCAGTCTTGTTACAAATGTTGTGGTTTGGGGTCATTTCTCTTGCACAAGATCACTTGTGCAATTTAAAATAAATTGTGTTATTTAATCATAAAAAGCCCAACTCTAAAGTGGTTTGTATTAGTGTGACTGTAGACGTCAGAGAGGCTGCCAGTGAAGGGTGTGAGTAGGATTTTTTTAAAGAGGTTATTTCCTTTATTTAAGTAGGATATTATAAGAGGAATAAAAACAGACATTCAAACAATAGATTATTATGACTTCTTTAAAAATAAGGATGATCAATAATGTTAGAGGCATTTTAAGAGATGCTTTTCCAAACATTGATGATGTATGAGATATATATTTTCAAAATGGTGATTTCTTCTTTTGTGAAAAGAGGTCAAATCAGAGCCTGTAGTCATGCAAAGAAGCATTTGTATAATGTGTGGTAATGAATTCGGGTAGGCTAGAGCAGAAGTTACAGGCTAGAGAAAACTTTATATATCCAAGTGATGGTACAATCAATTGGAGTTGGAAATTATGCAGCCAGTATTGTGTGTGAGACACCTTAAAAGAGTGGAAAGCCACAGAAATTGGTTTTTGTTTCCCTGTTAATAATCTTCCTTTACTGATGTCAGGGGCTAATTCTGCCTCCCTCCCACAGATTCTTGACTGAACCCTGTGATGCCCAGTCCTCTTCTGAATTTGTTTCAGGACCCACAAATCTGTCAGTGAACCCTAAACTCCAAGATATTGATGTCTCTGAAGCAGTACACTTTTTCTCCCCCAGGCTGGGTTTCATATTTCATAACGAAATTTTCAAGGGACCCTTTGTGAAGACTAGCTCGTGCATATTGCTCAGGATGGGTGAGCAAATTGCGTTGGTTTTCCCTCAGTCCTCTCCTTGAGTATTGGCTTTGCCAGAAAGGTTTGCACAAAGCTGAAGCTCAAAATGTTATTCCCAGGGCATGAAACTGGCAAGCGATTCCAGAGGAAGCCTCATCCACTGTGCTTCAAACTTTGAAAATACCTCTGCTTGCCTGAAATGGCTTTTCTTAAGGTATTCTTGTGGCTTTGTTGATGCGAATATATTGCCTTTTGACTTACAAGAATAGACTCTCTACCTGGGAACATTCATATAAGGCACAAAGGGGATAGAGACCTGCAGTATAAACCATGGATGGTATCAAGCAATATACTGAATAAGTTTTCCTGATGGCATATCTTCCTTGCCTTCATTGTCAGAATGGCTCTGGACACTTGTTAGACCCTGCAGAATTTGACCCAGTTAATTAACAGTGTAAAATGGAGACAATTTGCCATACTATAGTCACAGGAATTTATTAGACCAGTTAATGAGTTTTTCTAGCTAAAGTGAGACTTGACAGGAATTGGTAGCAATGAATAATTTCCCCTTCTTGCTAATCTGGAACAAGCCAGCGCTTTGCACATAGTACATATATTGTGCTCCCAGCACTCTGGACACTGTGCTCAGAGACAGCTAAAATGGCTGGTTACATCCCACAGAAATCCCCGGTTAGAACAAAAACAAAAAAAAAAAAAAAAAAGGAAAAGAATTCTGACAAACTTTTCCCAGAAGTGCCATTCAGATGTTATTTTTAATTTTTATGTCTTCTCTACGGCACCCCTCTCTGTGCTTCACTTGGAAAACAATGGGGAAATAAAGGACAGAAAATAAGAGAAATGACTGAAAAAAGAAGAAAGGAAATTTGACGTTGGAAATGTAAAATAAATTTTTAAAGTAAAAAATTCCCAATAAAAATTAAAAAGTTTTTCACAATCAGAGTTGTTCCACAGTAAAGGCAAAGTTGTTCTGCTAAAAAAAAAAAAAAAAGACAAAAAATTGTGCCATTCAGGCAGTGATCTCCATGGTGGGCACATGTCACACAGGCTGGGTTCAGGAGTCCCTGTGCTCCTGTCCCCATACTGCTGCTACATGTTGGCTCTGTGCAGGCTGCCAGCTCTCACTGGGGGCTATTATGGGGGGCTCAAACACTGCATGGGGATGCAAGGGGAAGCAGATGAGTGTCCATGGCCTCGCTGTGACTTTCCCACCTGGAAATTACTCAAAATGGCCTTGAGGCTGCTTGCATGTCCCCTTTTTGCATAATTCGTGCAAGGGTGGAGTGGGATCTGTTGGCTCCACTCCTTTCCTCTCATGTCTCTGCATTCGTGTGTTTGTTCAGTCTGATCTCTGCCCCCTGTTTTACATCAAATATATATTTCTTTCTTCTTCTGAAGCCTCTCCCACATGGAGTGAGGACCCGACAGCATTCGCATTCAACCTCAGCATTTATGTGGGTTTGAGATAGGGCTGAATAAGTTTGCTAAAAAAGAGGAAGTAGTAGACAGACAGGACGGATTCACCCCTTCCTTTACCTCCTGCCCTACCGGAGACGATGATGAGCTCCTGACTGCGAGCTTCCTTGTGAGCCTATAATGAAATAGGGACAAGAGGAAGTCCTTGTGTTTAGACGAAGCTGCCAGACCTGCACACTTGGAAACCATGGTTTTGTGAGAAATGAGGCAAGAAACTGTGCCCTCACTGTTTGCAGCACCAACCACACTAACAGAGAGGATCTGGTATGCCCACTGATGAGAAGGGACTCAGACCTTGACCATTCCCTCATGCTGGCACACCATATTCTCACACTACCATTTCTCCAAGGTTCTCCCTTGTGCATTGCTTATTCTAGAGCAAAAAGGGTGCAAAACCTCTTGTTCTGCTTTGGTAATATTTTTTGCCTCTATGTGCACATACATAAACAATCAAAAGAGGTGCTGGGTAAAAAAAAAATTAAGCACTTTCTCTCTTTCTAGCAACTTCAGGGCTGCCCAATGTACTGTGTGCACAGGGGCGGTTAAAATATATTCTGGTCGCTGTATTGCTGTGCCTTCCTTAAAAAGCTGTGTATATCCCAGGATTGTTAGCACTTGTATGTTTTGCTATGCCACAAGGCAGCAGTAGCAAAGGTACAAGTTAACCTTCTTATCCCCCAGTGGAGTAAAGCGTTACAGAAGTTCTGTGTGGAAAAACCTGTGGCCCTGAAGTCCACCCTGATGTCGACTTCTGCTCTACTTTATTAAAACCAGTGGTTGTCCAGGCACTGTAAGGCAAACAATTCCTGGTGACGTGGCATCAATTGCCAAAGGAAATACCTAATGAGTTGGAAGAACATTAGGCTTCACAAGATGCAGTGAGAAAAATCTAGCTTTCTATTTCATCCGGGTGTCAGAGAACCCAGGCTGTTGCATTGCCCTTAGTCAGTCACCCTCCTATCCACATGAGCTTATGCCACAAACCTGTCCCTTAATGTAGGTTTTGAGCACTATCCTTCTCTCACTTTACCTCGGCAAGCATTTATATCCCAGAATCACCAGACTTGACACTTGGATGTATTAAATGTCTGGTAAAAATTTAAAATTACATTTACATTCAGATCATAGACACACCTCATAATGGCAGCTATGACTTTCGCCTTGTGAACCCACCCGAATGACACAAAGTAGAAGGAGCTGCTGAAAGTACACCGGGGTGAACGGACCCTGCTAGTCTTCACTGTACGTGGTGTACTTCAACTCACAGCAGCACTTCTAGTTTAGAATAAATTACAGCCTGTAGAGAGGGTGTGTAAGTGGTGACACAAGCAAATAATGATTAAAGATACTTTGCAGCTGGTGAATATGAGTTAAATTTAAGATTTACACATTTGTTTGGCGTTGTCTTAACCTGCTCCTGCTACCTGCCCCTGCTGAAGCCAAAACAATGAGCTGTGTTTAGATCTTTAGGCAAGGTAAGGTCTGGGGAGGGAGCCACTGCCTTTTATTAGATTAGCTCCAATAGTGAGGAGAAAACCGGACCATTTTTCAGGCACACACGGTCTACCTGTAAGAATGTGTTTTCTTCAAGCTGTCCCTCTGAAGTCAGTAGGTGAGTGCATAATATCTAAAGTATCTTTATGAACGTCTGTGAGACTGAAAATTTAGGCTATGTTAGGCAGGGGGTATGTGTTTGCACAAGACCAACACTGCTCTTAACTGGCTGCTAGACACTATTACCATACAAATAATAAATTTTGTAGTAAAATTGCAGTGAACAGCATCTGCCTATGCTCATCTTGCCAACTTTCTCTCCAGTCATTGGTCAGACTACTGGATGCTCAAGTCCGGTGGGGGTCCGGCACAGGGAAGCTTACCTGGTTCTCTTTCAGAGTTATTTGTCCCTGTTCCTTGCAGCCAATGAATGTCCTGATACACCTGTAAATCTTCTCATCATGTTGCACTCTTTGAACGAAGTTAGCAGGAAAAAATCCAGTTCTGTCATCAATTTTCCCCTGTGGAGAAAACATATTGATAGAAAGAGGTTGTTAACACTAGTAGCTTTAATACAAGTTCAGTATTGAAAATAACATATTTTTCCCTTTGGAAAGGAAACAGATGATAGATATAAAATAATTAGCACATACTTTCCACCAGTCTTCATTGGAGTCTTCCAGAAGAGTGATCATATCCCCTGGCCTGTAATTAGAAGAGGAATAGTAGTTAAGATGACTCTTAATTGTTATGCTGCATTAGCTTCCACAATTACCTTCTAATAGGAAGGCGGTCCTTCCTTGGTCATTTTATCTGAGCAGTCGCTACAGGTAGACTCAATGAGGCAGCAAGGGTTTATTCAATCATACACAGTAATGTAGAAAGAGAGTGTCTGTATATTGGGGCTAGATCTTTTTTTTGAAACAACATCTGTGAACTGGAATTTTTCCTTCCTGTTTAATAAGAAACTGTTTAAAATACAGTCCCTATTTGTTACAGGCATTATCTTGTTACTTCAAGACATTTCACATTGTTGGGACACACCACTTTATCATCTGTGTTTTCAAGCTGTGATTGCAGAAGGAAGGCAGCAGGAAAATAGTTCTATTTAACTGACAAAGGCAATTAGTCAGCAGGGATATAATTCTGCTCAGGAATGTCTTCTTGATTTGAATGGGACATATTTACCTTTATAATGTGTGGTGCAAGGTTGTAATTGCTAAGTATCAGCATCCAGCTGACTAGTTCCAAAGCAGAGCTAGGAGAATAATTTGGCTGGAAATGCTAATAGCGAAATGTGCTGAGCTGATTTTGTCCAGGTAGTTGAACAGTTGTTTGACCTCCTTCCCCCCATTGGTGGCACTTCATCAACATTCTTGTGTAATTACAGTAGCGTTGCATTGTAGAAAGTAAGTGGCAGCCCATTTCCAAACGGATTAACCTCAGAAAGCACTGTCTGCTTGATAAGAGGCATTTTTTTTCATCTTAATGAAATTAACGGTTGACCCCTTCAGATTTCCTTGCATTCCTTGTTAGGCTCACTGTATTGTTGAGGTCTCAGCACAAGAGCTTTGAAACACGTCTGGAGCATGTGATGGATAATGGGTTCAATCCAATGGGCTCTGTCAGAGCACGCATAGAAGCTGTGGACCTGTCTACGATGCAGCTGGAGGTGGGGGTGGTGCTGGGCCTCTTTGGTCCACTTGCCCAGTGGTTATCATTGCTGCTGACAACTGGAGAAACAGGCATTTAGTCTTCTAACTCTGCGTGATCTGAACCAGAGTTTTCCAGCTTTCACAAAAAGGCACTTTCAATAGGGCAACAGGGTAGGATTTTCCTCAAGCCCTCCTCAGGAAGCTGTTCCAATGTCTTTGGAATAATTAAATGCTGCTGAGGTGAGAAAGAAAGCTAGAGAAAAAGGACAACTTGGTATCCCAGTGGTAAAAGATTTCTTCCATGGAAAAGGACATCTGAGTCCCTTATTCCAGTTAATATTTAATATAAAACACTTAAAGTGGTTTTGAGGGAGCCCATCTTGCCACTTCAAAGTTAATAGGCTGTAACACCATTGGAGCCCTTACACTGCAAGGAAGAACTCTTTCAACGAGAAGCATTTAGAGTATCCTCCAAATACCCTTCAGCCTGGTCATTAGAAAAATAACTTAGAAAATATAAATTTATTTGGCTGTCAGAGAAAGATGGCACCTGAACCTAAAGTCTTTCCATGTCAGTGGTCTGAGCGCTGAGATTTTTAGATGCGAGACCTGCAGATTTTGCTTTCTGATATTTTTTAGCACAGGACTAACATAGATGTCTCTAATCTCCAAAAAGGATTCAAAATAGAAGTCCTAGCTGGACCTATGTTACTCTTGCTTCCTGGACTTAGGCTGCTAATCCCTGAAAGGGGGCAGCTTGCTTGGTGTTTGCTACTGGTTGAAATCACTCTCAGGTCTCATCTTTTTCTTCTGTAAATCACAACCCTGGATAAGTTGTCTGCTCTACATCAGTGCTCTAGATTTCAGTAGGTGGCAAGATAGACCACCTGAAGTGGCCAGGCAACCCCTGATGATCATTGTAGGTCCCTTCCAAATACTCTATTCTATTCTATTCTAATCATAGCAGTGTCTGAAACCTGGGGTTGCCTGTCTCCAGGACTCTCTACTTATTGTAAAATAAGGTCGTCTCTTAGAACAAGCATATTCCTGGAATGTCCTGTACTTATGCCAGAGCTTTGGAAAACCTGACTGGCTGCTCCTGCTGTTGAGGAAGAAATCAAGGTTGTGGCAAGTACTAATTGCTGCTGAAATCAGGGCTGGCACTTCTCCGCTGCAGTAATCTGCCACCCATTACATCTCCTCAGAGGTGAGCTGAGATCTCCAGAAATCCCCCCTAACTCTTCTTCCCAGCTCAGCTCCTTCTCCTGCTACTTGCCTTCTTTATGTTAGGGCTGACCAGCCAGGGCTGGTCCCTGGCTTGGGTTCCCAGGACAGTGCTTGTCAGTCTTGACAACATTGCTATACTAAAATCTCCAGCAACTCAACTATGTTAAATGAAAATTAATGCAACTGAGCTGAATCCTGCCTGACTCTGCAGTGACCAAATGACATTACTAGCTATTTGGCATCCCTTATGAAATAGTGTTAACCCATATATTACTGAATTTCTGGCCATGGGACAAACAACGTTGCTGTAGCTGATTAACACTAGCCTAAAACCTGGCTGGTGTCTCTGGAAAGAGCCTGTTAGTCATGACAGTCCAGGTTGCAGACCACAGGTTGCTTTTTCCCCTAATATGAGGGACAGGAGAATTTTGGAGAACGATGTGTTTTCTGGATTGCTATGTCTTGGTGAGGATGGTAGTCCAGTGCAGGCTTGTCTGAGCGGTGTTCCTCTTCATGGAACAAACACGCAAGCTGGAATACACCCCTAAAGGAGCAGGATGCAAAGTGGAATCCCTCAAGCAGAATAGCGGCAAGTTGCACTAAAGGTCACCGTATCCTGTGGTTATTTCCTGAAGAGCTGACATTCCTAAAGTAATGATCAGGAAATGCCAGCAAAGCAGAATGATAGGGAAGCTTATAATTTCTGCCTTACATCCCACCTATTAGTTCCAGAGTGATAAGAAGGCACAGCTGGGAACAGGAAAAAGGCTTTCAGTGAAGGAGATGCTGACGAGAGGGGCATTTCTCTGGCAATTCCCTAAATTCTGTGGCATGTGCATGATTATTTTAATGTAGAGGATGCCTTGACGAGAGCTGACACATTTCATGACAAGAGCTCTAGCAAGACCATGCAAAATGTGAGTAGCATGAGTCAAACTAATTGCACTAAAAGAAAAGATGTCCTTTCACTTCAGTGGGCTTGGATTAGACCTTGCAGTGCTAGCAATGGATGCAGAACTGAGGAAGGAAGTGTTAAAAATTATAATTAACAAGATTATTTTGCAAAGATCAGAATGGATCTTTCTCATGTGAAAACACTGTCATCCAGCAGCTGGGCATTGTTTTCTTTTCTCAGACGTAATCTGAATGTGAGGGAAAATCAAACAGGACTGGTAAAATGTTCATCATTAGCGTGAGAGCTGGTGAGGAATTCCTACTTGAAAACATCTGGTTGAAAAACCAAAGCAACTGAAAACTGAATATTTTCTAGCTGAAAGCCATCTTGCTCCTAAAGTGACATAAGTATTTTTGAAAGTTTTTATCTATTGTCCTTGCCAAAAAAGTTGGTCACCAGCTTTTATCTATGAGAATGTCTTTGTATCTACAAGTGGCTACCTCTATAAAAACTGTTTAGTACAAATGTCAGAATGAACCCTCCCTCCTTTGAAGTCATATACAGCCATATGAGCCTCAGTTCGCATGGGTCAAATCAACAAATAACTATTTTTGGGCTTTACCTCATCTCCAAGTCTTCATTTTCTTGTGGTACAAATTTGTACAAGGCAACATAGGTGTTCATTTGTAACGTGCTTTTATAAAATGATCCCTTTAAGAAAAAAGAGAAAGAGAAAATGTAAATATCTGTCCTGTACAGGAATTTGGTTCATTTTGTTAGAGACTGAGGAACCAGCACCTGATCTTCCAAGAAATGAGCTGGAGTCATCTCATTGCTTTCACACCTTGGAGGACTATGGCCCAGATGATACTAAGGCAGTAACTATCTTCATTTAGAAATAAGATTCTTTGAACCCCAAGATCAAATTCCAGGCTTCCAAAGAACACAAGCTGGAATATGCACAAGTTGGTCTTTCGGCTGACATCTTAAAAATGAGCCTTTTGCTCTCTGTTAATGTATGACTTTACAAGCCCAGTAGTGTATTACTGGCATTATATCAAGTGTCTGTTATACAGTCCTCGTTATGGATGGAGCTAGATTTGTACAGTGCACAGGTCCAAAAAACAGGGTGGAAAAATCACTTTCTTAAACAGAAAGCTTCTTGCACTGGGCTTCCCACAGAGAAGACTGGATACTCTCTCTCCTCCCTTTCTCCACTGGTAATCTGGAGAAAAAAAAGCACCTAAAACAAATCCCAAATAATTTTCCAAATCAAATCTGTGATTTTTATGTTACTGCAGTTCTATTGTAATGACATGGCCTCCCCACTGGAACTTTTGTGTTCACAATATCAATTTGTAATAAACAGAAGAACATAAAAGGGACCATAATGGGTAAACCAAAGAGCCATCCAGTCCTGTATATTGCTTCCAACTGTGGCCAGTGGCCCAGAAATGGTATAAGAACATGACAGTCAGATATCGATGCTTCTCCAGAATAGCGCCCCAGCAGACCTACTCAAGGTCCTCAGCTATCCATAAAAACAAGCCTTTTATATGACTTCACATTCGCATTGCATTCTCACAAAATTTATGCCCATACCGGGGAATGTATACTTTTTGGTTCTTCTCCAAAGTGTTCTGTGCCATTTTCGGAGTATGTAAACACTGAAATAAAGAAAACACATGACATTTTAGGAGTAGTTTAAGACTCTTCACCTCAACAGGATCACTTCTATTTTGTTAATCTCTTCCCTTTCCCCTTAATTTCTTTGATCCCTTGTGCTCTCCTCTGAACCCTTCTACACTCCCCCCTCCCC
>NW_008825301.1:623276-642621 GCF_000699105.1 Pygoscelis adeliae | reverse complement strand
CCCGCCCAGCAAAACCACATATACCACTGGCACATGGCACAAAACATTCTCTGTCCTGAAGAGTTTGCAATCTTAACAAATAAACAATTTTGGTCAGATGAATATACACAAGTACAGCACTGGGAATAGAACCTAGGTTGCCTAATTGCATTACTATTTAAAGTCCAGCAGCCTTTTGCTCACACTGAATGCTGTATTTTCATGTTTAGGACGAGCATTATTTCCATTCAAAAGCACCTGCAAAACCTGACGACCATATATAAGCAATATTGCTGGAAGTTTGTATGCAAAACCCCTTCCTCCCCCTCTTTGACCCTCTATTTCTATGTTTGATAGCTGCCTTTGATCTCTCTCTCCAGTAGTCCCTGCCTGGGGGGAACTGGATACGCTGCCTCTCTCTTTGATTTTATAGGAGGTACCTGAATTGTTTTCAAATCGGGATGGGTTATTTGAGACACAGGCTTGTATGTGTGAAAATCTGCTTCTAAGTTACTAAATCAGAAACTCACAGAATAAGACAATGGTCACAGCACCTAATCATAGAATCACAGAATACGATGTTGGAAGGGACCTCAAGGATCATCTGGTCCAACCTTTCTTGGCAAAAGCACGGTCTAGACAAGCTGGCCCAGCACCCTGTCCAGCTGGAATCTTAAAAGTGTCCAATGTTGGGGAATACACCACTTCCCTGGGGAGATTATTCCAATGGCTGATTGTTCTCACTGTGAAAAATTTTCCTCTTGTGTCCAGTCGGAATCTCCCCAGGAGTAACTTGTACCCGTTATCCCTCGTCTTTTCCATGTGACGCCTTGTAAAAAGGGAGTTTCTATCTTCTTTGTAGCCACCCTTTAAATACTGGAACACGGTGATAAGGTCTCCCTTAAGCCTTCTTTTCTCAAGGCTGAACAAACCCAGTTCTCTCAGCCTTTCCTCCTATGGCAGGCTTCCCAGTCCTTTGATCATCTTTGTGGCCCTTCTCTGGACCCTCTCCAGCCTGTCCACATCTTTTTTGCACAGTGGGGACCAAAACTGAACACAGTATTCCAGGTGTGGCCTGACAAGCGCTGAGTAGAGTGGGATAATGACTTCTTTATCTCTGCTGGTGACGCCCTTGTTGATGCAACCCAGCATCCTGTTGGCTTTCTTTGCCGCAGCAGCACACTGTTCGTTTGTATTGAGCTTGTTGTCCACCAGGAGCTCCCCAGCCAGATAGATCCCAGCCTGTGCTGCACTCCTGGATTATGTTTTCCCAGATGCAAGACCTTACACTTGTCCTTGTTGAACTTCATAAGGTTCTTGTTAGGCCACTCTTCCAGCCTATTCGGGTCTTCCTGTAGGGTGGCTCTCCCTGCTGAAGTATCCACTTCCCCACTCAGTTTGGTATTACCAGCAAACTTCGTCAGGGTACACTTGATCCCATCATCCAGATGGCTTAATGAAGATATTAAACAGCGTTGGGCCCAATATTGATCCCTGGGGGACCCCACTTGTGACAGGTTGCCAGTTTGAAAAGGAGCTATTTCCCACCACCCTCTGGGTGCGGCCTGTCAGCCAGTTCCCCACCCACCGCACAGACCACTTGTCTAGACCGTAACGCATCAGTTTCTCTAGGAGGAGGCTGTGGGAAACCGTATCAAAACCCTTGGAGAAATCCAGGTAGACGATGTCCACCGCTCGCCCCACATCAACCTAGCAGGTTACTTTGTCATAGGAGGTGATCAGATTTGTCAAGCATGATTTGCCCTTGGTGAATCTGTGCTGGCTTTTCCTAATCACGTGCTTCATTTGACTTGTGACAGCCCCCAGGAGGATTCGTTCCATAACTTTCCCAGGGACTGAAGTAAGACTGATGGGCCTATAATTACCTGGATCCTCCTTTAAGCCCTACTTGTAGATTTTGCCCTAACATACCTGATATCTAATCAGTTACCCTCTATTGTAGTTGCTTCATGAGCTGACTGATGCCTGTCCTCAGTTATCTCCCTAGATATATACCACGGTGGCTTTATTACGTTGACTGAATTTCCCCTTCACATTTTAAAGATTGCCTGGTGTTTCTTGTTTCTGGATAAAGTCTGAATATGATTTTAATAGCTGGAATCTTTGGGCAGCTGGAACCATCGGCATCTTCTCCCACCATTTACCTCTGCAGGTGTTTTGAGCAGAAGCTGGATTTTGTAGTCTCTAACAATTTGGAAATCTCCAAAATGGTAATAAGTAGTAGGCTGATTGAGTGCATTTTCTTTTTGTTTCTCTGTGATACAGTTACATGTGTTCAGGGGAAAGAAGGTGCCAGGGAACACTAAACTGCTGAATTTCTTCCCCCCTCTGCTCTTTCACTTGCTCACCCTTTCTGCCATTAAACATATTTCTGTGGCTATTCTACATTGTAAATGACAACCAAACAAAGAGTCTTTGAAGAAGTTTTATGAGTGAAATAGTAAGGTTCCTTGATAGTAGAGAGTAGTACTTAGACACTGAAAAGCTGTAGTGTTCTTGTAACAGAGGAAAGATAGCTAAAACAGCAGCCACAGCATGCATGAGAAAGTTTTTGTACAGTCACACGCATCCACGAGCACACATAAGCACATGTTCTCTGATAAAATGTAAGACAATATTGCAGTCATAAAGTCCAATGTGTGAATGTGAAGGCAGCATGTGAGCTGATACCTGCAGCATTTAACCTGAAAATGCCCCAAGTTGTGTCTAGGTGGTCTGACTGCAGCTGACCTGGGGGCCTCACTGTGCTCCTCACCAAGTCCTGTTGTAGAGGGACTCTGACCCTGCAAACTGTCACGAGTACCAGAGGGAAAACCTAAAAAATAAAATTAATTTCCTGTATCTTCTAGTATAGGGGTGTATGTATATCTGACATCTCTATAAAGGGATGTAAAATGCTGCTGTTATAATCTGGCAGTGTGTAAGTCCTACTCAAATTACCATGCTTTGGTTCTTGTGTCCAGAGGAAAAGTTCTGGTGAACAATGAGTTGGCTAACCAGGAGCATTTTGGACTTACAGAAAGCCATTCATCAGACAAAGTGGAAGTATTTCAGCTGCATGTTTGGAGTAATTTCTGCTTGGTGACAGAAAATAAAGCCAGGTTACTAATGTACAGCCTCATGAGCTGTGGAGCTCACCCAGCAGGCGGGGAGGGAGCTGGCCTGTATCCTTGTGTTTGCTGAGAAGTGCTCACCAAATCTGGGTTTGCAGGGAGGACATCCCATATTTGACTCGAGGGGAAAGTGCTCAAATCCCTGTTGATAACAGGCTCATACATGTCGTTTAAACGACATTTTTGGCTGCGGGACTTCTGTTGCGGATGGCAATTCACAGCAGTGAAGGAGTATAACTGGCTTAGAGGAGGATGAAGGGTTGGAAATCAGGTATGCCATCTTATAGTTGTAAACTAGGAAGTTTTGTTTCATAGTATGTGTGCCAGGGCCTGAATGAAAGAATCTTCCCTTGAAGTTGTTGTCATAGGAGTCTATAGGAGCGATTACATGGCCACACATGTCGTGGGTCCTTTCACCCTTCTGCAGGCTGTGTCTTTTCTGCTGTTTCCCTTTAAGCAAAGCGTCTCAAACGTACATTTTCCTAAAATCTTATTTGAAGAAGACAGTTTTTAATGGAAAAAAAAAAGAACTGGAATGGACCTGATTTATCAAGGCATTAATGTCGAACTGCCTGCTAAGGAGGCAGTGGACGACTGAGGAAAAAGGAGTGGTGAATCACCCTGTAACAACATTTTGAATTTACTTTGTTAAATTTTTTATCTCTGTTTAGCTCATGGTCTCTGGATATTACTAGGAGGCACTTGAATCTGAAGGCCATAGAGGTATGTAGTTCATGTCTCCACACAACAGAAATCCATCTGTTTTCGTATTTGTTTGCCCTAGCAGCAGCAGACAAAAAAAAAAAAAGCAGGGATTTTTACAGTCTGAAAAGGATTTTACCATTTCCATAGCTTGTGCAAACAGTGCGGGCAGTTTATTAAAAATCTACCAAGGGGAAATTTTTGGAGTGACTGATGCATAATTTATACCCTGAGCCTCTGAAGGATGGATTGTAAAAAAGCCAGTGCTGATCAAAGGAATCGTTAATGTGCTGCGCAAGTTATTTGGAGGTTTGACACATGCTGAGTTTTTAAACTAATCTCTTTGAGTAAGTTCCTTGAATGCCTCAGTGCATTCAGTGAATGCAGAACTCAGAGAAAAACGTTTCTCTGGGTTTCAGAAATGAAACTACCGATCGACAATGAAATAAAAAGTTATCTGAAAACTCAAACAGGGCCAAATTAGTCTCAGGTGGGCAGGATTAAACAATGTGAAGCAGACTGAATTCTTTATCTTTAACCAGGTCAGGTCAACTCGCACTTGCAAGATAGATAACCTAAATAAATTGTCAGGAGAAAGCAGATAACATAGGTGGGATGTTCACAAAATGAGAGGGAGGAAATGACTGAACACAGACCAGGAGGGGAGGAAAGGAATAAGGAGGTAGCAAAAAATGGGAATGGACAGCTGAAGCTGGCATTTCACCTACATTAATTGCTAGCAGCATGTAAGGAGCACTGGGGGTCTAACAGAAGAAAACTATGCTCACTGTGATTTATTTTTGCAGTGTACATCTCATGTAAGATTCAGCAAAGCAGCTTCAGTTGCTGTTAGAGAAGTTGCTCTGATAGTTTGGGCCTGAAGTTTTGCTTAGTGCTCCAAAACTCTTTGTACTTATTACTTCCCTCACCATGACTGAATTCAAGAACAGGGACACAGTCACCATCCCTCAGTGGCTGAGATTTCATTACTAAGCTCTTGATTGGTGTGACGGTCTCAAAATCCCATCATATCAATGCTGTAAAAACATTACTCTCGTACTGCAAGCAGACAAAAGAACTGGGCTATTAATATTACTGGGCACATACCATATTTGTACTGAGAAGCTGCAATTATAATCAGGAATCATTGTGCTGGTTATTTTACAGACATATGGATATTATATGATTCATTTCCTGTCCCAAAGAAATTATGGTATATAGAGACATGTAGACAAGTCAAACATATGGAAAAGAAAGGAAGCATTATTTTTGTTCCACTCTACCAATATGGAACTGAAGCACGTTAAGTGATTAGTCTACAGCCATGTTCGTGAAACATAGAAGATCGGGAATGGACCTGAACTTTGTCCAGTGTCAGGTCTGGACACAACAAATTAAGAAAACTATTGGCTTGGATTTCATCTGACTGGCAAAAAGCATTCCCCAAATTCTTGCACCAACTATTTGCCCCATTCACATCTCGCTTTGAAAACCAGAATGCTGCTGAAACATGGACATGCCATAAAAAAACCATCTGAAATAGGTTGTACATGGGCCTATACATCTGAAGATGCTATCCTGGCCTGGCAGCACTCACCGCTGTTGCTGCGTTTCCTGCTTATGTCAAGGGTGCCTGCAGAGCTGTCGCCTTCCTCAGGAACTTCCGCCAGGTCGGCTGTCTGCAGGGACAGAAAGAGCAAATAAGATGGGATAAGCCAGAAAAAGTGAGCGATGAGGTGAAATAAGACCACACAAGAGCCTTTGGGGAATGTAGTAGTTGGGTGCTATCAGAGCAGAGCAAGTCAGCCTAATGGGATTGCAGAAAACATTGTATCTGGTGATGCACAACAAACTTCACAGGGAGCAGTGAAAGCCCAGGAAGAACTCCAGACCGAGCTTCCAGCCTGAAGTACAAAAAATTTCTGCAGTATAAAGTGAAGTGAAAGATAAGGAATAAAGGATTATGTTAAACAACGTGGTTCTCTGTATAAAATAGAAGGGGCTTGGGGGAATCTGTAGATCCTGTGGGTATACTAAATAGCTGTCTACCAGGACTGGACATTAATTGAAACTATTGACTATTAATTTATTAACCCTGAACACATTATTCAGTAAAATAACTGTAACGTAAGGGTGATTTTAGTTCTGTTAACATGCTGTGAAAGAAGGAGCTGGAGTGTGATGGAGCTGGTGAAGTCAGTCTTTAAATATCCGCCCTCACTTTCTTTTTAAATAGTCATCTGGCTGGTATGGTTAGGGAAAAATGAAACCCAAATGTTGTTATTAGAATTACTATGATTTCTTATTTGTACCATATTATTGTCAATTGTGATTAGGGACCCATTGTTCTAGGGTGTAGGAAAAAGTGGGATGACATAATCCCAAGCCTCAGAAGTATACTCTGCATAAAGCACCAGATTCCTTGGTTGGGTAGTTGGCTTCTCCATGTATAGTCCAACAGGAAGCAGGAACTGCTCCAAACAACGCTGTCCAAATCGACCTTACGGAGCTTCAGTTCCTGAACTCTCCACATGTGACTTCTTTTGGATAAAACGTATTTTATAACCATAAAAAAACAGAAACATTGAACTTGAGTCAGGTGCTCTCTCTAATCTGAAAAACTGTAAATCCTTATATGCTCCTAAACTTTATTTATTTTTTGTTAACAGGATTTTAAGACACATGGAAGGATTTAACTTAATTATTCCATGACACTCTAGAATTATACTGTACACATAGCTCTGTCCATTGCTTTGCAGACCTTTGCCTGCGTTACAGGAAGAAAAGCCAAACGAGGAACATTCACTGCCTTTGTTCAGGGAGCACAAAATCTGAATTGCTTTACAGATTTTTATATGTTTTTTTTCCTTTTACTAATGTTCACAACAAAGCTTTTTTTTTTTAGAAAGTACTTTGACAATTTTATTTCCCCTATCTAGTACTTTCCTAGCTACTTCTCCATCCAAGAATACTAATGAACAAAGAAATTAAAAGTAGATTTATGCCACAGTTATCTTGTGGTTATCTTGTTTCCCTTGAGATTTTAAGAGCCTTCTACTTTACTGCTCTGTTACACCCTGTTTTTAGAGTCAGCCTTTTGCAGCATTTCACGCTTGTCTTGCATCTTGCACAAATGGGTCACCCCTGGATGAGGATTTCTAGCTGCTAGGTGGGGAAGGGAAAGACTGGCTTTGTTGAAATAGTAAGTCCCAGCTATTTTTCAGCTCATTGCTATGGCATGTTCCTCAGTCTTCATAGACTAGCTTCATAATTGCAGATCAGCTTCATATTTTGTGGGGTACCACTGCATATGGGAAGTACAGTGACTGTCTCTTCAGTATATACCACATCCAAAACCTCCTGAAGTAACCTCAGTTACCTTTAATGATTTTTCAGTCAAAAGCTATATGATGAATGGTCTAATAGAAATTATAGAGGTACAAAGCTGCTTTTGAGAGGAGCTGATCCACAAAAACTAGGAACTGGAATCACATTTACATCACCTCAAGTGACTTTCTGTATAAATGTGGGTTGCAGAAGCACATTTTTGAAGGAAGCAGTAGGTAGTAAATCTGGAGCATATGGCCACTTTTTTTTTTATGGGAAATGCAGAATCCAGGCTGAAAAATCACAGCGGGTGCATCCACACTGCTCAGTCATGTTAAAAATATCTTGGCTAGTTCAGAGCAAGAGGGTTATCGCTACTCTGTGCAGAGACATGAACGGCAACCCTGGAAGCTTCATGGCTGTAGAGGCAGAGCATGGCTCCTAGGCTAGTCACCTTTGCTTTTAACTACCTTCAGTAGCAGCTATGCTGCTCTGATCCAGAGCAAGCCCTTTGACAGCTTGGACACTACCTGTGAGGTGCAGTAGGATCCCAGGTGCCACCATGTCCCTGGTGACCCTGGTTTTGTCACATGGCAGAACTTTGAAGAACTCCCCAGCTCCTGGGGCTGGAGCACATACATCCCAGATGCAAAGCCCCAGTGCTGCTGTGAGCCTCACAGCTGCATTGCTGCTTCTGCTTTGAGAGGAGCAGAGCAGCACAGAAATGAGGACCACTGGGGAAAAATCTTAGTCCCTGTGCATTATTGTGCTGCCAGCTCACACGCCCTGGTGCATTTTTACCTGGGGTCTAAGGACTGTGTCACGTCCCTGCTCTGGCCGCTGGTCAGTGCCTGCTCTTGGGTCACACATCACAGCTGTAAAGCTCCATGGCCCCATCATTTGGTTCAGGTTTGTGTCTGCCCCTGGTTTTTATCCTTATCTCAATCCACAGGCTTGCACTGGCAGAAGTTATGGTTTCACATGTCTGTTTATTCAGTTCTCTAATGTTTTCTATTTTCTGTATGCTGACACGTGTTATATTCTCTCTCAGCCTCAATACCCTGGAGAAATTCCCATAATGAACTTGCGTTCCTCATTCTACACCCACACCCCACCTAGTTATGATCAGCTCTCTAGGGCAAGCTGACACAGCATTCATGATTTCTACGCTTGAGTTGTCATTCATAATTCAATATAATGCTTTATTCATGTAGAAAGCAATAATTACATTTGTAGAACTTCTGTTTCAAAGTAAATTAAATAATTGAAAGAAAGAACTGTAATCACAATGCGACAGGTGGTAGAGTCACTTTGGTTTTAAAAAAGACTGGAAATTACTAAATTCCTTTTAAGGCACAAACAAGGGTGGATAGAGGACATGTCCTTTAATAACTCCCTTACAGATTTCATTTAGTTTTTGTTTAAATTTGTCTGTCTTCTTTCCCATCTGACACAAACGAACGTCTGTTTAGAGCCACCTATACCACCTGAGGTTACAGTTCAGCCATGTGAATGAGCATACGCTTAAGTGCCAGGGAAATGCTGTACCAAGCATAAACAGATTTTAGCACAACTTCGAATTAAACATGTAAGTGTTTGCTCTGAGGCCTGGAGACCAAGTCTCATCATGTCTCTGTGCCTGGTGATTTTTATTCTGAGGTGAGTGCAGGAGAGAGTGTCAGATAATATGGGTCTGATTTTTAGACATGACAATCAGCTTTAGCCTCCAGTGTATTCAGGTGTGATTCTTTTTTTTGGGGGGGGAGAGAGTGGGGAGGATTTCTTGGGACAAAAGAGAGCCCCAAGCACAGGCTTAAGTGCCTGTTTATGAGAGGTGAGAGGGTATGAAATGTTCTTTCAACACCATGCATGAGCTCCTGATCTCATGGGTCCCAATACTGTTGAAATAACCATTTCTGTCAGAAAGAAATTGGTAAGTGTTACTGTTGAGCTAGGTATGGATTTAGCAAAGGCAGGGCTAAGGGAGCTATCATTTCCCTTGTCCTCCTTCTCCAGCTCTTCTACCATGGTCCTGAAGAAGTGACTGTTATGACAGGAGAGAGTGAATGACAAGGATTAACACAAAGGAGAAAAATCTCCCTGTCTGGATACAACAAGCTGAGCACACCTGCCTGTGTTTGGGTTTTGGAGAGAGGAGCCCAACTCTGTGATGCTCCTCTCCTGAGTATACACTGTGCAGGGGTGGAGGTGCCAGCCCATTGCCTTGTTGCAGTAGCAGTGGCTTAATTTTGTCTGGGCTTGTACTGTGGAGCTTGTACTTTTAAATCTAGGCTCTCAGGACTCCAACCCATCGCTATCACTTGTATGAAGGGTAAATGCCCACCACCACCAAGCGGCAGGATGCGTCTACTCCAGCACGACAGTTAAATATCTCTGTTCCACTTGTACACAGATATGCAAAATCAACAGAATATAATTTCCTCTTCCAACCTGATAAAAGAAGATTATTAATTTAATTTGTATTTTTCTCTTTTTCTCAAGAGTCATCTAAAAGATCCTTAAAACCTGAGTTTGCAAAAGTAACATGCTTTCTGGTCTCATTTTGGAAGCTGGGAGTGAGATTTTTTTTTTTTTTTACAGTTTGAAATACAAGTTTTGTGAACTCTGATATGAACTCCTGTGAATGAATATCTGTTGCTCCTCCACAAAGAAAATGGAAGAAAGATGTGGGATACTTACAGAGTTTCTGTTGGGAGAGTCAGACCCACTTCCAGAACTGCTCTTTTTGGTTTTCTGAGCTAAGGAAGTCCCAAAGCGAAGAGTTTCATACACAGGGTCAACCTTATTTCCACAGGCTGCAACAGAAGGAGCAAAACATGCATCAATCCCTTGAAGATATTTCTGGTCATGTTCCTGCTCCACTTGGAGAAACACCTGCCTCTACCAACATGTTGGGGTGTATGCTTAGACACAAGTTGAGACACTATCCTGAGAAAAAGTGTTTGATGAACTTAGTGGAACTGGCTTTTGCTAGTGATTTTCTGTTTCCTCTCTGCTCCCATAAAGATCATCCTCTTCTCATACAGGCTTTTCGGGTCCCTGCCCTTGCCTTGTCTCTCTTCACTTGCCATCCTCCTTCTTAATCACCACTGATGCTGCCTACACTGAGGTAAGGAAGACAAAGTACCAGGAGGTTTTAATCCATGTTTGCTGCCTGTTCCTACCACTGACCTCTTGGATTGCTCTCAACAGCAGATGCTTGAAGGAAAAAACCCTGCATTGTGCCTGAGCATCCTTGTGGTATGGGTGGGCCATCACCTTTATCCATCCACCCTCACAGTGCTACTACTGGGCTAATTTGGTTAAACAGGATGGCCTGGATCTTCCTTGAAAAGTACTGATATCCCCACTGTGGGGCCATGTGGGGTCTGGAGGCAGGTGTGAGTAGGTACCTGCTGTTGGGAATGTGCTCCAGGTTGCTCCGCTCAGTCTAGGGGTAGCCAGAAAGGCCACCACCCCCATTGGCGTATGTTCGTTCAATTCTCACTCCCACTCTCCCTCATAGCTGGCCCCAAAGTCATCTCCCATGGCAGAGAAATGGATGTCTTCAATTGGCATGAGCAAATCCAGTTCAAATCCTCTTCTACATACTGCATTATTAGACCTCAGCCTCCCTTGCAGTACAAGGCAGTAGACACGTAGAATACAGTACATTTGTAACACTGTGTAGAAGGAGGGAAATTTTGGCCAAAGTACTGAGAAAATACATGGGATATTGAATTTTGATGAGAGCAAAGCACACCTCATTTTTTTAGCCAGAGTTTGTTCAAAATGTTTCTGTTACTTCTGACAAAAATGATGGAAGTTTTTTAGAAAGAGAAACTTAGATGAAATCCATGTAATTAACTTTTTTTTTTAACTGCCGAAAACAAGTAAATGTCCTCAGACAAGTAATTTTAAACTGACTGCCTAGTTTTGGCTTTCATTTTTTGTACTGCCAGGCTTGCCTGGCCACAGTACTGTTGGGGAGAAATATTTTCCAGAATCAACTCAACTTCTCCATTTCAAAATGTTTCTTTTCAAGAATTTGGTGTTACGGTGAGCAAAATCTGGTCTTTTAAATACTCAGACAATGTGTGGACATGGTCAATAAGGAAGAATATGAGGAAATTAAGAAGTGTGGGTGAAAAAAGACAGGAACCTAGCAAAGTCCCTCAAAAGCCAGACTGGTGGTTTGAATGCCTCCTGCTGTTTCGATCTCTCTGTCTTTTATCTGATTTTTCCCAGCTCAGACCTTCACCTCAATATTCCAGTGTTTCCTCCCTTTTAAGTTCCTACCTTGAGCTCAGGTAGTTATTATTATAAACAGGGTGATTACTAAGAGGTTATATGTATGGGGTTTTGAGTGAAACGCACAATAAACACACCCTCTCCTCTTCCAGCTTTGTATCTTTGAAGTGGTCCTTTCCTGAGACGGCAGAAGGACATCCAGTCACCGAAAGGAGCTGGAAGGCTGCTGAGGTTAAATACCACGGCTGGAAGTCTGCCGCTGCTGTTGCAGAGCACTGCCAAAGGGAGACTGAATGGAAAAGCAATCAAAACCTACCAATAGGCATCACTTCTTTGATGCAGCCAAACTGTTCATGAATGAGTAGTGGTGAGCTGTAGTACCGTCGAAATCCCTTTGGCTGGAGGGAGAGAAAGCAAAAACAAATGAAGTGGATTGCTGCCATGACTGACGTAGTAGAAATAACCTCAGCTCTTCGGCTAGTGGCGTAACAGTGTGGCAAGGCTGGAAGTTTGTGTCCTGTTGTTGAGTCACTGTGGGGTTTATGGATCAGGGGTTTATTTGATTTTTCTCCTGGAAAAAAACATTTACTGTATTTATGTGGAAGGAGGAGGGACTCATTTTTTTCCCCCCCCCCCCTCCCCTTCTCTTTTGTCTTACTCAAAAGCAGCACTAATTAATTGCAGCAGAAGTGCTGAATCATTGGAGGTTCTGGGAAGTTTCCCTCTCCCTTTCTCGTTATGTAATGTGATTTTGCATTGTTTTGCACTTGCTAAACATGCAACTATTCTTCCCTACCCTAACTCCAAATCCTCATGTACCCATGTGCGCACTTGTGAAACTCAAGGAATTTAGAGCCTTTCTATAGGTTTTTATAAGGTTTGCTGCTGACTGACTGCAGCTTCCACTGCTTTTTTGTCTTGTAAGGTCAAAAAACTCCCAAGTCGTCACCAGATGAGTACCCAAAATGAAGGTGCTAACATCTAAGTCTTTGGAAATGCCCTTCAAGGTATTAGAGATTGACAAATGGTCAATGACAGCTTTCTAATCTTTGCAGGCTGTGAGATCTTCCAATCACAGTGAGAAGTTGGAAAGCCTCATGGGGATGTGCATATTTTCCATATCTTATGTTCAGTATACACCAAAAAATGATAGACAACTAGTTCTTTTTCAAATGAGCTGCAGTATACATTGAGAAGGAATGAGGGGATTGACAAATTTGGTTTCTTAGAGGAATAAATTCCAGATTCCTCAGCCTCAGTTTACCCCCAAACAAACTAGATTCAGACACAACATGAGCTCATAAAACTCCCGTGACTTTGCTGGACAACTTCCTGCTGTAAATTTGGTGTCTACTTTTCTGCTTTTTAAAACTAGTGACAACAGAGCTGAGGCTGGAACCAAGAAATGCGTGAAACAATTCATGTGATTTAATATTTGGCTTGTCCAAGGCTTGCAATGAGGTCATTCAGCTCGTCACAGACCAACTTCCTATACCAGAATGCCTCACACTAGGGCTAGGATTATGGTTTAAATGCACAAAGATTTGCCTCAGGTGTATAAACAACAGTAGCATTCACTGAATACTCTTGGAGAGAAAAGATCTTTCCAGTGAAAGGTGGGTTTTCTAGCCCTTTTCAATGCTTGCATTTTTTCATCATTTAACACAGTGAAACTGTTTGGGTTTAGCTTGTATTTGCCTCAGGTGCCTTCAAGTTGCAACAAAGCTGAGAACATCTGAAACATGAATATATATGTTCAGTTTTCATATTCCAAATGGTCATTTTTTCAAGTTCTTTTTCTAGGAATAACCAAAATAACCATATTCCCATAAAAGTCGTCAAGTTGGGTTAGAATCGTCTCAAACACAGTGTCCTGCCTTTGCCAATAATGAGAATTTGCTACTCAGAAGGTGACCCGGGTACTAAGGTGCTGTGCCATACAGGGGCAGGTCTCCTCTCAGCCTCTCCTACTGAGAGATTGCTTCAAACTCTGTAGTGTCTCACTGTGAAGTATCCTTTGGTTTTCTTTTTAAGATGAATTATGGTTTTTCTTCAAGCCCTAACAGTGGAAAAACCAATAAAACATAATTTGAAGGATTTTTCATTTGTTACAATTCATTGAAATATTTTGACTAATTTATAGCATTCCTTGAGAGATTTACACGACAACAGTTTAAATCAAGGGAATTAATTCTGTAATTTAGCTAAATTTGGATTATATAACTGTATTTTCACATCCACAATGCAGACTAGATTTGTGTTTCATTTTTGTTCAGGTTTTTGAGTAGTAGCAATTGCCCAAATTGATAATAGGACACCACCTGACTTTACTTTTCCCACCTCAGTAAAATGACCTGGTGTCAGTTCTATTAATGCACCATCTAGATGCCAGCCAGGGGGTCAGGCACACAAAGCAAGTGGCTCCAGCAGAAACTGGTGCCTCCCACCGCACTTGCTGCCCTGAGCTGCTCACTTACCAGCTTGCCCATGCAACGCTGCTGTCCAATACTGTCTACACACTTGTGGTGGATGCTCATCTTACAAGCTTTACAGCGCAGTCCGTGCTTAGCGTTTGTCCCTGTGAAATGCATGGAAATGATTTAATTAGATGAAATCAATAGTTTCCATGCATTTAACAAATGTCCTGAAAGAACTGATGGGGAGGTCAGTTGCAGTAGAGTAAATATTGACAGCATTCTTCACCTTGCCTACCTTTTTTTTATGTACATTTATACATGCATTTTCTTTACAACCTCTCCATTTTAAGCTTTTCTCCCCCAGGCTCTTTCCTAGGCTGTTGCTGCCTTTAGATATACATTGGATTATGCTCTGTTGTATGACAGTCTTATCAGTGATGTCTCTGCCTCATGAACATCAAGCAAAATCCCTTTGCTATTTTGAAAGGGCTTGGCACAAGAGCCATGCATGGCTGAGGGAGCCACTGAAGGAGCACCCAGGCTCTGGAGCTGCCCTGGGGAGCCAGGCCATCAGTGGAGGGCCAGGTTTTGTGGGTGAGAGGTAGCTCTAGGGGCGTGTGAGAGGGCTAAGCCAGCTCCCTTACTACTGCCCACCCATGCATCTAGGGACTGCTGCTCTCACCTCCCTGGGCCAGTGCTCAGAGGGTGCAGGAAGGGCTCCTTGCACATCCCTGAGCAGGGCAGTGGGGGTGCCATGGGTCTGACCTTGCTCTCCTTCACTGGCAGTGGAAAAGTTCAGTGCCACAGGGAGCTCCATGAGAAATTTTGCCTTACAGAATTAGACTTCTCCCGCTTGGGCAACAGTAGTTCTGCATTATCTTCAATGTGGACCTACTCTTAAATGACAGAGCCGAGTCTGTTCACTTCAGGCAGGAACAGTCATTCTTATTCATACACCTGTAAGACTTCCTAAACTACGCAGAAGCAGTTATGCTGCAGCAACTCTTTTATCCCCAAAGGGCTGTATAAATGGAATGAGTAAACAACATATCAGTTCATTATCATCTACTGTGAGAGTGAGTAAGAAACAAGGTAGTAAAAAAACCCCAAAAAACTCTTGACATTTTAACCGGTCCTCATTAGTCAGACATGATAGGAATATTAGTCAGAAGGATCCTGCATCTGAAACTACTCATGTAGCTCTTGGTTATCTGAGTAGTTAATGCCATGTACATGCTGCTGACTTCATTCAGTGAAATACTACGTCTGAAAGAAGCACTTCAGGGAAGGGCTCATCAAGTTGGTGACAAAACCTGAGCCTTGACAGGACCACTTTCAGGGGAAGAAGTCCCTGAAGTGGCCACTTTCAAGCCAGACAGAGGCAGGCTGGAGGAGCTGGGGATGGTTGCAGTGAGCCAGGCTCAGATGTTTCACTTGTGCCCTTCTTGTAGGCCAGGGAACCGACATCCTCCCTACCTTCCTACTGAGACTGCTGGAGAGATGAGGAGTGAATGGGGCTGAGTGTGGGGTGCACCCCAGGGACTCCCATGGAGCGGGGTCAGTGCCTGGTCCCTGCTTGTTTCCTGCCCGGCCCTTCTCTGCTGAGCCGATGCACGGTGCCTCACTGCTCGGGTATGTGCAGGCATCTAACCTCATTCCTGGCGTCTTTTTTCCTGCTAAACACAGATTTTACTAGAAGAACACATCCCTGGTTTGGTTTTTTTTTTTCTCTGCGTGGTTGCACTTGGATTACTGTGCTGTGAGGATTTTTTTAGTTATAGTTTCTTTTCAATAACACATACTCAAACCAATATTGACTTCTGTGTCTTTGTGCTTTTATTACTGACGATGAAAAGCTGAATCACCCTTCCTGATGGTCAACAATTGACACAGTGAGAAAACAGGACTTCCTCCACATTTTTTTATTATATTTATAGGGTGGAATGAAAAAAAAGGAAAATGACATCATACTTCGCGTATATAACAAGTATTCAGCATCAGTGCTTACACTGGGTCTAATTCTCCTCTCACGCTGGTCTGTACTGGCATAACTCTTACCTGCTTTACCAGTTACTCTTGAGATTCAGCTGAAAAGGCAGTCTCACAGTCCTTTCTGCTGGCTGTGTTATGCTCTTCAAGCCATTTTAGTGTTAACGTTACAAGGTAGATATTGCTCCTTACATGTTATAACCATGTGATCACAGAAGATACACATTTGTCAATATAACTGCGCATCCAAATGATGTGCAAAATGAATGCAAAGTATCTGTGCTACTTTCAAAAATCAAAACACAACTTCTTCAGAACAGAAATCTGTGGTCATGTGAAAATGAGTAAGACAATAAATTACAAAAGAACAGCACTATAGTTCTATTGCTGAATGCCATTTGTTACCTGTGGGTAGGTAAGTAGTGGCTTCAAAGAGAGGAAAAGTATTTCAGTCACACACTTGAGTCTACAAGAAGTCTTTGTAAATCAAAATGAAATTCCCTATAAATACCAAAAAACTTCAATCTTTAATTCATTGTCATTTCTAACTACTTGGTTTACTGTGGGACTAGACAGCTTGGAAATAATTTGCCTGTATCTCCCTGCCTCCCACTGAGGAATAACTAAAGGGCTTAAAGAAGAAGCATTTATTCTGTATTTACACTTAACTACCATATCTCAAGCTCTGAAAATGGCATTTCTACAAGACACATTTTCTTTTGTCCCCAGGATAATTCTGTCTTCTTCTGTTTCTGATCTCCATCACACTAAATCAAACCTCCTCAGAGAATCATGGCTAAGCTATTTCAAAACTGCGTGCCAGAGATTAGACAACTACATATTGACAATGTATCTGACCCAAAAGTTCCTGAGATTCAGAACTGAGGCACGGCCACAGCTCACATTACAGAGGAGAAGAGATCCACATTTGGTATAGGTGTAAATGAGACCAGGGTTTGACCCGTTGCATCAGTTTTTGGCCTCCCACGTAAGCAAGCTTGTTGACTTTGCAGTTGTCTGAATGGGGCTGGTTTTGGAAGGCATCCTGGTAGTTTGCAACAGAGAAAAAGCAGGCAGAACATGGATCTTGCAAACAAGTTATGTAAAGTTGAGTGAGTATGGTGAGAATCCTACACTCATGTCGGTATAAGAGAGGTATTTCATCATGCCTGAAGTAGTGGCACAGGATATAGCAATGTTTTGAAACATTATTTGCCAATAAATTCCTCCCGAGATCACATGACAGCTAGGAATTTGGTCTGAACGTACATTAAATAGTAGAAAATAAGTGGTATTAATGACTAACAGTAAAAAATGATGATAACAACAACAACATTAATAATAATAATAATAATGATAAAAATATAATAATACCACCACCGCAATGGGGCAGACTATTTGAGGGCAATTTGTATCATTTAACTTATCTGCCATAGGGTACCAGGGCTTGTTTGAAGTTGAAAGCCTCTCTGTGGTGTGCTTTTTCCCACTGGGTTAACCTTTCTGTAGACTGAAGCATGGGGAAGGGGAAGAGTAAGGAGAGAGTTCACATTTGAGATGGCCACAGCAGTGTCTGGAAAGGGCAGTGTTCCTGCAGAAGTAGTGAAGTCTGGGATACTCAAACACTCTCCTCAGGGACTTCTGCTGAACATACTCTGATGACCTGCAAGCCTGACCACCACTCTATTGTTTGCTTCCTGCTCCCCTAAATAGCTGACAGCCCGATTGCAGCCTACCATTTATTCCCATTAGCAGATATTCCCCTATGCCAACCTTAAAGCACAGCTGGAAACTACTGGTATAAAGTACTCACTGAAATGTCTTAGCCCACCTGGAATCATTTCAATTTGTGGTGGATCAGAAATAGAGAAACTAAAGGCTTAGCAATTAAGCTAAACTTGGAGTACCCTAACTACTTTTTTCTCTGGTTTTCATTCAAAGGGAGAGTAGAATAACAGCTTTGATGGACTCTGTTATTACCTTCAAAAAGTAATTAATGCTCCCACCCCCTTTCTCCAAAGACTAAGTAACCTTATACTAAGGTTACTTAATCAAATTGTTAAATGCTGAGCATGCCAGAACAAAGGTTCTGCTCATTCACTTTTTGATCGCAATCTAGGGATGTTTTTTATTTTTATTTTTAATAAGGCACACCATTCACTGAACAGAGTGGACAGTGATCCATGAATGGGTAGCTCTATTCAATACTTCTTTTTTACTTTCATCGGCCAGTGTGTGTCTTTAAGCATCATCTCTTGAGTACCATATTAGCCCAATTCCAAATACAAGGTGATTAATAGCCTCATGGGCTTTCCTGTGGGCTCACTGTCTTCGTCTCTTTATGCCTTGCAATATGAGCACATTTGCCAAAATTTGAATAGGATGGATCCCATTTGAGGGACTAATGGGTAAAACTGTCAGAGGTGTCATTAATACAGCACTATTTGGCCCAGATGCTGGCGTTTAAGTTGTAAAAATTGCAAGCTGCTAAAACTGGGGGTTTAGAATGGAAAGTACTGGCCATGTTTAGCTGACTCGTAGTGCCCGTCAACATAACTGTCAACGTGGTCATGAAATTCATATAGGAAAAAACCACACATATGTTTGCACATATATCCTCTATGTCCTATGTATTAATGTATCTATTAATTATCTCAGTCTGTAAAGGCTGGTATTCCTTTTGCAAATGAAAAAGCCAAAATTGACCAAAGAAACAGTGTTTCATTGGAAGCAAACGAGGAAATTTCACGTCAGGATACCTGAGTAGCTCTTAAATAAACTTACAAATGATGTTCTGCCACAGTCATTTTCTTCAGATACCAGCGAATGCATCCAGACACCCGGCACTGGAAGGATGCATCATTTTGAGAAGCAGGTCATGTTTAATAACACCTTACTAGAAATACTGTACGACTGAGTCAGCTCCCATTTGAATATCTAAACCAGTGGCTAGGTTTTCCAGAACAGCCATGGAAAACTGAATCTTAGACTGTTCTGATAATCTGACCTTAAATACTACCGGAAGGACACACTGCATCGCTTTTGTAAATCTAAGTGTTTTTTGGAGGAAGCCTAAATGGAAACAGAACACCTCAGTATAGGTGAATGGAAAGATTTGGAGGCAGAGAGAGACAGACGAGACAGGGCAGAATTTGATTCCAAGTCTTTATGTCCATCTCTCCTATAAAAGTAATTTAGTAACTACGCTGCATTTCAGGAAAGTGACATTTTTCCTAAGGAATGCAAATGAGAATTATGTTTGTCACACACATGTGAAGGGAACCTTTATCATCCTCTTGGCCAGCACAGCTATGGCTGCAGCACTGTTGGTTGATGCTTTTTGCCTGTGGTTTCAAGATTCCACATAAGATTAATAGCTAGAGGGAGAAAGAGCCCTACAGGGTGGAGAAATCTGAAAGAAAACTGCAAATGTTGGTAACTACATGATGTTACATTGACTGTATAAAGATAACTATATTAGGCACTTATGCTAAAGTGGAAAAAAAAAAGGAGAGGATAAAAAGATTCAGGTCTATAAGAGAGAGA
>NW_008825301.1:610566-623255 GCF_000699105.1 Pygoscelis adeliae | reverse complement strand
GGAAAGAGCCACAGGGAGACTGTCACCTCCACCTAACCCAGCTGTGACCCAACCACTATTTTTTATCATTCCAGCTGAGAGGAATGTGCCAGTCAGAAATTGTTTTGATTTAAAACTTTCGTAAATAAATACATTTAAAATTACATATTTTCCATAGAACTTTAACTTCTGCTGTGGGAGGCTGATAAAAATAATGAGTGCCTTGCCCCTTTTTCCCCAAGCACATTTGCAATTGTCACCAGAAAGCTGTCTCCATGCCAGAATTTATGGGAAATGGAGAATTTTAAGCAAGCTGGGCCAGTATTGCAGCAGCGAAGGGTTTAGGTTGTCACCTTAGAAGGAGAAAGAAAAGTCCCTGAAACGGCACTGGTGCCCCTGCAGTCATCTCTAAGCCTTTGCGCAACCTCCTCTCCTGCCCCCTTCTTCATTTTTAATTAATTGTTTTTGCATAAAATCTCTGATGCTGAAAGGGAGACTATTTTTAAAAATTCCTCTAGGGCTACTTCCTGTCCCTGCGGCTGGCTGCTGCTGGACAAGCGCTCGCTCTCCTCCTTCCCCTGCTCTGTCTCAGTCGAGAGCTGTGGGTAGATCAGAGAATGGCATTTTCTACGCAGGACATCCACACCTTTAAAGTTAAAAATCTTGAGTCTAATTCCCCCAAATCATTAGGTTTGTAAGGATGAGCTGGGCATCCCTTTGCTTGCCCTTCCTTAGTCTTCAGCCTCCTCAGGTGCCTCCCGCCACCTCAGGAATCGCCCCCTTTCTCTGCCCTAATACCTGGCACCCTCCTGCTTCTTTTTCTTAACTGATGCTGAGACCCCATAGCCTGTCCCAGCTGGCATCGTGGAGAGGACAGAGGTGCAGATGCTCAGCTGGTCATCAGGCGAGCTACAGATCAAAGCCTGAACCCAGATTTCCCCAGTCACCCTAGATGGCTGGTCGCTGGAAGTCATTGCTGTCTGATGCCTGACTGATAATTCAAGTTGATGGATGCACAGTTACCAGGTGCGTTGACTGATACACAAAAATTCACCACACATAAAATTACCAGTACTATTAGCAAACCTCCCATTGCGCTTTCCACTGCTAAATACAGGACTGAATGGACTGTTCAAAAAAGTAATAAAAAGAGGACATAATAATTTTGTGGTCTGCTGTGTATTGTTCCTAACTTACCCACAGATAAATGTATTATGGCAGCTCTTGGCATTGTCATTTTGATGATTCAAAAGAATCAATTTTCCTTTTTTAAGGAGATGAAATTGCACTTTATGGATACCCTTCTCTTTTGACCTGACTAGATAGTCTACATGTGTTTGAACACTGTGGCAAAGGCACTCTATGCATGAATAACAGACGTGTAGGATGAAAAAGTTCAAAACACACAGAGAAAACTAGGCAAAATCTTATTTAGGCAATTTTTCATGAATAACAGCAGCATGGGATTGACTTCAAAGGTTTTACTCTTTAGTAAGGTTTTTTTTTTTTGTTAGGGTTTTTTTTTTACAGTTAAATTTGCCAGTTCAAAATGTGAAGAGTTGTGGGTAGGCTAACTCTGTAGCTCCTTGGGATGGGGGTCCACTGTACAGGGACATGCAACATGTGGGTGCTAGAGGAGGAACCCCTCTATTTGGGACCAAGCTGCCAGGTCTGGACTTGACATCTTGACTGGTTGGAGTCTCCCATTCCCCTGAGTCCACCTTGTGTCAGTCTAAATCAGTGGGGAGAAGCTGGGAGTTGTATATTTATGGTCTGTAGAATAGGACTTGATATGCCACCATGGTACTTGTCCTGTCAAATTAATAAATTTTAGATTATATGTCACTGAAAGGTGCGGGTCTGTTTGAGCGTCTACCCCACCCCATTTCCCCATAACAATATCCAATGTTTAAATAACAAGAAAAAATGCCTTGCATGTAGGCAGGCTACAAAACAGTGCATAAAATTAGAACTGACTTCCTAGTGACATAGTTTTCTTTAGAAACAACATGCTGAGAAAAAACTGAGGCAGTAATAGGCAGGTTTTTCTTCAAGGCTGTTACAGAGAAGAAAAATATCCCTGCTAAAATAAAGTCCTTTCTAACTTCATGGTTTTAAATCATACATATCAGCAAGAGTAAATGCCTTTATTCCTCTTGCAAATCAACTCTGTAACTCCTTGACAAAGAACTTTCAATGCTGCCAGACCTTTTTTCCTGCGGTTCGGGAACAATGAGACTTACTTAAAATGCACATAGGCCTTTCCTGTCTTTTGGTGCAAAAAAGATTCTCATTCTTGATGTCTGGTGATCAGAAGAGGATGAAACTCACTGCCCTATGCTGAAAAATTTGGCCACAAGAGGTTTTTTTGCAATGCACTTTTCACATATTCAGCAGCTTTGCTATAAATGTCTGTCCCTGAAAGGAAATATCCACCTCCATACTTCTTAAAATATCATGTCAGGTTTTTGATCATCTAAATGTTAATTAAGATGCTGGAATGCCATGATAAATAAACTAACAGCTAACTATTATCGAAATAAAAAGTCCCTGTCCTCTAAAACCCAAACACGATAAATCATATCTAACGTTCTTTGCTCTAAACAAACTGACACTGATATCTCAATACCTACTTTTCTAGACAATTTTCTAGACTGCTGAGCCTATGCTTGTAGATTTTTGCACTGGGTTGCTTTGCTGAGAAGGAAAATACCTCAAAGAAGATAGGCATAGACTTGCCTATGGGAGGTGATGCTGAACTGCTCCAGAGATGATGATGGTACCAGAGCTGAACAGGACAAAAGAACATGGAGAAATCAAACCTGGTGTGGTGTCCCAAAGGAGGACAAGCAGAGATCAATGGCTGATCTTGGTCTCAGTAATATTAGTAAACAGTGTGTTCGGTAACTCTTCTTGAGATGAAGATGATGAAAGTCAGATTTCAAACAAGATCTCCAGGTTATTTGTACCTGTGTTCTTATATGTGTTGAAATGAAAAGCCATCCAATTACAGCCTTTTTTTGGTGTTTTGATACACTTTGAAAATGCAGTTGAATTTTGTAGGGCCACTTATATGTGCTGAAACCTTGATCTTTCAAGGGCCTTGTACCGTTATAGAGGAGTTGGAAAACAGAAAAACAATATCTGAACAAAAGCTATGCTGTGAAATGAAGAGCAGGGCTCTAGGCTTGCTGAACATGTGGGAAAAGAGTTACAGAACAAAAGAACAGTCTGCCCTCATCAAAGGGATTTAATATCCTCTCTGGTCTGCTAATGGATTTTTAACATTGCCTGTTGCTTACAGAGCTCCCTCATCAATGGGCTTGAAATGAGAGGCTGCTATGTGCCAGAAGTTTAGGACAATCAATTAGGACTATAAAAGGTTTAGTTAAAAAAAACCCTGATATGTAAATAGCCAGTTGCTGTCTGGCCTTCTGCTGTTTCAGAATTACTGAGGTTTTTGGCTCTTTCCTCCTGTAGCAAAAACGCTCCCTCATCAGCACAACCTCTCAGCGTTGTTCCTGGTCTCTGTTAGCACAGACTGACTGGCAGTGCCTGCAGCGATGGGCCTCGCACGTGAAATGCTGACCTGTGACTTACCATGGCCACGATTCCTTTCCCTCCCGTTTCTGCCCATTTCACAGTAGCTAGTGATGAAGCTGGAAAGTGGAGCAACAGAAGATAACTACATGTGTCTCCACCTAAAATCTAGTGCATGGTCAGGATCTGGCTACACACAGGCTTCTGCTCCAAAGCCATTTCTTCCCTTGGATCACAGGTAGCTGCGGTAGCTTCATCAGAAGCTACAGGTGTAAGTGACAGCATGATTTGCTCAGACTAGAGATGATTCAGGGCACCACCGTAAGTGACCGGGCAGTTATACCAGTTTGGTGGGATCAGTTTTCAGGGAAGTTATTTTTACAGTTAGTTACAATGTGTTGCTTCTTTACAGAATTTTACAACCACGTTTTATAACAAAGTGTTTCAGTTTCTTTTCCACAGCAGTTTTGAAAACAAAAAATGAAAAGGTAAATGTGGAAAAACATTCAAATGAAACCTTTCAACCCAAGTGCAAGGTTTTTTAAATTTCTTTTTTCTAGAAATAGTTACTGATTTCAGTGAAATCACACAAGTTGAGCAGAAAAACACTTTTGTTTACTACCGTCATCTGCTCAAAGAGGCAATCTCAGCCTTCACTGTTACAACCTGAGAGAATTTAGTACTTGATGCATAGCAGTGCTGGCCTAAAGCACACCTACAAGTACACTTTCACGTGGCATCAATTGTTGTTTAAATGAATAAGAAAAACTACTGTCAAATGATTGTACAGAAGTTTCTGCAGCTCAGCAATGCAAAAAGAGTATTACCTGCCTGGGGGTCGGCCTGGGGAGCGAAAAAATATGGACATTAAGCTGAAATTTTACTTTATTTCTAAATATGTAAATCATAAGACCAAAAATACCAAAAATCTGCTTTCTAAGATTTTTTCTATCAACAGGAATAATTCAATGCATCACTCATAAACTGTACATGGTTAGAAAGTATTTGCACTATCTGAATTCACCCTCGATTCAAGTAGGAACAAGCCAAGCCAACTCAGGCCATAGCTTTTCTCATCGACACATGTGGTTTGCACCAGCATAACTAGGTGGTTTGTTGTCCAAAAGCCTTAATTAACGTTGACCACAATTGTGTTACCACTATTAGAGATAAGAAAACCCATAAGGGTAGCAATAGGCTTGGTAGCTACAGCTGTCTGGCCTGTACAATGATATAACCTATAACAAAAGTCTAGCAAAATCCGTCAGAGAACCTTGCTTTTAGCAAAATGATTTCCAGTGCAACAGGAGCTGTTGGTGGGAAGCCACTCAAGTAATGATTTGGAGGGAGGGGAGGGGAAAAAGAAAAAGCAGATCAGTGTGTCAGAAGGCACTGGCACGTAGCTGGATCTCACTAACAGAGCTGGGTCAATACACATATTCAGATTTAGGAGCTGTCACAGGCAAAAAATAGCTGAAATTGTGAACACGAACAGGCAGCAGATAACTGTGTGTATGTGCATGGGTGAATGTCTGAAATTGAACTCCTGAAGTCTCAGACAGGAGCCTGCTACTTGCAAGCTGCAACCAGTATGGGCTACTTGCAAATTTTGATAACACTTTGACTAAACAAAAGTGATGCATCCCAAACCCTCCAATTAAGAGAGACAGGAGACCGACCCACTAGTTATGAGGCTGATCATGTGCTGTTCTTATGCACATACACTATTTAGACTGGAGGAACTGGGAGCTTGGTTTCCTGAAAGAAGATCTGGTGCTAACAGGTGGGTTCCTGTAAGGAAGAAGTCGTCTTGGAAAGAAGAAGGGGGCCCAGAAAGAAGGTGGTGAAGATCCTGGCCTGGGCAGAGGTGTGGGAAATAGGGGAAGACCCTGGAGATGAGGAAGCCATGGACATCAATGCCAGGGGATGCCCAGGGACCTTGGCCAGTGGCACCTGAGACAGGTAACTGCAAGCAGCATCACAGCAGGAACCGACACGACTTTCTGCCCACCCTTCCCAGCCCAGCAGTGACGTCCCTGCAGGGAAGGAGGGAGGGAGGGAGGGAGGAAGCGTGAGAAAGAATAAGTGGAGTAGAAGTTGTAATGTCATTGATTCTTCAATAAAACCTGGTATCCAGATCCTCTCCACATTGGTATTTATGCTGTCTCACCCTTGACAAGAGTTCAGCATTATTTTTGATTCTTTGATTAAGAAACAGCCTAAATTTCCAGATGAGGCATTTTGAAAGTGCATCCGTGAGAGAGGCACCCAAACCCCGTCAACGTCTTAAGTGTTGAATTTTCTGTTGCTCTTCAGAGACATCTCTGTTTCAGCTAACAAAGAGTTTGTTGCTCTTGGAGAACACCACTAAGCAGTTAGGTCTGTCAGAGCGTGTCATCAGCTTGTTACGGAAAACAACTGCTCATCAGAGGCTATTGCTCATCTGCTGCTCTCCAGGAGAAACCATCCTGTGTCCTCCCTTCTGGTGACATTTGAGACCCGTCATACTCAGTGGCTGTTTATCCCATTGTGCTGCTTTTGGCTGGGATAGAGTTAATTTTCTTCATAGTAGCTAGGATGGAGCTGTGTTTTGGATTTGTGCTGAAAACAGTGTTGATAACACAGGGATGTTTTCGTTACTGCTGAGCAGTGCTTACACAGAGTCAAGGCCTTTTCTGCTCCTCACACTGCTCCACCAGCAGGTAGGCTGGGGGTGCACAAGAAGTTGGGAGGGGACACAGCTGGAGAAGGTTGGGGGAGGGGGCTGCTGCTCGAGGACTGGCTAGGCTTCAGTCGGTTGGTGGTGAGCAATAGTTTTCATTTGCATAATTTGTCTTTCTTGGGTTTTATTTCCCTCTCTTTGTTATTTTCTTTTTCATTATTATTATTATTATTATTATTGTTTTATTTTATTTCAATTAGTAAATTGTTTTCATCTCAGCCCATGAGTTTTCTCACTTTTACCCTTCCGATTCTCTCCTGCATCCTGCCGGGGGGGAGTGAGTGAGCAGCTGTGTGGAGCTTAGTTGCCAGCTGGGGTTAAACCACGACACCCATCCAGAGTTTGTTAACGGAAAATGGACTTCCATGCTCAGCTGTGTTGAGGGACTAGATCCAGCAAAACAGACCAAGCACCTTGGTGTAACCTCTCCATATTTGCTAGCTGTAACAAACACTGCAAGACAGACAACATCTCACCTTGCAGCTGTAAACAGATATTCAGATGAACCCCTGATGATGCCAATATGCTGTGCCTGGGCTTACAGAGGAAGGCGAAATGGTGGAACAAAATGAGCCTGCACATAGCAGCCTCTCATTTCAAGCCTATTGACAATGGAGCTCTGTAAGCAGTCAGCAATGTTAAAAATTCATCCCCATGCTTTACAAAAAAAGACCTGGGGCAGCACAAAGTCTGTCTGGAGAGTTTCATATGCCACAGATCGTGGGATATGAAAGATTGCTACACTTCTGAGAGGTGCAGCTAGAAAAACAGGCAATATTAGCACTGCAAATACAAGTTCCCTCATCAATACACCCAATCTTCATTTGGAGGGATCTTCCTGTGCATTAAATCTATAGCCTTTCTTTTGTGATTGCCCAGGAAGCCAATCAGGAACATACTGACTATGACGTTGTAGTTCACACTGGCTCAGGGATTATACCAGCCGTATGCCATTTCCTCTCTTGGCTGGGAAAGCAGAATTGTTGCGGGGAGTGGGGGAAGACATAGCCACCTTTTCTTTTTTTTCTTTTCTTTCTTTCTTGCTTCCAATCCTTCTATTAAGCAGGAAATAATCTAGTGGTCAAACCAAAATATTTCAAGATTTTCAAGATCACTGCCTGCATGTTATAAAGGAAACTACAATGTAATCACAATTTTCAACTGCAGAGTGTGTCCTCAGAATTAGAAGTCAGGGAGGGGATCCATGTATGTGCAGCATCCTTCAGCATGTAAGATGAACTTATGTCAATGAGGAAAAAAGTTATGGATTGTGTATACCTGGAAAATTAAAATTCAGGCAGTTTAGAGAAGATAATTTCTGAAGTTGCATTTACTTGCATTCATATTGCCAAAGAAGAAAGAGCATGCAACGCTCTATGTGAGCCATAAGGATCATTGCTCTCTGAGACGTCCTTCTATATTAAGGACAGCAACAAACAACTGTGCGTAGGCATTTTACTCTACATGATGGCAATGCTCTATTTCTTGCAAAAGCATTTCTGCTAATTGCCTCATTTTATGGCTTCTGCAACTCATAGTAAGGTGAAGCGCCTAATAATTTCCCTTCTAGATGATACTTTCTGTCAGCGATGTGGCAATGTACTTATCCACATAACAGTGATACTCTGGTAGACAAAGACTCTAAGTAGAAAAATAATGTTTTTACTAGAAGGTCAGCTTCAAAGAAGATGCATTTAATTTGCTTATCTGAAAACACCCAATGTCCCATATGAGCTCAGGAAAAGTACATAGCAGGACATAAAAAAAGAAATCTTGTATTCTGCTTCATCCCTAGGTCTTTAACAAACCTTAAGCTTACCATTATGTTCTTCACTAGGGCTGATCTCAGGAGGAATGGCCACTACTGAGTAGGGCGTTTGGTGTTTTTCAATGTAGTTTTTGGTCAAAAATCATCTTGGCTAACTTCATGTTAAAATACTGATTGTAGATGTGATGGAAATTTTTATTGTTTTCCATCTAATTAGGCAGCAAATGTTGGTCAACATCTTTAAAGTCTCTTTTCACTGAGGATTAACTGCAGTTTCATATTAATAGCAATTTCCCCACAATTACATTGAGCTTGAAAATTAGCTAGTAACAAATGTGAAACATGCTTCATGCTGTTCAAGGACAAATTAGAATTTAAAATATATTTCCACCCTCTTTTCTCAGCTAAGCAGTTCCTGATTATCCAGTTTACTGATAACATTCTTGCCTCATCTCAGAGGAGGAAGCCCTCCCAGAGGATAAACAGACTAAATATTTGCTTTTCCATGTTTGCTTTAAAGTATGTTTAACTCTTTATTACCAAAGAATAATATTAATTTAATGCAGGGGTAACGTGTGGCCCTCTGTAGCTACTTTACAAATGCGGAGCTGTATGAAATAGATACTTTTTGTCATGCTTATTAAAAACAGGAGATGTACTGATGGAGCACACCTATACTGCATATACCATATGTGTTTCTACCTCTTTCCATCTGTTCACCCCCACTTTATGTATTTTAATAGACAAACTATCCACTTTCTGGAAATTTTGCAGAGTCCAGATGACATTATCTATACCTGACTAGTCTATAACTAACAGTTAACTGTATACTGTACAGTTTGATTAATGTAGTACTTAACATCATCTTTCCAGAAGGCTTTTGTTTAGCTCTTCTTGCAGGGCTCCTCTCAAAAGTGGGAAGGTCTATGCTTATGGAGAGTTATTAACTCAGGAAAGAAATCATAGGAGAAGCCAGGTTCAATTTCAAGCTAATAGATATGTTAAAATTATTATTTTGCATCAATTTTTTGCAGATGTGTTAAAAAATACAATGTTTTTGTTTGCCCTAAACCCTAGCACAGTAGGTCAGAGAGGACTGAATTAATTCTCACTCACACCAATTCTCAAAAGTGCTAGAAGATTTAGGTGCCCAGAGCCATTCAGCATCAACTGGAGCGAGAACCTAAGTCTCCTAAATCCAGGAGTCGATTTACTGGAGGGAAGGAGGAGGGAGAGACAGGGACTTTAGGCCATTTAATAACATACGGGGTGGCACCTGGTACCAGTCACTGACAAGGTTACACAACTGCCCCTTTTCCTCACAATCAAAATCAAAGGAGGCTGAATTCAACTGCTTTTGAAAACCTTTTTCCATAGGGAAACTCTTTGCCCTCTTGCATTAATAATAAACAACATTCACACACACACACACACTCTCTCTCTCTCTCTTTTATACTGTAATAGTCTGTCATCTGGAAAATAGACCTGGGAAGGCTCAGCTGTGACTGCACAAGCCCACTGGGGAGGTGGACACAAAGCCGCCTCCACAAGCTGCTCCAGGGGCATCTCCTCCTCACTGGCAGTTCTTTACACTTCTCTACAGGGGACAACTCCCATGCTGATGTAGTCACAACACAAATCTCTTCCCCGAAGGTCATCTGGGCTGGGAGATGCTAGAGAGACTGGGAAGAGTGGAGGGCAGGATGAACACTGAATGAATAACATTGTTTTTTCCTTTATCCTGCAAGAAAAGCCTCAGTAAATAAAAATGCCTTTTTTTTTTTTTTTTAAAGAGCTCTGGAGGAGTCCTCCAAACTACCATAACCTTGGAAACACAGCTTCAGTTACAGTCGTGCTTCCCAGGATTACTTCTACTTTGTCTAGATGCCAAGCAGTGGTGATCAACCTGTGACTGTTTATCGCATCCCTGTCTACATGGATAATGCTGAATAAAGGCAGTCTTGGATCAAAACCAGAATGCCTACTTAATGGAGTGAGGCAGAAAGCTTGAAAAAAGTCAAGAATGTTCTTTATGATGGAGCTGATCAGACTGGAGGCAGAAAGCACTGTGTCATAGTTCATGTGAAATTTTGCTATATTTAATAAACATCCATGTAAATTAGTTATGTAAACACTTCCTCAAACTATGAAGTTTTTCCATCACTTATTAATTGCAGTTACTGATAGCCTAAGAGAAGAGGTTCAGATGTAGCCACTAACAAAAACGGGGGACCATAGCTCCAATCCAGATCTCTTTCTTTCCTTCATTCCTGCATTTGAAAAGCTGGGCCAATTTATCAACTTTGAGCCTAGCTTTATGGAGGATGATGCTTTGGCGATAAAAGTGGTTGAAAGTTCTAGTAGCCACAGCAGCACAGTGAAATAAAGAAATACAGGCCACTTTTAAAAGACGTGGCCAAAAAGAATTATTCATGGCACTTTTTTGGTTGTTTGAAACTCCAGAATGGCTGGCTAAACCAGAACAGATGGTGGTAGGAGTGAGTCAATACTGAAGGGATAGCACAATTTCACTGCTTAAGCACTTGTTGATTAGTAGACTAGAAGTAAATTGTGCTAGGGGTTTATTATCGGTTTTATGTCTTTGCTTGCTTGTTTGTTTTATACAGGTTTCTCTGACTGGAACCTAGTTAGTTCCCTGAGAAGACAGGTACTGAGTTATTTACCTCCAGAGCTGCAAAGATCTGGAGAATCTGCATCCAAACCAGAAACTCGATTGCCCTGAGACCAACTATAAATTCATATATCTCAGGTACCTAAGCCAGTGATGGCACGATCTTTCTGAAAGTTTGTGGCCCTCTAGCATGTTTTTCCGGGCAAAGATACCCCAACAGGTATGTCGATAGAACAGGTGGTTGGTCAAAATTCTGTGTCAGAGTTAAGGTTAAGCATGGAATGAAACTGCTAAGTACACTTTTGAAACACAAAGAAACGTACAACAATGCTGTTATAAATGAGCAGCTATTTCTTTAAAACACAGCTTTAAAGGATTGACTTTAAAGTCAGCTATTTTTAAAAACAAAGTGGCTTACTTTTTTGCTACACTACTTATATTTGACTTAGATGGGAATACATTAATTGCATGTAATATGCTTGGAATGTGTGGAAAATAACATTTTTTCCATGTGAATCAGCACAGGAAATGAACTACAAATGAGTAAAATGTTGAGAAGTCTACAGTTGGAGGTTTTTTTTAAATACACAATGTTTTTCAAGAGTAGAGTGCTAACATCATGTTTTCTTCAAGAGTAAAGTATCACAGAGATGACAGATGACACACCAGAAACTGAAGAGGAGCAAGAACTTTCTTCTGATCAGCATAGTTTAAGACTCTAATTTGAGGCAACATTAATGTAATAGTTTCTATCTTTGCTGGTGCCAGGCAGTTTTGCCTCCCCTTATTGGACATTGCCAAAGCTTACCACATTCTTGTTAAACACAGAAAGTGGTAGATAACACAAAGCAAACGCAGAGGTGATCTGACTTGATTTTCTTTTCACAGTGATGTAAAATAAACAAACCAGCATCTTCTAAATAATGATCTAGTGATACATTCCACAAGACACTTTGATTTTCAAAATTTTCCCTTGCCAGGATTAGGTATTAAAATAGTAATAAATACTACTAGTAAGAACAGCAAATGAACGGGTTTCTAAGAGTCGTACTGTGAGAGGATGTTAATGGGTGGATATTTTTAGGAAAATATGTAACCCACCATGTAGCTGAATCCTCAATCCTAAACTAACCAACACTTGGAGCTCACAGCGGCAGTGAGCAGCAGAAAGGAGTACCGAATCTGCTCCAACATACTATTGATTTGCTCTGAAATTACGTGAATTATTACTGTTGACTTCAATATTAGAACCAACGATTGTATTGGAGTATTTGATGTTGCAAGAAGGCCCCATTAATGTAAAATGGATCCTCCATGCACTGCTCAGAGATCCCTTGAATCTGAAATTTTCTCCCTTATTTCATTTGGGAGAAAACTACTGCTTCTATATTGAATTTTCCTTCTGTTTACTGAGGTGGAACTTTAGCCCCAGTCTAGTACAGTTAGTAGGAACACTGCAACTCCTGTCTTTAATGTGAGGTATGAAGCATACTATTAATACTGTTTTTTCTTTTTTGAAATCAAACCAATAAACAGAGTTTCTTTTGAATATGTTGCATTGCACTCTGGGATGCATGAAAAGCATTTGAATGAGTAAGTTTGCATTATACTGATCCTAGTAAACATCTTCCTCTGAATGCTGAAACCAATTACATGTGTTTGGCCTTTATCTTATGACTGTACTTCTGTCAAATGAACAAACAGGCACACGTGCTGCATCCCAAAGGCAACATTTGGCTCATAGTGCCTAACAATCAAGGAGAGATGATGCACATATTTTTTGTAGGAAGATAATGTTTCATGTTCCTTTGCTTTAATTTTGCTGTGAAAAGAGCAGCACAGGGAGCCTGCTGCCTCTGCTTCGAGTGTCCTGTTCGCTCTGAAGCCACAGGCAGATTCTGCCACGCTAGTGAGACTGAAGCGCGTACTGCACACTCATGCTATGCACAGTTCATCATGCTGCCGTGTACCAAAGAGAGCTGCTTAGTTCATAGATCAGAGAGCCATTTAAGGTGAACCTGGAATCATTCTTGGTGGTAAAATTGAAA
>NW_008825301.1:608197-610548 GCF_000699105.1 Pygoscelis adeliae | reverse complement strand
CTCTTTCCCCCAGTCTTCAAAACATGTATCTGTCTTTGCCTTTCTTCTCATCAATAAGGAATTTAAAGCCATAGATTCATTACTCTCAAATGTTGCTGCCTATGAAAAATGCAAACACAGAGAAGAAATAGGCTCCATGTTGCAAGTGTAAACTCAGAGTCCCTGCAGAGAAGTGAATTTTTTTCAGTCTGCCTTTGGGAGCAGGCTTGACACGATTTCCTGAAAAGCTGCCTGTTTTGCTTCACCATCCCCATAACCACCAGTTGCACAACTTATATGGATTAATTGAGCTGCAAACAGTAACATCCAGATCTCCCATGCTGCTTAAAACACAATACAGCGAAACCAGGCATGACTGCAGTAAGGATCAAAGAGAGAGGATAACAGGAATAGAGCAGACGTCTGTCTATGAGAATCAGGGCATCTAGACTCTAAGGCATAATAAGGTAAAACTCTTAACATCTTTTCTGCCATACCTCCAAGCAAAGATGAGCTGGAGGAGGTCAGAGCAATTCACCTGACTCAGCCTGCCGCCAGACAAAATAGGTCACGTTAGCTTCTTCAGCAATTATGAAAGGCTTCTTTCTCTAATGAAGTGGCTAAGATACAGAACAGAAAAGGGAAGCCCTCAGAGGATAGAAAAGAACAGAAAAAGTTCAGAAGGCAGGTGGGGTTAAAGCTGATGTTTTGAAGCTTATAGCTACGCTTCAGAACTTTCCTATCCCAGGCGGGACACAGATTGCCCAGCAAAGGAGAAGGGCATGAGTGTTTATGAACTGGAGTTACTCCTTGCAAAGTTTGCTGCCAGTAATCCCTCTTGAGCAGCAATGTTTTGAAACAGTGTTGCTGAGTCGTGCAGATTTGTGATGGTACTAATCTCCATGCAACTTCATAAGAAGCTGCCAGAAATGTGAAGGACTTACATTTGCAGTATATATTTGTGAAACTAAGCTTTGATAGAACATCCATCCACATTACAGAAGGAGACAAGTTCTGGGCCTGCTTCCATACATAAAGTTATTTCAACTAACTGCCTATCTTCCAGACTTTCTTTCCGTCTCTGGACTATAAACTTCCCTGATATTGATGCTCTTTCTCCTTTTGACTTTGTCTTCCACTTAAAGTAGAAAAAGCCTTAAAAGGCTGGAAAATAACACCAAAAATCTGGGATCAAAACTCCTCTGTTTCCCTGGATTCAGTAGAGCTGTGGTGCAGAGAGGATGAAATCAGGCCTCATGTGTTTAATTCTTTAATTTATGGAAGCAGGATTGTCTTGCATCAGATTTAATGTTCTTGCAGACAGCTGCCTTTTCCAAAGAACACAAGTTCCCCACACAGGTAGGGGACACTGAGCACCCTCATGTTGAAAAGGAGGTACCATTCTCTGAAAAAGGTTGAGCAATCCCATCAGCATCTTTCAAGAACTTACCATACCGTTATCTGAAAGGCAGTGACTTCCATGCCAAGGGACATGACTGTCTTACAGTAAGCCGGACAAATTACAGACAATAGTTTGCAAAGACCTGCACTACTTCCATGTGAAGCTAAACCAGTGTTTCACTCCTTGTCCTGCCTAAAAACCTGGAAATTGTGTCACTCACTTTCACACTGGTACACTACCACTGAATTTATTCCTGATCTACTGTGCTGGGACAACTAGATGGTAAGTAGCAAGAAGACCAAATCATGTGCATAACAAGCTAGCCACAAGGACATGAATTTCTAGGACCAGACTTCTGAATAGCAACTCCTGCATCTTCCCACAGTGGTGACCATGCGTGTTATACACCTCCAGCTGCCTGCCACCACTTCTTTCCTGACCTCTCCTTGCACAGCCCTGTAGATAATCTGCAGCATGAAGCCTGGCTTTTTAGGCCTTCCACACTGCACTGAAAACTGCCTTACAAGCAGGACTCAGTATGGAGTTGTTCTCTGCACACTGAAGAGAATAATAAATGATTAGCTCTGTCCTCTATGTCTGTCTGTCAGTAACTTACATACCCATGGACAGTTTCAGAGAGAAGATAGGGCAATCTTTCAAAGGTATAAATTTTATGTGAGGTTTTGTGAGTAGTAGGAATCAGGTAGAAGAATCCCAAGAAAGTCTGCAGTGTGAATTCAGCTGTTACTTGTTCTGTTGACCTGGTCTCCCAAAACATGTCCCCTAGACAGCCAACATGCGCACACAAGCAGCTCAGAGCCTACCACCCAGCGGATGCTACTTCTCGCCCAATTGCCACTTAGGAGAAACGTCAGGTAGCTGGAGGAGGTAGGCATGGTCGCCACAGTGAATGGGAACTGGGGGCACTGCAGGGTGTGGGGGCAGACACAAGGAGCAAGAGAGTTAGAAT
>NW_008825301.1:606466-608161 GCF_000699105.1 Pygoscelis adeliae | reverse complement strand
GGAAAGAGTAAGGATAGCGGACACCAATTTGCAAGACAGATTTCTGCTGTTTCTAGTGTAACATACAACAGAGTTTGTGCTTGGTGCTCAGCATAACCTGAACGAGAGAGGAATTTCACGCTAGCTGAAACCCTCACTTGTGATTTGTGATAACAGTATGTGTCTACAAGGCAAGAGATCTGTCAACAAATATAGAACTTGTATTAGCCTGTGGCAGAGGTGACATAAGTCCAGATCCTTTTTGCATGAATATTCTGGGCATCTGCGCTCACATAAGTTATGGAAAGTCATCCTGCACGTTCTAGCGTGGACACCTACACAGATTTAAAAAATCGTTTCTTACCAACAATCATGTGGTTGCAGACATCGCAGAAAGTGGGTTTTTTGAAGATGTGCTCCTGGAAGATGTGAGCTTTGTTGTTTTCTGGCAGCTGCTGGGCTCTGGTGGGGGAGGACGCCTGGCTCTCTGAGCTGGGGAGCTGCCCGGTGCTTGTGCTCACCTCAGGCATCAAGTCTACTTGCAGTTTCACATCACTATTAGTCCTCTGGAAGAAATTGTCTGCACTTTTACTCCGCAAGCTTTTGGTCTTGAAGGAGAGTGATCGTTTCAGTTTCTGCAGCTGCAACAAATAAGCCAGTTACAATTACTGCCTTTTCCTCTTCAACAGCAAGGCAAGGCTCCTGGCTTTGGGGTGTGCTGTTGACAAGTGAACCTGGGAGCCACTGGCAGACCTTGAACCACCTGAACAATAAAATTGACTTTAGAATTCAACCAGCTATTTCAGAGCAAAGAAAACAGATCCCGATCACAAAATAAGCTACTCCACATATGCTTTCTGATAGACAATAAACTTGATAGCCCTAATGAATGCTGCTATTGGTCTTTTCTTTCAGGTATGACAGCAGAGAGGTACTGCAGAGAGTTGTACACATTGGAGAATATATCCTTTGTATTCAAGCATGAGAGAACTTAGAGTATTATTCATCCTCACACGGCCCTTAAGCAGCCTGTAAAGCCATTTCAGGAACAGGTGTTAAATGGCATTACAAAAGGAGTGAATTCAGTAAATATATTTGATATACTTAAATTTCTTGAATTTGGCAGAAAAAGAGATTATATGCGTTTTTGGCACAGAAATTTTTGTTTCCTTTTATTTTTTTAAAGGAAAGAAGGCTAAGGTGCAGTAACAGTATAATTAACCAGCCAATTGATAGTTAATGCATTAATTAATACTACTTAACACACGTTCACAGGTATTCTTGTATATTGTATTGTGTATTGATTGTCAGACTATTAAGCACCACAATAAGGCATTATTAACTTACATTTATTAACTTAAACTCTTTACCTGTAAACTATCTCGTACCTTATCAGAGCTCCTCTCATCCTTCCCCCCCAAATTTTATGTAAGGCTGAGAAGGGCGGTAGGTGAGGCACAGAAGCTATCAGGATGTCAGCTACGCAAATCTGCAGGTTTGTCAACTCCGATGGCCCACAAGTAGAGCCTGGGTAAAAGGAAAGCCAGCTCTGCGTCCACTTCATGTTTGCTGTCTCTGAAGTGCAATACCTCCATATCACCTTTCACTCAACATTATTCCAATCACTGCAAAATCATTTCAATCACTGCTGCAATTCTCTGGGCGAATGTGATGTAACAACTGAAATTTTCCATGCCGCTCAGGCTGTCTGTGGTA
>NW_008825301.1:578475-606410 GCF_000699105.1 Pygoscelis adeliae | reverse complement strand
TTATGTTAGAAGCAATGATGATCAGGAATCATAATTCACGCTAATATAAAGGAAAGGAGTTCACATACTTTCCCAAAAAAGCACGGCACTGGTCTGTCACACTGACTTAGTGGCCTCAGAGCACTTGCTCTCCCTGGCTTCTATTCCTGATCCATCCGAAAGCACGCTGTCAGAGAGGAGTCTCAAGGCGTCCCAGTGGGACGCCTCTCTTCTACCTTCAGACACAGACAGCTTGTTCCTGGAGAAGGGAGACACTCCAGCTCTCTTCCCCATGTTTCACAACAAACTCTCCGAGTACAATAAACAGGCAAAGAGCTGCCATTACCTCCGGTTAACTGTTTGGGTTTGCTATGTGGAAACAAACTGCATTCTGCTCCCTGAGCTGTTTCTCCACAGTGACTTTGGGAGTAGGGAGGGATCAGGGCCAGGGTCCTACGCCACATGCACCACTTTCACCCACGACTCTCTCTGAGTTTATGGGAGGAGCCCTGGATCCAAATGAAGGAAATACTCACCTGTTTGCTAGAAACTCTCAGTCTCTGGGGGAATGTGTAAATAAGAGCAATTAAGTCATTAAATGCCAACTACGAGGTAAGAGCAGTTTCTAGTTTCTGAAGCTCTTTCAGCTGAAGCCTAAGTCATGGACTAGCTGAGCCCAAAAGTTACCGTACAACAGCACCAACAAAATGTGAGATCTTCCCTCTTCTGCTTGGATGTTAAGTCACCGGCTCTTGAAATCACTGAGGTTACTCAGTACTGAGATTACTTCATCTCCCCAGTGACAGCCAGGAACTTGGCAATAATTCACCCCTTGTGCCTGAAATGCTTCTCACTGAAGTCAGACCTAATAAGTGTAGCAAAACACAGAGAATTACAACACCACAAGGTGACTGAAATGGCATTCATTATTGATTTGCCATCCATTTCTACAGTGCCACATGAAGTTAATTAAATTTCAAGGTGCTGCTTCTGCCACAGAAAGAAGACTAAGCTGAGCAATACAGTATTTGTTTTACCATGAAAAAACTGTCCTGCTAGTTTGGACAAAGCATGCAGTATATTTTAAGGAGCTCTGCATTTACTATCCTTATCCCGTTCTCCTGTACAGAGTTATTTGCCAGTCAAGGGATGTACCAGCAGCCTTTCCTCCCTCAGGCAGAGAAGTCAACAGTTTTCCAAAAAGGAGTGGTCCAGCATTCAGGCTAAGCATGTCCAAACATACGCATACACACTAAGGTAAGCACGCAACTGTGCATACTCTGTGCATCTCCAACCACAATGTTCATAGCAGGACACATATTCAAGAGTGAGTTGACCAAGTTACATTCACAAGCTAATAGTCCTCGCTGAGATTCCCTGAGCACTGTCCTGTGCTATTGTGGTTAAATAATTTCCAGACAAGGTGGGCATCCTTGTTCTTACCCAAATGCAGATTTTATACCCATTTGCATTCAGGCTGGAAGACACCTACATGTTTGGCTTGCATTGCATACCTGAAACACCAATGAAAGTCTGCAGCTATTATACCCCAAATAGGTTATATGTGTACAGAAGTGACTATACAAAAATGCAGAACATAGGCAATATTTAGCTATTTGCACAGCTAATTACACACTTCGCTCAGTACTGTTAAAAAGTACCTCTCACATCAGAGTGTTTTACACCCACCTTGAAGTGAGAGTATACAGGGCAACAGAAGATTGAAATCAGGTTTTAAAATTTGATCCAACTTTCCTTTTTCATACTAGGCCCACGAGAGAATTTGAAATAGGGTACTGGTATGTGATTGTTTACTCAGGAAAAGTTGGCCCAAGCAAGGACAGGTTGTTGTACAAATAGTATAAGTTGTAAAAACATAAAAGCTTAAGTGATTATTATGCTGCAGTCAAGTGAGCATCACTTCCCTTACTTAAATATCACCATCTCCTCATTTTGAAGTTTGCTATGGCCCAGTCCTGCTCTTTTATTGGAAGATTTCAAATGTAATTAAATACAGGCATCCAATATATGCCTGATTTTGATCTGCTGTAAACTGATTTAATGCACTTGTGATACCACTGGCTCCTTATAGAGCTGCTATAACATTCAGATGAGGCAGGAATCAACTTTATCAACAGAGAGGAAAGTATGCAAATTCTACTATTCATAATTTATTTCTGCAGGGTTAATAAGTCCAAAGTTAAATCTTAGGAAGAAACACTACCAAACTTTGGAAAAACCTGTGACTAGGGTTTGTCTGCACTCAGTACTTCCTTCAATACCTCAGTGAAAAATCATGTACTGGGAGTGAAAAAAACCTCTAAACCAAGCACAAAAAGGCTTTAAGAAACATATTTGAGATAAATCTCCTAAGCCTTTCACATTTTCTCATCTGCAAGGAAGCCTACAGATCAGCTTTCATTTAAATAAAAATAAAAATTAGATTCCCACAAGCACAAAAGCTTTTCTAGACTCGTGATAGCATCACTAGACTTCACAACATTGACACTTCAGAAACATGAACCCTTGATATCAAATCCAGAATGTTCCTGTGGTTTGAAATTAGAGTTGGGGAAAAAAGTTTGTCTCTAGTTAAAAGCTTTTTATCAGTCACACAGACTCTCAGTGACTGCACATACTAACCCCACAGACAAGGTAGAGAGAAGTGCAATAGCTAAACCTCAGAGCTTGATTAATCTTTTTTTTCCCAGTATCTTCCAACACAATCTCCAGTTTCCTCAGTTATTGAATGTTCAAGCTTCAAGGGATCAGGAAGCTCTGACGAACCACAGCTTATCAGCACCTCCTCTGTTCCTAATTCCCCTATACTACAACTCTTTAGGTGCTGTAACCAGAAAACAGGAGGCAGCAAAAGGACAGCTACTGAAATTCATTCCTAGTGTTAACTAGGTGTCACTGAGAATGGGAATTGCACCTGCCCTCACTAAGACTTTATTTGACTAAAGCATTGGAAGCACACAACTCTTTTCTACAGTTTTGGTTTAAGAACTTCCCATGGAAGTTGGGAAGATATCAGTGATTTGAGCTGTTTTATAATCCCTAGCTTTGCAATTACAAAAGATAATAATCCACCCTGCAAAGAGTAATTTATTCAGGCTCCTAACTGCTCCCTGATATCTAGAAACTTTTTCCCTTGCCTCTCCAGCTTGTCTACATTAGCAGTCAGCGTGGCTCAGTAGGAGCAGACCTGGAGAATGAAACAGAGGCTGTTGAGGACCCAGCATGCACACCGTATGCATTTCAGGGCACAGAGTACTCTGAACCAGACCAGCCTGTTAGTCCTGGCGTGCATTAGATGCACACCTGGAGCACAAGCAAACCCCCAAGTGATGCAGCCTGTGCTCTATGCAGCACAACAGGGACCAAAGTGGGGTGAGCAGCAACAACTGGGAGATTTGTTTTGAAACCACACTCCCAAATCAAACTAAAATGCTAAGACAGGTATCCCCTATGCCATCACCATTTCTCTTGCACAACTTCTTCATCACACTTTCTTAGCATTCAAAGCTCAGGGAAAGCCTCACTCCCTCTACATCCTACACACAAATGTTTCATTCCCCTTCCTGAAGCTCCCTCCTTAATGATGTCAGGGCGAATAGCTGTTACTAGGAGGACAAAGTGTATATTATATTGTATTATATTATATTAGTTTGCTTGGGCCATCAGCTTTGGTATTCAGAGCAACCCTCATGGAGTCTGCCCACATCAGCTTATTTCCCAACACGCTTGGTCTTGTTCCATTCTCAGTCACTGCTAACCATCCTTGCCAGCAGCAGAGGCTCCTGTGCAGCGTGGGGCCAAGAGGGAGATTATTTTTATACGTTTCCAGTCTTAACTATCTTCCAGGAGAAATGAACAAATGAACCAGGCTTATCAACTGTACTTTACTGACAGACCATATAACCAAGCCCTCATTTTCCATCACCATTTCTCTTGCACAACTTCTTCATCACACCTTCTTAGCATTCAAAGCTCAGGGAAAGCCTCACTCCCTCTACATCCTACACACAAATGTTTCATTCCCCTTCCTGAAGCTCCCTCCTTAGTGATGTCAGGGCGAATGGCTGTTACTAGGAGGACAAAGTGTATATTATATTGTATTGTATTATATTATATTAGTTTGCTTGGGCCATCAGCTTTGGTATTCAGAGCAACCCTCATGGAGTCTGCCCACATCAGCTTATTTCCCAACACGCTTGGTCTTGTTCCATTCTCAGTCACTGCTAACCATCCTTGCCAGCAGCAGAGGCTCCTGTGCAGCGTGGGGCCAAGAGGGAGATTATTTTTATACGTTTCCAGTCTTAACTATCTTCCAGGAGAAATGAACAAATGAACCAGGCTTATCAACTGTACTTTACTGACAGACCATATAACCAAGCCCTCATTTTCAGACGTCAGCTGTCTGCTGTATTGCTACTGTGCGAGCAATAAAAAAAAGATACTGCTTGCTCTTCTCTATCCCTTTCTTTACACTAGTGTTAACAATATCACTATGCGGATTACAAGTAATACAGGGTATTAACAGAGCTGGAATGAGCCATCAAGCCAGTTTGATTCCTGCATTTCTTATAAAATGTAGCTGTTTTGTTTAGCTATGCAGACTAAAAATGGTCTGTCAGCAGATTTCACTCTGATGTGAGATAAACATCCACCTTCTGTAAGGAACCATTTCTTCTTCCCTTCAGCTTCTTAGAGCAAGTCTCCAAATTATTTGACTCTCACAATGTTATAAAAGAAGGACTTCAATGCATAGGACCCCGATGATGTTGTGTAGATTCACTAGAGAGCATGTCAGGTACATGGGATATTACCAAAAGGGACTCAGACCAAAAGCCTTTCAAATAAGGGAAAGAACAAAAGTCTTGATGCATCTATTCTACTGAGTACAGTCCATTTTCTGGGTCAAGGAGCATTCAGTTTGTATTAGCAACCCTCAGAACATACTTCAGATGTTAACTAGATTTGTCGAAGGACTGGATGTTACCAGGGTGTAAGCTAGCCTGGTGGCATTGTTGGGCTTCAGCTAGCTATGCTGATTAAGGGCAAACAAGGAACCAGCTCAAACAGAGTGTTTACTTTTTGTGAGTGTGAAAGCTAATGATTTTCTTCTTAAAATTGAGGGATACAAAAGTAAATGATTTCTGAGCACAGACAAGGGTAGGTTTTTTCTGGATTTGATTTGAGAATTCACTGCTTTAGCATTTTAAGGAGCAGAAATAAGATTATGACATGCCCAAAGCGAGTATGCAATTTCATAAATAATACGTGTGTTTGCCTGCTGATGAAAGAAGTACAATGTCTTATAGCATTAACGAGATAAAAGGATATTTCAAACATTTAAGGGGTTGGTATTGTTTATTGGCAAAGCATCTGTGATAAAATTTGTGAGCAAAGTTGATTCCTCTTCTACCTTCTTCTTTATAAGTAATAAATAGTACAAATAATCTACTAGTACAAATTGAATTAGCTAAACTGACTTCAACTGTAGCTGGTTTATACAGTCTGAGAATCTGGCCCTATCATGTATTTGTGTCTGCCCTAGCCAGCTTTCTTGGAAGCTGTATCCTTTTAATCCACTACAGAGAAAGAGGGAGTGTTCATTATTGCAGAATCTGCTATGTATTATATTTGTGTATTTTCCCAAACAGATTGCATAGCTGGCATTAGAACAAATATGTTTGCTGTTGTTGTAAAAAATAAACAAATCAAACTGTCTACTTGAATACTGTATTGGACTAGTCAAAGGGGAGACATTTTCCATAATACCTAACAATAACATTGTTAGTGATTTATTGGGTACCTCCAACAGCTCTGGTTGGCTCTTGCTGCTCTGATCGTCATCCTCAGATTCTCCTCCTTGCTCTATACCATTTTTGAAACCCACTCACTGATCCTCAGACCTATTTAGGATATAAACCTTTTCATGCAGGGCTCTTTCTGTGATTTTGTTTCACACGTGGAGTCCTAACTACAATGAAATACTCTTGATTGGCATGCCAGAGTGTAACAGCAAAAATCCCTGAAAGAGCCTCAGGGTTTGAAAGCGTGAAATCTGAAGGGATGCTCAGTTGTCACTGCTCTCACAAATGTCACTGTGAATCACATGTTCTCAGCCCTCTCCCGATGTACTACATCCTTGGCAGCTGTGCATTTGCATCTCTAATTGGCAGACCTCTAAATTATCAAGAGGTACAGTCTGCACATGTAGCCAAACAGTGTGTTTGCTTAGCAGACCTGTTCATTCATTCTGTACAGTTCTCTGGTTTGGTTTAAACCAAACCGAAAAATTAATCTAGTTCTCAACAATTGCTCCTGCAGTTGGTTTGAAATTATCCTACAGTTTTGGGTACGTCTTCTAATATTGCAAGGAACGAGGATTAGCAAATATGTGAGACAAACATGAAAGAAAGTGCTGAAAGTTTTAAGGATGAAAAATATGAGGAAGTCTCCCTTGCGCTCCAAATTCCTTTCTATATCTTCAAAATTCAGCATAAGATGCAACAGGACAAAGTAATACAGTCCAGGGAGTGATAGATTTGAGGAAACACAATTTATTAACTATAACAATTGCCATCAAATCTCAGGGGAATCCTTTTTTGTCTCCATTATGTTCAGAACTGTATACTTAGTCTTAAGGCATAAAAAGACTAAACTGTGTTAGATATTCTGCAGTTGTGACTTACCCTGAGCTCATATTACCTTCCCTGTCAAATATATTTTCATATTAACTTCAAAAGACTCACAGTCATTTAAACAGTTTAAAACAGCTTGTAAAAAGGAGGAAACATATGCAAAATAAATATAATGATACTTGTATGTATTGTCAAATCCAGAAAATTTTAAGGTATTTTATCAAAAACTAAGTAAAATCCCCCCCGATGCATTTAATAAATTTATTTATTTAGCCAAAACTCTCAAATTTTGTTTCTAACAGCATTTTTGCTGTTGAGTTTTGAACAGCTCTATTTTGGTGTATTCCTCTGTGTTCTTTTAATCAAGCTAGATTAGAAAGAGTAATCTAGAAAGAAAAGACTGCATATTACATTTCTCTTCCTGGAAGATCTAGTCTTTATTAGTATTTGTTCAAACTTCCTGACAGGTTTGATTCAAGTTTAGTTTGGGAAAAATGCTTGCAATATCACTCAACCATGGTTTGTGTTCAGCCTGCTTCTAGCAGAGAGGAAAAACAGTGAATCTTTCTCAAATTTGCAGCATTTCAAGCTAACAACTCACAAGATCTTTCAGAGAAGCTTACTGTAGGTTTCCAAAGTTTATCATCCAATTCATGAAAATCAGATTAACAGTCTCGAAGTAAGATCTGCTGGGTTCATTGTGTTGAGCTCAATGATAGTCAATTCTTCCTCCTTTGTGAACATGTGCGTAAATCAAAATATGTTACAAATCAAACTAGGAAACACTTCAGCCATGACCAAAGCCTGTTGCTTGTTTTATATCGGGGTTGGAAAATGTTTTGTCCCTTTGATCTTGTCTCCTGCCTCACCTAGCAAAAGAAGAGCTGCTCCTCTCAAGAGCAGAGGGAAAGTCTACAAATCCCGTATTTACACCCAGGATTATATTCTGCCTGCTGCTGCTAAACAGCTGTTCCAACATGGGTGGCACCAGCTGCGGGAGATCTTTTATAATTCAGGTTGTGAAAGGTGGCTGGTGGAATAACCAGGTGCAAACCTCTGTGTGGCTCCTGTCTTTCTTTCATGGTCTGGCAACTGAATTGTCTCCGGTCTCTCCTCCTGAAACCAACAGGAAAGATCAAGAAGAAAGCAAGAGATGGAATAGTCCTTCCATTTTTTTTAAATCCCCTTGTACTTTCAGGTTCAAGACTGGTATGTGTTTACAACATCTTGTTTGTACTTTGGGTTTCACCTCAGGCACCTGGTTGCTAAGCAGCTGGTCATCTCCATACTTTGTCCCCATCAGGATGAGGCGTGCACGTGTGGTTATCTCTTGCCTCTTGACATAGAAGGAATTTGGACTGTTATCTCTGAAGTCCCTTCTGGGAATCCCGCATTTTGCTGCCCTGTTTGGATATCTCTTTTCCATTTCAGCTTCTAAATGGAACCGTGGTTTCCCTTTGGTAACTCCCGATTTAGTCATTTACTAAACTTTGCTGTAGTGGAAGCAGCACAATGAAATTTGGAAACTAAAAGGCTGGATTTCAGAGTAATGTAAATCCAGGAAGCCCTGCTGAGGTGAAGGAAGATACACTGGTATCTGCCTGCTGAGAGTCTTCAAGAATAATAATAATAGGGCCTGAGTTTTGTTTCTTTCCCTTCTCATGAATAATCTGCATTGAATGTGATTGTGAATGTAAGATTAATCATCCTTGATTATATCTTGTGCCTGTCCATCTATGAAGTGTGCATCATTATTTTCCACTATTGATCTTATGAGAAATTAAACCTCAATACGACCCCCTTGGACCTTTAAAAAAAAAAAAACAGCGTTCTGCTAAAAAGTGCTGGTCTACCTATAGCAATAGTTTCCACTGATTTATTTTACCCATTTGTTTTTCCTCTTTTTTTTTTTTAACAAAGCTCTTTTATAATACTTTAAATGGTAGTATGTCTCTTGAAGCAAATATGGAAATACATCTGGCAGGGAGGCTGATACTAACCAAGGGCAAATTAACATCAGCACCAGGTCCTGCATACTGTATAATCACATTTGTACCATCTTAAAACAAAAAGGAAGACTGAGATCTACTGGGAGTTGTTATAGTTAATATTCTCTCAGTGTTTCCACTCCTACTTCTGGGGTTCCAAAATTACGCTGTTAAAATTGCTTCGCAATGAAAACATCTAAGTGCTCAGCTCTACAACAAAGTTATTGTCACTGGGCCAAATCCTAAGGTCTTTGCTTACTGCTAACTCCCGCTGACTTCAGCAAGCATGTTTCCTGAGTAAAGGCTTGGGGTTTGGCTGGGTTGTTGGTTCTTTTTTTTTGTTTTGAAATGAAACTTTTTTTTTTACTGTTTTACACTGTGCATTAAAAACAAAGGCTTTCTGCATGCAGCATGAAAGAACACCTGGCCACATTTGGCATCCTGTTATCTGGCTGACTTTATTCAGCATTTCTTAATTCCCTCCTCTTTTTTTAAACCATCTCTGTCGATCTCTGCTCCTCCACAACCAAATATAGATAGATCCAGGAGGACACCTATGCTTCTTTCTTCTTTTGTCTTTCCTAGACACTTGTTTCAAATTCATACTTTGTATGAATTAATTCTGCCCAAACTTCTCGCTTAGCTACTGTGCTTTAACTCTGAGATGATGTTACCTCATTTTCCGATCAAAGAAAGAACCAGAAACACAATGCCAGAATTTGGGTGCTATATGGCTTATTGGCTTAAAAAAAGCCCCCAAACATAGATTTTGCCTTATTTGATCCCACAGGTTTCTGCACTCCCTTCTTTGCTGCCTGTTCACAAACAGAGATTCAGATCCAAATTTTACAACTTGTTTCCATCCTTCCATTTCAAACTCTTCTCAGTGGGAGATGGGGTAGGAACATATGCCTTACAGAATATTAGCAGTGTTTGTTGGTTCACTACCAATTTTTCTTTTGCACAGTTCCCTTCCCCTTCTTGTGCATATTTTTGCAATCTGATAGCAAATTTGCTGCCTTCCATCTTCTTTCTATCCGTCCTGAAGACTAACACTGTCCCATCCTGTGAACGCTGCTTCTTGCCAGCCACTCTGGAGACCAGGGCATGCAGCCACCCTGGCACTACCTGTTCTGACACCACAAGTCCAACAGGACCCATATGGTCCTGGTGCAGAGCCACGTCGCTGCCCCAGCACAGGTTGAGCAAAGCCAGTTAATTCCTCTGGGCTTCTCCATGCTTCACCTGGGTACCCATCAAGTTTCCTTCATCTTGTATTTCCAGTTCTAAACTCCTACAGCAGCTACCAGACACATTACAAACGCTATACCAATTAAAATTTTTTCCTACCTCAATAACATCTTCCTTGTTATTTGTTCTGCATCCAGTTAGCTTACTGTCCATGATGGCAGAGATCTGTTTATTTCCAGATCCAGTCCAGGTCTGGCACATTTTTCATTAAGGCTCTTCTCAAAGTGCAACTTATGGCATGCATTTATCCCTTTCAACACATCTACTCTAGTCATTTTCTAATTTTCAAAAAGTACTTCCAAATCATTTTGGGGAAAATTATGCCTGTAGTACCAGTTTCCAAGGAACCTGTTACTAGTACAGAAAGTTTCCATCTCAGTCTGTTTTTTGTCTTGTTATTACATATTAGTCATGCCCAGCAAAAACTGCATTCAGTCTTCTACATAAAGAATAGGCCACTTCTCCACGTGAAGAATAGGTTTAACTTAATGGTGATATTGCCATACATATGACATACAGTTACTTGGCACTTTATGGAGATGTTTGAAGGCCTAAACACTGCTTCAAGAAGTTGACAATGTAAATACATGTATTTGGAGATGTTAATTGGCAAGAGTTGTTATGTATGAGATTTATCATACATCTTTTACTCCTTTTGCCTCAGGCTAATCCATTTCTTTTATATTTTTTCCTAAACCTCCAAGCTGCTGAACATCTTTAGCCAGCTATTGTTTCAAGATCAACCCTGCAAAACAAAAACATTTTATTTTTATCCTCACCAGCTGCACAGCTTTCCTCCTCAAATTACCTCTATCAAAGTTTCAAGATTAAAATGACTGTCTGAACTGCAAAAATGTGTTTTTATACTGAGATAGCTAGCTTCATGTAAAAAGATAGTTACATACAGAATTCCACAAACAGAAAGGTAGAGAATTTAAGACTATAACTCTTTCTGAAGAACTACAGATTTTTTTCTGAATGTTAAGAGATTAAGTCCCTTAGAATCCTCTAAAGTTAAACTGTTGCTAATGAAAGCATGCACGCAAACAGCTAATAATTACAAAAAAAAAAAAAAAGCTTGTAACACTGTCATGAGGTTGTGCTCACCTAATAAAAGAAGCATACCCAAACTTCGTATTTTTGGTGTTGAGAGAGAAAAGAGCTGTTGGTATTGACATGAGATACCAACAGATTTAATAGGAGTTACTTATTTGATAGGAAAGTGAGGGATCTTGAAACAGGAAAACTGTGAAACCTCGTCTGACAAGAAAAAATATCAGTGACTTCAACAGGAACAGCATATTGCACGGGGCTGCATGAGGGATTCACACATGCAGGAGAGCCGGGGAATGGAAGATGGAAGAGGAAAGTCAAGTCAGGAGAGAGAGAGTTTTAAAGAATATGAATATGAATCCTGTGTAAGAGGGGGAATTTCCATGAAATGCCTCACTTTTTCTAGTCTATTCTACTGTCAGCATAGGTACAATTCTTGGTATCAGCAGAGTAACAGTGACTTATAAAGAGTGTGACATCTTACAGCAGAAATCAGAGCTACTGACCACTGCTGAACTGAAGACCAAGCGCAGTGCTAACTTTTGAGATTTATCCGTTTTCTCCTGTCAGTTGTTTGTTTTTTAATATGCAGTAGTGGCTATGAGTATGACTGTACTGGAGGGATGATAACTCATGGAAAGAAGATTTTTTTTTTTTTTCTGGAACTCAGCAGCTGGTTGTAAAGACCAAATGACGTTACTTCTATTGGTACTTCAGGAATATTGTATTTATTGCAGTGTGTTCCCTACAGTGCCAGAAAAAATAGGTTAGCTTTCTCATCTTGTTTAAAAAAGGTCTGACTTTTTTTGACCAGACTGAGTGGCTACTTCTCATGGCCAGCATCTAGTCATAGCTGAGTTCTCCTCAGAGGCAAATCACACTGTTGAGATTTTTGTTTTAAGGCTTGGCTGTCATTTTTTGAACCTTTGTGAAATGCTTTTGATTTATCTACATGCTAGCAGGATTCAAGTAGGACTATTACAGCTGTTGGCATTCATTTTAGCTTTGATAATCTCTAAGAAATCATTTGTCCAGAGCATTTTTCTTGGACACCAGGCAGGAATGGCTAAAAAAGCCAGTGCTGCCGAAGTGCAGAATTGCAGCCCAGGGAAGTCTGTGGGGGCCTAAGCTGCTGGGGAGGCAGGAGCTCAAAAGCCCTCCACTGGCAGTGCAGTTGAAAAGGGATCTCCTGAGTTGCACTGGTCTTCAGCTACCTACCCAGAAAGGAGGAGACTAAGAAGACGGGGGAGACTAAGAAGAAGGCTTCATTTTTTCTGCATAAGGAATGTTTTCTATTACCTCGTTGCCTGGGATTTAAATTTATGTATAATTTCCTGCATATACATATAAAGAAAGCATGAGGTTACATCAAGAGATAAATAGGCATCCACACGCAAGGAACAGGCCACGTAATACCAGACAACATAAGGAAATTAAAGTGCAACTTAAGGCATTTCTTTGTGAATAAAGTAAGCATGGCTTGGGTACAGGTGAAAGAGAAAGTGCAAACTGTAGGTTTTGCTTTTTTCCAAGTGTACTTATTGCCAGCATCCACACAGTGTTTATAAAAGGTCCCTCCCCCTAACAGAAGATCCACCATCCATTTTCTTAACAGGAATCTTTAAACTTAAGCTTGGAAACTTGGAAGTTTTTCCTATAAAGACAGACCTTGCATTGGCTCATTGTATCAGAGAGCCTGGTCCTGGATTAAAGCATTGGGGTGAGAATAGGAACAGAGAGGAAAGAAAGAGAGAAACACTGAAAGGCAGAGAGCGAGTGGGTGAGCTAGCAAAAAAGTTAACTGTTCACCTGGATCTTTAACAGCCAGGAGGATGAAGTCCATTTGTCATTACGACTAACAGCAGGAGATAGACCTAACCGCTGTGAACCTGCCAAAGATTCCTGTGTGCCCATACTTCATGAAACTGGTACATGATTAATCTTGTGGCTACAGTTTAAGAGCAGCACTTCACATTTTGAAGCCTGGATAGGCTCACATTTTTCTCTCTTTTTGTCATAGATGCATAACTTTCCATTATAGGGCTGCCTGGAAAACAGCAGTTCCACTTAGCAAAAAATTTTCAAAGTTTGAATGATTTTGTTCCACGTTGACATAAAAAACAACTGCAGCCTTTCAAAATGTCTTTGAGAGTGCTGTGGGCAGAAGAGGGGAAAGTCAGACAGACCAACCTGCCAGGGGAACAGACGACTGACCAGTTTTTGGAGGCAAGGTTCAAGACCTCGCTCTGACAGATTCACAGTGGTGTTCACCCTACTTAAATTCAAGCTTTTAACTCAGCTGTAGCTGCCTACTATGGTCAATGAAAAAAGATTTCCCCTCAGAGAGGCTAATTTAGAGCACATAAGGTAGGCTTTTCCTCTAAATCACCTTTGATAAAGCAATTTTGGTCTGCGTTCCATTTATAACATAGGGAGACTGAATTCCTAACTTAACCACCTAAAGTTGGTCTCTAATTAAAGGTGAGGCTGTACGATTTAACCTAGGATGCATTTTTCTCCTCTTCTGACTGGAAATTTCACCTGCAACCAGCGAAAGTTTACACAATCAAGAAAACTGAACATTTCCTCAAAAACAGAAGTTTTGACATAAAAAACCAGAAAAAATAAAAAGCACTCAACAAGCACACATTTCACTGGAATATTCATTACCAGAAATGTCTGGCGAATCATTACAAGTCACCTTATGTTTATTTGTATATAATTCCTTAATTACATAATTTGAATTAAAAGAGGATGTGTGAACATAAGTGAGAAATGAGCTACACGCACTTATAAATAAGTACACTAAGAGGTACAAGAAAAATTGTGTATGCTGGATCCTTGAGTTGATTGATACTGGTTGATAACTTAACAGTAGGTGCTTTTTAAAAATGCATATGGACCTGAACATCTTAACAACTGGATCCTCAATTTAACTGCACAGAAGTCAGTGGCACTCTGCCAAGTGGACCATGTTGAATTTTGCCCAGTATATTTCATTTTCTTGTGAGGACAGAGATGCCCAGTCCAAGGCCATTTCTCACCCTGTGTATGCACAAAGGCAAGTGAGATTGTGTCAAGGTTTTCAGCCTCTCAGTTCAATCCCAAGAGATTTTGGTTTTGAGAATCGCTACCACAGCATTTAAACTGGCAGGGAAAAAGCTGGCAAATCAATAATGAATAGTACACCTATACATGTGAAGTTTGAGGAGGTGACTTGTATGCATCATGCCAGAAATCTGACTCTTGGCCAACAAAAGCTGAGGGCTCCCTTCACTATGCATGAACAGTTTTTGTAAAAACGAAATGAAGTTAAATATTGGGGTAATGGAGATGCAAGTCTGTCTCTAAGATCATATTCAACAGTATTTGCTATAACACTGTCAGGTTGACTTTGCTCTCTCACCTGAGCTGTGCCTCCATAGTGTACATTTCTTTGTCTTACTCTGATGAATAAGCTAAGAAAAAAAATATTCTAAATGCTGATTTTAATAGCTTTGTGAATACCAGTTTACAGTATTTTGCTCCTTTCTGAATTAAACCTAATCATCAGTTACTATAGGTTGGCTGCATTTTGCTTTTCTATTCAGAACACTAGACTGCTAAAATGATCTTTATCAATAAAGCAGTGAATGTGTGGTACTTCAATAAAGCTTTTAAATAGCACTCAGAAGTGGAGCATATTATGTCTACAGAAAAGAAAAACATTCAAATTGTCACTGTTAACTCGCCTAAAGGACTCTGTCTGCAATTCCATATTGAACTTGCAGCCTCCTGTGGCTGGAAACACCTCTCTCCCACAATTATTCATGATATAGTATTTTTAAGGTTCACCACTGCGGCCCCTAAACTGTAACACTTCCATTTGACAGTGCTTAGCCAACTACTCTCATCAGTTAAAAACAGGTCAGCTAAGAAATGCTGACCTGTCAATGGGAAAACTTCTATGAACGTCTAGCACATTTATGCAAGACTACAGACACGAGACTCATTTTTTTAAATAAATAAGTATTCAGCAAGTACTGAGTGCTGATGTACCCAGATGACCACAAGTTGTGGAACAGTCTTGGCCTTTGCTAGCCTTGAGGTATCAGGTTAGACACATGCTTCATTGATAAAGACAACTGATCAGAAACAGTCAGTTACTTGGATGTGCTTGGATGTGTAAGAGGCATAGAATTTCTTCAAAGTAAATCTGGTGATACTACCTGGAATATGAAATGAAAAGAAATAAAAAGATTCTGTGAATGTGTGCTCCTGGCAAACTGAATGAAAATAGTTACCTCAAAAAGGAAATTTGGAATAAGCAAAGAGTCCACAAAGAATGGTGGGGAGGGGAACAAGAGAAAGAAAAGAGAAAAAAAATGGTGTGCAAATAAAACTGGAGCTTTCATGCAGAGTTCCTTAGGTCTAAGCATGTTAATTGTCAAGAAAAGCTGAGTGAGTACTTGCAAAAGGTATTTAAGGAAATGTCAATGGATTGATTCAGGCTGGGGAAAGAAAAGGAAGAAACAGGCTGTGGTACAGTAAGGATGGGATAAAAGGCTGGCTCAGAACTTCAACAAACACTTCATCTCATAGAATCATAGAATCATTAAAGGTTGGAAGAGACCTCCAAGATCATCAAACAGGCTGTGGTATCCCTGCTCCTGGATAAAAGGCTGGCTCAGAACTTCAACAAACACTTCATCTTACTTTCTTCCCAGAACAATGATCCTGGGGCAAAATAATAGGAATAATAGGAAAGAGGTTGCAGAAATGGATGGTATGACATTAAAAAAACAGTTCAATGTGTCTGCTGAGGTGAAATGGAGAAAAGAAACCAGTTAATCTCCATTACAAAATTTTACTTTGGAAGTCTAAGAACAAGTTTTCTTAACAAGCTTTATCAAGCCAGAGATGATACAAAATAGAAGTCTGTTTCAAGAAGCAGGAAAAGTGACCCCAGCAAGTACAGATTTGTAGATCTGACCTCAATAGCACTTGACAAAAACAAAAAAAAAGGTAGATCGTAGATCCTCCTAGACCAGTTGTCTTGGATAAGACGAACAATTTTCTAGACAAAGAAAATGTTTTAGGTCAAAGGTAGATTCTGTCTATTTGGATTTCATTAAAATTATTGAGTACGCTACCAAAAGGGAATCTATTAGCCAAGATTGAAAAGAAGGGAAGTAGTGAAGAAATTTTAAGGAAAGTTCAGTGGGAGATGGTTACTGGTGAAAGGAGAAGTACTAGGTTGAAGGAAGGTCGTTGGTGGAGTTCTTCAAAGAACAACTCTGGCCTAGTCTTGGGGTCAATCTTGCTCTCTGTATTTTTATCACTGAATGTGATGCAAAGATTAGGAATGTCATAAGGCCATTTCCCTCTGACATGAGGTTGGAGACATTGTCAAAACTGAGGAGGCCTGGGGCTTAAGGGATGGAGTCATGGAAATGTGATGAAGTTCAGCTGTGGAAATGCAAGCTTGTGCACCTGAGACCTGACCAAACCACTCTAGCTGAGGACAGACAAATGTATCCTGGATCCACTGGAAATTACAGAGAAATAGAATGGCAACCTCTGGTTGACCAAAAGGTGACTAGGAGACACAAACATCAGAAGCATGGTTTCTGGGAAAGTTAGTGAAGCATTAGTGATACTGTACAAGATCTCATGTAGAATACCATGCACAAATTTGGTCACCCTTTTTCAAGAAAGTTTATTCAAAACTGAAATGGGTGCATGGATCTGCTACTAGAATGAGATGAAGAACAGAGAGTTTATCTTATGTCAGCCTGGCTTGTATAGTATAGAAAATAAAAGGCTGGGAAGAGATATAAAAGTCTATTCTTACAAGATGGAAACCTGCACCAGGAATGGAAAAGAGATTTTTAAGCTAAAGCAACATTATCAAAATTACAATGCCATGCAATCTGGCCAGAAATAAACAGACTGGAACTAGAAGGGGGTGAGTGGCAGAGGGCATCCCTCAGCCATTAAAAACATCCAGGTGTTGGGAAAGCCTTTCAAAAGTAGTGGTAAAACCTGAGTTCAACAGGATTACTTTATGAAAAAGAACACACCATAAGAGACTGAGACGGTAGGACTGGACTGTCTTCCAGCTTTGAAAACAACCTGTTTTGTTTCAGTGAAAATTTGCACTTTTTAGTAAATCCATTTTTTTACCACACCAGATTTCAGTCAAGTCACCTGTAGTTGTTGAAAGGTAATAGACATTTTCTTCATTTTGGCAATGTTGAAAGTGTGGATAGAAGAGAATGAACTGATCACATTTCTGTTTTGCCTTAGGTATCTCAATGTGCCTAGGAACTGATCTGACATATATATCAAAGCGAAAACAATACCAAAGTGTTTTAATCAGAAAAGGATTAAGAAAGAGAGAAAAGTCAAAATAAATGTAAATACAAGAACAAGTCTGCTCAAGAAATTATTGATAGAGTATTACTTTCCTGTTCTTAATGAAGTCTTCCTATACATAACTTGTTCTAACACTTCATCAAAACATAAAAATTCTTAAGCACCTTTCTTTCCCTCAGTCTTACCTTCACAGTATGTACTCACCATTTTACGCAGAGGCATGGAGGTAAGATTAAGAAGGAGAACCGTTTTTTTCTTGCCCCTTTCACAGGATTTTTTTAAGCTGTTTGGTATTCCTTTGAAGACTACAGCAGTAGTTTACATACTGGATATTTATTGCTGGTGTGGAGGGTGAAACACTAACTGTGCACGATACTCCCTGCCTTTTTAAAATATTAATTGATGAGTAACCATCTATGGAGCCTCATAAAGTATTAACTCTTTAAGTAGGGAAGATCTCTGCTTAACAGCATAGCACAAATCCTACATGACTTAAATCCCATGCAAACCTGTCAAAATCCAAAGAGTTTCAAGCTGTTTATGTTAGTTGCGTATCTAATATTAACACCTGATTTTGAAACCTCATGTAAGCAATATTGCTCTATTGGACGAGCAAGACAGGGGAAAGTAAGTTCAATCTTCTTGACGAATGTGAGGATATACATAAATGAAGTCTACATGTTGAACTTCAATGCTTAATCCTTTTCTTGGCTTGCTACTTTTCAGCAACTTCCATTTTATGTACTACATATCAGGTTAGCTAGTGTTTGAACAATTGTGCTACCTCTCCTGAATTGCCATACCTGAATTTGAAGATAATGGTCTGCATTTCCCCAAATACTGTTCACTGGATAGTCAGTGTATGGAAGTGTCAGACTGAGACTGACTCATTTATTTTGCGAAATACATAATCCAGATGCCATATTTATTTGGAGGTCTAGTTTATCTTTTTTTTTTTTTTTTTTTTTTTCATTTTTCAGATATTCAACTTACCTAACTGACCTGAGTGTAAGCAATTTGTTAGGCCTATGGATTTGTGGTTCAGAGGAAGATTTTGAAGCTATCACACCAAAGATGCATGACTGCAGTACATCACAATTATAGCTGGACTTGATAAAAAGTAGATGAAAATGGGCAAAGCTGTGAAAAAAACATTTGGTCTTCACAGATATCCACTGATATCTACAAATAAATAACTTTTACATGACAGATTGCCTGCAATGGCAGGGACGGGGCTTGATACCCCTTCTGGGGTATACGAGAGAGCCTGAAAGATGTTTAACATACTTGCAATGAAACACTAATAGCTTGAAGATCAGCAGTGCTGACTGACCCTGCTGGTACTAGCTCAAACATCACAAATGCTCAGGGCCCCCTTAAACCTTAAAAATGGTAAGGGAATTTTCTAAGATATATTCTATTGTCTATGAATACCCCCAGCCATTATTCACAATACAGCAATAATGACTTGACTCACACCTAAAGAAATCAGCAGATGGGCTCTTTCCTCTTCATATAGAAATGTCAGTTAAATATAAGAAGGATAAAGCTAACACAGTTATGTGCCAACTATGTCAAAACATAAAGAAATATTGCCAGGTGTAGGAATCTTTTCTTTAGACACATATTCCTTCAAACTGTAGTTTTCTTTACTAAATTCCAGGGTACCTTTACATAATAGACATCAGAAATATGTCTGATTGCTGCCACTAGATTTCTGCTTATATTGCTAAGTTAGTGATTGTACAAGTGTGCAGTGTGTCTTTAATTGCTACCACCAGGAGGAAATTTTCCCTTAGGATTCATTAGCTAATGACTTCCTCCCTTGCTGAGTTGTAAATCTACAAAAGTCTTTGGCAAACTGATAATTTGCCTTCTTGTAAGCCAGATGTGAAGGACCCAAGCAGGTGGGAGCCATAACTACAAACATATGCATGTAATAAAATTAGCAATTGCATGTATTTGTATATTACCCTCATAAAGTTATTCTCCTAGTAAACTTTAAGTATCCACTCAACTCATACTTAGGTGTGAAGTAAATGTTTTCAAGAGCCAATAAATTAATTTAATAAATTATTAGTTTTGCAACATTCTTAACCATTCGAGCTCTAGAGTTTTTAGCAGAGTAGCAGTATATATAGCGCTACAGGATGGCTCAGTTACAGCGTGTTTGCTACCCTTCGGACACCTATGTGAAGTTATATTGATGAGACAGTACACTGGAGGTACTATGTGTAAGGTACTTGAGGACACATAAACCAAAAGACACAGCAACGTTATATAGCACTATGGATACCACGCCATAAGGCAAACATACTTAGAACATGTAAATGGGTTTGCTCTTAGGGTCCGGGAAATGTGGTGAATTGAAAGTGTATTTGAAATTCCTCATTCTGAGCAGTTGTACTGAAGTCCAGCTGTTAAGGCACTCATGATGAGGAGGACATGCACGAGAGTCTAGTCTTTCAGCTTTCAGCATCCAGGTGTGCTCACCTGTAAATACGCTCCTAATCCATAGGAAAAGGTGTTGGGAGGCTTTAGCATTTATCAAAGAGTGAGCTGCTTTCCTGTGACTGAGGTGTGTGACTAACACATGAGAGTCGTTCTTCCAAATTTCAGCTACTTGTTAGCAGCCTGAAGTTCTGTCTCTTGCACTCACACTAGTCAGGAATTGCGATATCTCCTCCGTGTCATCTTCTGAGTACAGTCTGGAGTGTGCTAGGTAAAACTCTTTTTTTCTGGACTTCGGTACTACAAGGGACTATGTGCCACAGTTGTCTATGATTACACAGGACTGGAAGCAAGCTTGCTACATTAGTTCTACATTAGTTTTTCAAAATTGTTTTTCTGCTGAAATGTTTTCAAATGTGTTTTGAAGGTTGCTATTATCCATGTTGATTCTGTTCCTATATTTGGAGTCATAATAGTGTTTTGCCACAGAAACAAGTCATTGTGGGGTAATTAGATACTGCACAAACTGTTCTGCAGTAACTGCAGCAGACATGAACTCGTTAACCTATGCAACAGAGAGTACCTGAAGAAAGCTTAGCCCTCTGTGAATGACAGGATAGCTCCCTCAGCAGGGGACACCGCGGGGTAAAAGCTTGCACACAGGCCCTTGGCACGCACTGATTTATGCATTTGTCAAAGTCTTTAGCTTTTGAAGCACATCAATTCTCTTAGAAAAAAAAACCAAGCACAAACAACATCTTTATGAAATCACTGAGAATTTTTCCATCCTGCTGTTTACTAGGACCAAAAAAAGAAAGCTTATCTCATTACCCCAGTGATCAGAAGGTCTTTTGACTTCATCTACTGAAATGACAATACAGCATGCTTTCTGATCATATTTGCAGTTCTAAAATATAAATATGCAGATTATATGTTTACTAAAAATATCCGTATGCAAGTAACGGCATCAACTGCACAGTCATAGCTTTTACCTATTCCAGTGCATGGCTTCAAATGCTCACAAGACTGCAAAAACTGATGATGACAACGTTTGATTATAAACCAGTTCGTAGCCTATTTGTTCTCTGGCCAGATATGCCTAATTCCTGTTGTCATCCTTGCAAGCGCATGGATGCACAAACAGCAAGAAGAAGGAACCCTACGTGCAGCACTTCACTTTCTCTCAGCTTAGGATTCATGCTGGTCAGTTCGTCTTGGGCACAGCGCTCTGACACCCAGTGGGAAAGCCCCTCAAGCACCATTGTACTGAAGTGCCTGACCATGTGAGCAGCACCTCGAGCTCCATAACCACTTGCCTGGCACTGAGTGAGGACCACAGCTGGGAGCACAGGGAGCACACAGCCCACCAGGCCCTGTGCGCAGCCCAGCACACATGAGGAGCTGGTGCTGGCAGTGCAGTGAAGGCTCCAGTTACTTTTGGGACCTCACTGGGGGGCTGAGCTTCCCACTGGCTAAATAATAATTCAGCAATTCCAGAGAAGTGGTCTCGGGGGGCAGATTTAGGTACTGATCAACCAGATCCTTTTAGAGCCTGGGCTTAAACCAATAACCCGTTTACTTTTCATTTCCCATTAACCAGGAAGACTGCAGCAGTGTCCCAGTAGTGCTGAATGTGTATAGTGAATAGTGTATGCTATTGCTGCTGGGAGAGCTCTTTTCTTTTAAAGAGGCTGTTTTACATAGGGAATACCTTAGCTCTCCTCCTTGGAGTATAACATCTAATAAAAAAAAAAAAAAACCAAAACAACAAACCCAAAGCCCACGTCAGAACTCTACCCACACAGACAGATAGTTTCGATTCACCCTCCAGAAACCTAGCTATAACTGCGGAATAACGTAGCAGTCTTCCTACGTTAGACCCAGGCAGCCACTGCCTTTAAACTCGGGCCAGCACAAACCTTCCCTGTCAAGTAGCTGTTTTGCTCACACAGTACCTCCTAAGGCTCTACCCAGCTGTAAGCTCCTAGTGACAAGGACCGCCCTATTTTTACATGTTTACACAGCACATAGCATCACTATGAAGTTCACAGGAAGATTTGTCAGATGCTATCATGATATCAATCATAAGTAAGTAATAGAGGATCAGTAAAAGCACATTATCCAGGTAAGCTGCAAGGAACATTCATTATGTGAGGTTACTACTTTTCTCCCTTTACCTCTCTATCTTCTAAGTAACACACTGGCAGGCAGAAAAACTTTTCATATGCAAGTCAATTAAAAATTCAGAGGCCATGCCATTTGAGCTGGAGGTTGGTTTTCAGTAAGGTAAATTGAACTACATTTAAAAATTAATAAATAAATAAAAGGCTGTGAAAAAAATCCTTTTCTGGGTAGTGTACATAAGGATTACTGTGTCAAAACTGTCACTTACATCCTGTTTCAACTGTTGGCTTGTTAAACAGTGAAAGTTCACTGATGGGTCTGCCAGAGAAGGTGGGACAGGTGAAACACCCCGAGCCCCCAGGTAAAATTCTCTTCTCTGAACCTGTGAGAAAAATCAATCTTTCCAACCATGAACAAACCCTTTAAGTGATCTGATGCTTGGTGTGAAAATAGCTAACAACATCTATTGGCATTGATTCCCTCCCTGAGCCCCACCACTCCCCCAGGCCCTTGCTGTAATAAGGAGAAGAAAACACAAGCAAAAATCCCCAAACCCAAACATCTCAAAAGGCAGGTATTTTCCCAGTTCAGACTCCTGAGCTGCCCAGGTGACACGGAGAATTCAGAAGTAGGAGTGTCAGAGCAGGCACTGCAATCAGAGGTGGCTCATAGCACTCTACCGCTGATCCTGGCACAGGGCTCCAAATAAAAATCAAAGCAACACATCTCTTTTCAAAACAAAGAAAGAGTAAAAAAAAAAAAAAAAAAAAAATCTCATTCTCTGAGTACCTTTGATTCCTGGCTGGTAGTTGATGCTGGAGAGGGGGGCTGCTCTGTGCTCTCCACTTCATTCTCTTTCTCCACACTATCCACGCTGACTTCAGTCGTGCTGCTCGGAGGAATCATTTTACCTCTAAAACACTGCTACTATCAGGAAAAAAGCTACAGACCCTTCTCGGTTTTTTTCATTTAATGCCCTCTTTCTTCTCTGCTCTTCTAGAGCAAATGAACTCCGACCGCCCGGTTTCACTACATTTGCAAGACTAGAATTCTCTGGATTTTCTTTTTTTCCTTCTCCTCCTCCTCCCCCTCTTTCTCCTCTCCCTCCTTCCTCCCTCCCCTCCCCTGTGCAATTCTGCTGCGAGGGGAGTAAGTTATTGATGGCTCTGTAGGTCAGTTGTGTGCCTGCTTCTGTGTTTTCCCCAATCCTCCTCCCCTCCGTGTGAAGCCCGGAGGTGTGGAGCAGATTCGTGACCGTCAGCCCCGCGATCAGAGGGGAGTGAGCTGAAGCAGAAAGCCCGAGCCACACACACACACACACACGGGGCACTGGAGGGAGGAGTTGTATTTCTAATGCTGTGAATAGCTTCGGAGGAGCATGTGCTGTCATAGTAGTGAAAGAAAGTAATGAGCGCATGCACACACACACATGCACACAGAGAGGCAGGCAGTATATATGAGGTTTGGAAGCATTTTACCTTTTAACAGGCTGGAGAAGGCAGAGCTTGGAGGGCAACTTTATATTCTCACAAGGATTTTCCTGAAGAAGGACTCTAGAAACGGAAGAGAAAAATGAGTCTTCCCTTACCTCGTCCCAGAGAAGATTATTCAAAACCCTAGCTACCCAGTGTCTCTAAAGCTCCCACCTTGCCTTACATCTCAAACTTGCTAGCAAGTGACAGAGCAGAGTCAGGGGAGAGTCACCTGTAGATCCACGCATTCTTTGCTCCCCTCCCGGGCAGGGAAGCCCAGCTCTGAGCAATGCACACGCAATCAGGGTCAGCTGGAGCTCCCGCTACCGCGCACATCCTATACCTGTAGGTTGTCATAGTGATAACACTCCGTCGGGCAGCAACAGAGCAGAGGCAGCTGTCGGGAAGGGCCTGCTGGCTTCCCCCAGTGCTGTCATTCCCGAGGACGCAGCACCCGAAGTCACGCTTGGGGCTGCAGTAATACCGGCAGAAGGTCAGCACGACTTTGCTGGCTGGCTCAGATTGCTTTATATTGCTCGAGTCTTTGCCTCTGATTTAAATCTGCTGCAAAGGTGCCTGTCAGCTCTCTTCACTGCTGAATTAAGGTCCGTATTGTGAAAGGTTGAATGGATGCGCTCCCCACCAGATAGATGCTTTGCAGAGCGGGAGCCACTCCATATGTCTGGTGGAGATGCCTCTTTTATTTAAAGAAAACAGAAAAAAACAACCCAAACATGTTTTCAATAAGCAATACTTACATCCTGGAAAGTGAGAAGAAAATAATTGTCGCTTAGTTGATCTACACCGGAGGTACAGGTGTTTGGAGGTGATTTGCTGAGGTCTGAGTCAGAGAGGAGCTTCAGTACCTTGTAGCTCTGGGACACAGTACCAGATTCCTCTCCAGCCCCATTCCTTAGAAACACAACTGCTACCTGGATCTGCCTTGCAGGGCCTCTCCACCTCAAATAATTCATGCGTGAAAGTGAAGGCAAGTTTTCAAGATAGTAGGGGTTATATGGATAAAAGCCAGAGCAGAAATTGCCCTGCAGCCTCTGTATTCTCAATAACTATGCAGAAGCCAGGAAAAAAATCAGCTTTGCTTTGAATCCACGGTGAATTTTCATGGCTGGCAGTTAGATGGGGAAAAAAGCTTTATTTCTCTGAAATAGAGCATATAAGATACTGAAATCTTTAGCAGACAATAAACATGAAGTGCTGCGATGCTATTTGTACAGCTACTTCAGAGCAAAAGTGCGTCTTAGGAGTCTGCCAGTAGAACCTATTATCTGGTCTGTAGTTGCTAACACCATTACAGAGATCAAAAAGAGAACACTGGTTGCTGTTGAGGCAGTGTCAGTGACAACTGAGATTGAAGTAAGGAAATACAGAGCTCAGAGGGGCAGATTTGGCAAGTAAGTAAAAGAATTTATTTCCAAGAGTTTGATTTCTAAAATACAGCAGCGTCTTAGACTGTTCTCCAGGTGCAAAGCTTATTTCTTCCACTCAGCAAGTGAGATTTGGGCTTTCCTGTAAAATTGTCCTCTTGGCAATGACCAGGGACTGGGCAGAGTCACAGTTTGGGAGAATTCGGGCAGCAGTGGGCAATGGAGGTCTTGGCAGGGCGACAGCGATTGAATGCTCCAGCTCTGGCAGTGGCATCCTTCCCTGATGGTTCAGCCTAGCATAGCCAAGTCAGGGCCAGGGCATGGGGTCTGCCTCCTGCAAGGACAGTTCTGTGTGCCCAGCAATGTGACAGGTGAGAATCATGAAGCTAATTTTTGTCCAGTTCCCCAGCAGCGTTGTGAACTAGTCTTTCCTGTTAAGAGGCTCAAAAAAAAAATCATCTTCTGGTGAACTTGTAGGTCACCTTTAAGACGGACCTGGAGTGGCTGGTTAATAGTTAATGCTCTAAGTGTTGTAAAATCCTGCACACATTTTGTATGAAAAGCTTGTAACGTCATGACTGTGTAAGTGACTACCATACCACTCTCCACTCTTTTTTTTTTTTTTGTTGTTTTACCAAATTAGTACTGACACCTGCTGCACTCCCTCTCTTCTCCCAATTACTCACTTGTCAACCACGACTGATTTGTCAGTTTCTTGACAATTAGCCTGGGAAAGATGAGTCAAACCTAAAATCTTACCAAAAAAGCAAAAAGGAAAGGAAGCTGGATTTCTTATATTTTTACTTCCTTCCACAGGAGCTGGCTATTGAAAATCAAATATTCTGTATAACAAAACAGACTGATCAAATTAGGTGAACCTACATCTCCCTCTCTCTCCCACGCTTCACTCCTGAGAAGTTGGACTTGTGATTACTGCCGATCAGTCTCTAAGTGAAGGTACTCGGCGGAAATGTGAACACTGCAGCACAGTGCTAAACAAGAGGAAATTGAACAGATTCTCTAGTGAAGAGATGAGTGTAGATTTCCAGAGTGGGGAAAGGCAATTTGGATGAATAAAACATGAGAGCCGATTCTCAGCCCCCAGCTGAAGTTCTTGCACCGTGTAAAGGCGCTTGAATGTTGCCTGGCGTCACCACCAAGCATTCCCATGCTGGGTGGTCCGAGGCTGACTGCATGGGTGCTATACCATGTCTGTCCTCCCTCCCTCCCTCCCTCCCTCCCACTCTCTGGCCTCACACACAAAGGTGACAGGGTGTGATGCAGAGCAGTCCTCTGCTCTGGGGCTCCACCAGTTCTTCCTAAGCTCTGGCTGCAGCCAGCACGATAAGAGCATCCCAGAGGCTCCTGACACCAGGAATGTATACACACTGCTGTACTGCCAATTCCTACCTGCTGTAGAGCTCCACAGTGGCAAGATTAAGCTGATGTAGAGGTCTTGGCCCTTGCCATATTCTTTTGCCTTCTTTTTCTGGTACAGACATTCCTCTGAAATATTAGAGCACCTTTCCGCAAAAGGAGTATGTGAGTAGGGCTGGATTTCACCAAAGGAAAGATAGGAAATCAGTACTTCTCAAAAAATGTTATTGTCCTTTAGACCCCCATGTATTTACTAGAGAAAAATAAGAAGTAAGAAGGAGAGAGGGAGCTATAGGTGTAAGTATTCACTGCCTGGTGCATAAACCATCTCATACTCTTGAGCAAAGAGGGTATAAGGGAGCATATAGAGACGATACTACTGATAAATGGCACTAGTTTAAACCACTATGTACCTCTCTCTAGAAATGTACAAAGCAGTCAGGAATCAGGCTGGTTGCCGCCAAAGCAGAGCCCTCAAAGGGAAGAGGGATTAAGCCTACTGAGAGTCCAACTTCCAAGAGGATGCAGACTGAGTGCCACAGAAAACTATTAGACACAGAAAAAAAGTTGTAGTTCTGGCACTTGCAGTGAAACTTGATCAGCCTCTCCCCAAGTCCCTCAGTCCAATTTGTGAGTATTCCAGGTGAGAAACAGTAGCTTCATTTCTTAGTCAATTCAATTTTGTCTTTGTGGAAACTGGCAACAAGATACTCGTCTAGTGTCATTTGTGATGGGAATTTTACTTTTGGCATGGTGCATTTGGCCAGATGTACTGGTGGATGTCTTCACTAGGCTCTGCTCTCAAATATCCACTATTGCCCACAGCTGGCTACTCGACTGCAAAGACGAGACCATCGCTCTAGTGGAGTATCTGCCTGTGTTTCCAAGTAACAGGCTTGTGGGCACTTCTCACCAGCAAACATTGTACCCACAGAGAAAACGATATTAAAATAGTATCAGGTGGCTGGGATTTTTTGTTTATAGTCACACACCTCTTGTTTGCTTTCAGTACAATCTTGGCAGTTCATTGAGCAGCTAACATAGTAACCCCCCCCCCCCCCCCCCCCCCCCCCTTCTCCACAAACACGTAATGGGATTCTGCTTATCAAAATGCCATCTAAGGGCTACAATCACCAGCTCATCAACCTGGAAGCACAAGCTGGTCAATGCTCTGAAAGCATTCCCAGTACTAACGGGATACTGGGGGTTTGCATTTTGACTAAAATGATCTCAAAGTACTTTTTAGAGTTAAAGTATTAAGCCTCCCACTGCTCCAGGGAGTGATTATACTGTAGCAAACGACTAACAGTGGAGGAAGCCAAACCAACAGATTTGTGCTTGTACTTAAGCAGGGAGAAAAATGGAAACTCTGCCTCAGTATTAATTTCAAAACCCTCTTTCTCTCCATCCACAGCAATGCTACAGGGAGTGATGCAGAGATCACGCTGCATCTTGGGCAACTTGAATCTGTCTTTCAGAGGGATCACGATGAGATTGAAACACCACTACCCAGACATCTAGACCAGCAGAAAGAAAAATGCTGCATCCTCTTGTGACAGCAAGAAATGTTTGAGAAGGGGAGAAGAGGATGTAATTATAAAGGATGGAATTTAGCCAAGATACAGCATGTAATATGTTCAGTCTTACAAAAAGCATTGCAATACCTTTAAATAACCAGCGACAGTCCCGACCTGATTTTACATCTCTGCTGGCAATATGATTCCTTCTCACTTTTTATAGGAATGCGATATAAAAAGAACAGGCCCGTGAAATCAGTAGCACCATTTCCTGCAACTCACAGATGCTCCTAGAAATTCCTGCCATTTAATAACCATTTACTGACTT
>NW_008825301.1:542669-578420 GCF_000699105.1 Pygoscelis adeliae | reverse complement strand
GGTGATTTAGCCAAGTACTAAATCCTTTCAGGGTATCCATGCTCTAAATATTTAAAGACATAACAAAGATATGATAATTAACATCATCTCCTCCACTCTTTCTGGACTCTGTTTTAACCTCACTTCTGTTTCCTTGGATAGTCATTAAGACTCTTCCCGATTGCTCTCAGTACCACTCAGAAGGGTCCCATATAATCATACCATCTCAGTCAGCTCTATCTACCTCTCTTCCTCAGTCTTTTCCAGGGTGGGGTGGAAGGAATCCCCCACAGGGTTACCACCCTGGATCTTGGGCCTATTTTTTTTTCTGAAAGGTTTTTGATAGAAGGGAGCTTTCAATCACCTCTTTCTTTCCTAGACCTTCCTCTACCTGAATTGTCCCTTAAATTCCTTTGTCCGGTTGTTAGCCTTTCCAGGTGTGAGATGAGTATTACAGCTCACAAGGCTTCACTGTATTTGTATCAGGTTCCTGTTTTCTCCATTCACTCTCGTATTGAATACCGTCATCGTGAGCTATTTCTTAACTAATGTCAGTGAAAATGCATTGAGAGCAACGTTTTGCTGAGACTGTAAATAGAATCCCAAATAAGATCTGGCAAACATTCCCAGCATAGCTGGTGGTGAACACAAGGATATGTATATGCATTTTTTTTCATACAGATATCTTATGGCTATGCACCAATTTTTAAAAGGCTGTGCATGCACAGTATTTCCTGTCTTAGGTAGTTACAGCGTGCCCGTCACTGTAATATTTAGGCACAAACATGCATGCTGAATGCAAAATGAACCTCACTGTGAGCTGCAAACCTGCAACAGTTGTGCTATCGTATTTTGCTTTGGAAGAAAAAAGGGTTTCTCAGTGTGCCACTGATCTTTATCAGGAAAGTGGGACTTTTCTACAGGGTGTGGTAGAACTCAGTTATGCACAGCACATCTTTTAAATGCCTTCGGACCCTATAGGATGAAAAGCTTTGTAGAAATATCAGAAATTTTCATTATCTAGATCAACATTTCGCTCTATCAGATTAGTGCATGTGTCAACTGGAATAGAAGTGTGTATGATGAGGATTGCCCATAACTTATTATAATGATCCATTACAGCTCTCAAACAAGAATAAAGAAAATAAATGTTCAGCCTGTTATAAATCTGATGGGAAAGTGAATATCTTACAGCCCAAATATATTGGCTTTGTTTCTTGAATCTTGATAAGATGCAAAATTTGAAAGATATTGATGGTAGCTGGGTTGTTACCTCTCTACATTGTTACCAGTTCAAAATAAAAATGGGAAGTAAAATTTGAATTGAGAAAAAAATAAAGGTAAACCTTAAAAACATTGCAAGAGGTTATCTACAATGATTCATATTATTTTATTTAAAGCAATAGAAAGTCTTAGAGTCCAGTGCAAAATGATAATAGGAAGATAAGTTTGTCTTCTTGGTAAAGACAAGACTATCACTATAAGCCTATCAAATATAATCAATAACTTTTAAAAAGGATTTAGGTCAATTTACACAGAAAAAATCGGATCTCACTATTAAGTCTACAAGCAGTGATAAAACCACTAAGCATTGTAGTTGAGAACCTTTCCAACCAGATTTCTTCACAGAAATAACATCCATTTTTTAAAGTGCTCCAGTGCATACAATTGTTATATTTTGTTGCTTAAAGCAATAGGAAAGAATATGATCACTTACTTCCATTTGAAATCTCAACACAGAGCGTTCTGGAGTGACTGCTTCTTTTGATAAGTACATATTGCTGCCTCTTATTATTCAAAGGGGTCAAGCTCAGCCACAAGAGCAAATGATTTCACTAGCAAAGATAGTCAAGATTTTTAGAAGTACAAACGTCAGAAAAGAAGAGAAATAAAAGAAAACTGAGGGGGAAAGCTGTCCAAAGTGTGAGTGCCTTTAACTTCCACATTCATAACTATTTCTATTCTTCATTGGATTCAAGAAAAAAAATCACTTCAGGTTTCCTTATGTTTGTTAGTCATACCACCTGCAGTAATACCATTCTATAATTGTCGTTCTGATGCCTCAGAGTGTCTGAAGTATTCAGACAGAAAGGGATTGCGCACCGAACCCAGTAAGAGCTGGACCTCTCCTGTTGTTTCCATGGAATGGGCTATCTCAAAATCAAATGCCTAATAACTGAGCTCTGTGGTTTCAGACTTTGAGTAAGCAGGGTACTGAAGTATGTTGCAGATTTATCCATATAATTGGTCAAATTGATTTTGATAAGATAACTGAGGCAAAGTTACATGAATGATGATTTAGCTAATATATCTCTATGATTTTAAAATTCTATTTTCATTTTGTAGTCCACAATACTGCTGTGTCTTATTAGTCTCTTTTACTGGACAATGAGGAAAGAAAAGACTACTGAGCAACGAGCATCAGGATGGCTGAAATCTGGAGGAAAAGCAAGTTACTACAAAAGCCTAGGGAGGACTAATATTTGGGATGCTTTAATTTAGTCAAAAGCAGAACTAACAGAACTGAGCACAGGTTGTTGGACATATATAAATTCAGGGGACCAACAATTAAAGAAAGCAGCAGTTTATGGCAGAAGGGATAGGCCATCATCTCAATGTCAGGGATTGTTTCAAACTGGAGCATTCTTCTGGGATCCCAGATACAAGGAAATCCAGCAGACTTGGTAGTCCATATGATCAGAACATTCAAGAGATGCAGACATTAAGAAGATATAACTTCAGTCAGAAAAAAAACTTTGATTCACGAGAAGATATGAAAAGGAAAGTACTAGTAATCAAACTGGAATACAACAGATGAGATTGTCTCTTCAAGGGGATGTGACCAACCCTCAGATATGAACTCCTGCAAATACAGAAAGTTTATATCTAAATTGTGAGCTCTTCAGGCTAGATATTGTCCTTCTATTTTGAGTTTGTACAGCATCTAGCAGCTAGTTTTGCCTGCTGTCTAGTCTTAGGTATTACAGTAAAACAAACAATCATTTAAAAAAGTGGATGTGTGTCTACTCAATCCCAGTGGCACTGTAATTCTAACTTGTGCAATATTTGGCTCTGTTCAAAGATTTTATCACCAAAATTTTCCCTTTGCTTTCCGCTCTGCTCCCGCCCCTCCATTCTGTTATGACAAACAAAGTTCTGCTTTTCTGCACTGATTATCAGAAACTGGAGGAAGAAGTATAAGAACATTTTTAAAAATGAAAAAAGAAGCCACAATAGTATTTTCAAGACTGAAAGCTTAAACAAAGACATTGAAGTAAAAAAGTAGAAGTTAAACAGTAGTTTTATATATATATATATGTTCATAGGCTGCATACTTAGCACAGTAATGGCTTCATATATTGTAGCCATGTTGAATGATAGACATCAATAGGCAGTAATACTCAGGAAAGATAGGGGAAAGATTGCTGCAGTAAGGACTCCATGCATCAAAAGAAGTTGTGTAGAGAATGACCTGATTTAGAAAAAATGTCTGCTGTGTATTTGTGTGACCCCCTAATGAGAGCTTTGTGTAGGAAATCTATTTTTATCTTCCACATAGAAAAGCAAAGAATGTGCAGAGCTGTGAATGATATGCTTTAACTGCAGATAGTTGGTAAAGGTTTTGACTTCTTTAGGATATTTTTTTTAGTCCCATTGCAGCCAGTGGAGTTATAAGGATGCTTGCAATATGTCTTAAAAGCCATTTCTCCATGAACTGAAGTATACTGTGCTCAAATCTTCATGGGATTTTTCAAAAATGCTTCACGGAGCTTTCTCTTCTTCCACAGATGTGAAACCTGCCTTCCTTTGACCTGGACAGCAAAGTTGGACCATAATCGAGCACTTAGCTGAAAATCCTAACACCACTTTGATCCACAACAGTTTAGGGCTATTTTCCTTGTTATTATTACTTTTTTATTATTAGGCACCTAAAAATTACTCCTGGACCCCATGCTCAGAAACAAAACTAAAAGTAATCTGGTGCTGGCTTCACTCACCTCATGTCCATATTTTTACTCCTTAAAAAGTCAGGATTGAAAGCTTTGTTCTACTGAATCAAAATTTTATCTGATCTAAACGCAAAAAGTTGTAAGTAGCATAAAATACATGATAACAAGTAGCTTCAACCAATTTTTTTCTAGTCCTTTATTGTTAGGTGTTGTTTGCTTAGCAGCTGGTAAATAGGCTGTTAAAAAAGACTTGGGTATAATTTTCCAAAAGACATGAATGACACCAGAGTCCTGAACTTTGGTTAACAAAAGACAGATAAAGCTATTTTTTAGTTTAAAGAGAACACATCTCCCTCCCACCCAGAGAGGCACATTTTGAAAATTACAGTAAAATCTTCTGTGCCAATTCTAATGAACATCTTCCTTGAGCAATACAGCCTTGCACATGAAGTTTCAGTCCTTTTTTTTCTATTGACAAGGGGGACTCATTCACATTCAACTGTCAAAAGAACAAACATTTTGAAAGAGGATTATCTTAAAGGGAAATTTTGAGGATGCATGCAAAATCCTGGGACCACTGAAATCAGTAAAATGTCCCAGGATTTCGTCTCAGCAAACAAATCCAGGTGGTTCCAGTTAGGCATGTCTGCTGCTATCTGTGGGAATAAAATGGTTCTGAAAAACCAGGCCGTAACAGTTATCTGGCAAACAGATCATACAGTGCTATTATAGTCAGCATGCAAACCATTTTCCCTGTTAATTATATGCGTCTAATGTCAGAGATCTAATTATCCAAGAAAAAATTAAAATTCCTAAAAGAGCACAGAACAGAAAAAATGGAATACAGCCAAACTTCCCTGAAGTTTTCACTCATGACAATGTTAGCCTGAGAGATCAGCATCAATTTTGACTATCTTTTAACTATGTGGTTTTTTTTTTTCAAGTGGCATGAAAAAAAGGAAAAAATAGTCCTGGGGTATATTACTTTCCAATGCTTACCTCTTTCCAGCGCTTCTTGTACCATCTGACTGTACCAAATTACCCTGGTTATTTTTTTCTTTCAGTCACTGTGAGAGAATTATCCCTGGAAACATACAAAATTACTTTGTGAAATACAGTTTTATACCAGTATTCATTTCACCTCCAAGAAGACCACTCACAAATTCCTAGAGCCATGAAGAATATCAGTAACTGCTTTGTTAACTATTTAATCTCATAAACTGTAATTGATATATAAAACAGAAATTAGAGTTTAGGTGAAATTCCTTCCTGAAAACGTAAGTTTTCTCTGCATACATGTTTGGCTTGTTTCACCTAATTCAAGAAATGAAACGGCTGAGTTAGGAGGTCTTCTGATGACCAGCATTACTAGGCTCCTTTCCATCTTCCCCCTAGAGGTTCCCTGGACTGAGGACCAGCTATTTCTCCAAGCTGTTTGGGAAACATTGTCCAAGTCAAGAGCAGGTTTGCATTTGTCAACTTTTTCCCAAGGTTTCCTTTTTCTGCTGAAATATCTTGTCAATCTCATGAGTCAAGATGCTAGGGGACTGTGCTCTTTGCACTTTTTTCCTTTAAAAATTTAGCACTCCAAAAAAAAAAAAAAAAGGAAAGTGGAGACAAAGATCAATGGAAGAAGAGGGAAAATTCTGTGAAATGTCCAGGTGTTGGGTTGGCCCGATATTGGTTGGTATTCAGGTGGGTTAAGCAGCCATAGCTCAACTGAATTTAGGGAGCTGTGTTAATTTACACAAATGGGTTTAGTAGCATGAAGTATCATTGGAAAGCAGGTGAGCCAGAACCTAAGTTGCATCTGAAGACACATGTGGAAGTTTCATTTTGATAGCTCTTACAATTTTGTTAGATCAAGCCTAAAGTCTCTGTTCTCAACTTTCAACTTCTCTACTACAAGAGGGTATAATATGAGCTGAGGACAAATTTATAGAAGAATGCACCAAAAGGAGGAATAAGTATTAACTTGATATTACAGAAACTATATTAACTACATCACCTGGGACCACAGAAGAGACACAAATTAATGGAATCATTGCTCTCATTTTGTAAGAGACTACCCATGAGGGAGCAACTTGACAAAATATCAGTTGCTATTTTAAACGACAAAGCCAAACCAATTCGTCTTAGCTGTCAGACATTCCTACTCAGAAAGGACAGTCCCTGCTTTCAGCACACACTTTCCTATTTTCTGTATTTTTCTGTAGAGTCTGTCTCACAAAGAAGTGTAACTATTCCAACGCATCTCAGTATAGTTTAAAAGCCATGTCCCTATTTCAGCCTCAGGCGTTCCTACTAAATTCCCTTCAAATGTTACACGTTAGTTCAGGAAACAAGGAGTTTCTGCTTCAATTAATCACCCTTGTTATCGACTCATATTCCACTATCAGTCCTGGACATGTAAACAATTTATATATTCACCATAAGGCTAGCTTTGATATTGGGGGCCTTATCTAACAAATAGTTTGTCAGGACTCTCCAACAAATTTAACCTACTATTTTTTTCACTCAGAGAATACCACTACACTATAATCTCTGTTGGGACTTACTGGGAGATGTAGAGAAGCATGGCTGTTAGCTTAGGCAGTGTTGTAACTAGCTGGATAGGTTTGCCCAGCGTGGAGGAGGTGAATTGCTGCTCAGTGAGAGCACTGCTGGTGTCTTGTCCTTTATTAAAGACTCATCACAGACCTGGTAGAGAGCCATCAACAGTAAGGCTTCTTGGGGGACAGGTTCTGAATGTATGTGAGCATACCCCTTTGAGCTGTGGCCAGAGGATCTTCCCTTTTTCCCCAGGTGGGGAAGGAACGAGCATGGAGTTTTAGAGTGATTTGCCTACACAAAACCTGTGTGACTGTGTTCACACCATGTGGACTCAGGAATGGACTGCAGGCAGATTTCAGAACATGTTTAGGAGAAAGCTAGGGTTTGCTCAACGATTAGCTGCCTCCTTAGATGGAGGTAAGAAGAATAACTGCTTCCTATTTATTAGAAATGAACGCCTATCCACCATAGACTCATTGGCCATTTTGGCTTGATGCTAGCATGAAGGTCAATCATTCAAAATGAAGAGGAATAGGTGGGTTTTTGCTCCTTGAAATTCTAAATCAGCAATGTAAAGTATCCTATCAATGACCGTAGAGCCTTTTCTAAGCCCAGCTTTTCAGTTGTAATGCCTTAGTCATGTTGGCATGAAGACATTAAGCAATACACTCTGAAGGCTAATACCTATATCTACTTCTTGAACCACCAAACATATTTCCTAATTCCCTCACTCTTAGACCAGTGCAAACTACTCTCTCCCACCCACGCTCTACCTTGGCCTTTGATTGGCATAGTTATGCATAATTTCTCTCATCTGCTCAGACAAATCTCTCCAGTGTTTATCATTTATGATGTGGACAAAGCCTTTCAAACCTGTGTGTCATTAGAGCTTGATCAAGCCATGTGAGCTCAGGAAAGGAAGGAGGAGTGCGCTTGTGGAAATGCTTTGCTTTCTTATCTCTTGTGTGTCTGAAATAAGTAAGCCTTTTTTCTAGGCAACTGCTCATGAGCAATGGTCGTTTTATAAAAGGAGGGAATGCACTGGGTATACTGTGTTCAAATGAGCTTTTAATTCTGAATGTAAAATTCTTCCTGGATGTCAGCTGTACATACCAATGCGTATTTGAAATGGAAAATGGAGCAAATGTTGCACAGTGATGCAGCTGTATCAGCTTCCTTGTCTTCCAAAATTAAACAATTTGATATTTTTTTAATCCCTTTAGAATAAATAAAGGTAAAAGACCAGAATACTAAGAACTCAGACCTTGACAAGGAATGTGGAGTTTGGGTTTAGTTTTGCTGGGCCAGATACACGGATGGTGGAATTCACTGCAGTGCTTTCAAAGCTAATGGCAGCACTCTAAATTTGCACAGCAGAATATTGGATTATGAAACACTCTCACATGCAATCAAATGAAACTGCAAAATGTGTCTGTGATTTTGATGTAAATCTGTCAGGTGGTTCATCTATGTTAGAGGAACACGATTTCTGCAAATTTTGATGCACTTGACATTAACTGCAACTTAACCGTAACAGAACTTGAACCCAGCAGAGCACCTGATAGTTTTAAGTTTCCAGACACTTAGAGCCATTTTCCTTACGAGCGTCAACAAAAAAGAACATTTGCCCATATTAAATTTAATGTTATCACAGCATTCCTGTGACTGCTTGTCAAAGTCAATGGATAATTTAAAGGCTGTAATGCAAGAGCTACATTTTCTTTGCGAGTAGGGCAATCCCATGTTTAGGAGAGAGTTCAAAACCTAATTTTTTATATATATATATATATGAATGCTGAAAATGCTTTTCTGGGCATGGTGTGCTGTACTAATTGTTTTGATTACAAGAATTACAGCCAACAGAGAACTAGCTCCTGGGCCACCACTATGGAGTGAAAAAACCTCACAAATCTAAATATCTCAAAGTTTGGGATTTAAAAGACAAACCAACATCTGAATTCTGCTTCACACCGTGCAGCCTCCTCCTCTCCCCCGCTTCCCTCTTGATTTTGCAGCCCAGAAGTCAGACAGCTCGTTCCAGGCACAACCCTATCCCATCCTTCTAGTTACTCTAGTATAACTTAACAAGCGTACCCTGGCTCATGTGTTTTCATGCTGCTGCTGCTAAAAAACCCTATTTCTTATACAACACTGGAAGCTGCATGTCTGAGCTAAATAGTCCTAAGCAAATGTCTCAGTCCCTGGAGGAGAATTGAATGGAATCACTGAATTATGAAAGGGCTGCAAGAACCGTGGCCCAAAACTACATCTGCTGTAGCCTCACAGCTGCTGAAACAAGCACAGTCCTCTCAGGTCTTTTGCTTGTACCTTCTACAGTGCGGATTTAAAGCAGTCTGGGATGGCCAAACTACCTTTAAATGGAAAACTGGATTAATCAACCCGCACTAATCTCCATGTACAGATCACTGTTATGTGAAGGTCCTTCCAAGTCCTTAGTCTGCAACCCCCCCAGCCATTTTTTCTCTTGATGCAGCCACATCTTAAAACTAAGACCTCAGTGTATCGGTGGCATAGCTTACCCACAGCATGCGGCAGGACACGTTTTACTTCTTCAGGATTACATTGGTCATGCATCATTGCTTCTAGCTGGAAGAGTGGCTCATGAAGAGCCTCAGCAAAAGTTCATTTAATGCAAGGTGAAAGCAGTCAGAAATAAGGACACTGAGCCAAGCACACCTCTCAATCAGGTTGGCTCAGCGCTGTGAACCAATCAGCCTAATTAGACAGACGTGATGAGGAGCTACTGTCCCCTCTAGAAATACCCAACTGTGCTTAGAGCTGGCAACAGTAATCAGCCTTTTATCAGAGACAAGAAGCAAAACTTTAGCACTGCAATTACCACTGAATGACACTCAGGTGCAGAGCCTTGTGTATCTGTGTGTGGCACTGGGGAATTTTTAGGTTGTTGTGAAACTGTGCGCCAGTAGCTAGGCTTGCCGAGAAAGGAGAAAAAGAAGAATGAAGGATGGATGTAAGTTCTAGCAGAATTAATTGAATACTGTCAGAACTGTGAGATGTTGACAAAAAAAAAAAAGCTCCAAAAAAGGCAATTATATTCCTGCAGTTTTATGAAGTTATTTCTGCTTTAATACAAAACAAATTGAACAAAACTTCTTATTTTAAAATGTTAAAATAAGAGACAGAATTTGTTTTCATGCTGTCATATCTGCACACTTTTTTGAATAATTATAGTTTCTAATCGTTATGATTATGACCATAATTTAGAAACCATTAATTGGAACACTAAACAGAGTAGAAGTGTCTGCAGTCACTGAAACAATAGCTTGGATGAATATGAATTACTTCATCCACCTTAGCATATATTAACTCTGAAGACTGATAGTAACAATACGATTACCATTTCACTACTGTTCCTTTCATTTGAAATATCTGGCTAAAGCACATATCTCAAAAACTTATATTCTCTCTAAGCATAACCCGCCCCCCCAACTATATTTTGTGTAATCAAGTATGAACAGGTATTCTCCTTCCAACCTGTTTGTTTGTTGGAGTTTCTTTGACAGAAATATTTTCTTCTGGCAAATGGTTTCTTTCTGCTCCTCAAAAAGGGTCCATTTCCAATGAAATATGAACATTCAATAAAACCAAAACATTTTTCCGAGGCTGAAGTTGACAAAATCTGAATTGGGAGAAGCAGTTCCTTTCATATTTGAGTTTGTAACACTGGGTATTGCATTTCCCTTGTGCCATGATGTTACCTCTCCCTACACACTTTGTCTGAGACTCCAAGGACCCAGAAAACTGAGGGTGATTTCTGCAAAATAGGTGTAACCTTAACTAACATTTAAGCTTAGCCTCAAATGGCCTTTAAGCTCCTTCAGGATCTGGTTAACCTAGTTACAAGCTGCATCGCATTAGACAAAAGCCAGAAGACAGAAATGCTGGAAAGCTTTTTCACCAATTTGTTCTTTTTTTTTTTTTTCTCCCAATGAAAAAAGGAACCAAAGTGAAAGACTTTGTTTTCTCCCAGCCTAATTCCTCTTACATCTCAGCGATGTTGTTGGGTTTTTTCCCTCACTTACACATTCTTTCAGATGCAGATCTGGAAAGTAGTTCCCTGTTTCTAAATTTGTGTCACAGGCACAATGAGCCGGTGGGAGATGAAGGCAGTGGAATTCCACAGGCCCCCCACTGACTCCAATTAAAATGAGGGCCAGAAAGCAATTACTCTGTGAAAGTATATATATCTGCAACCACCCGGGAGGGGTGGCATTAATAAGGAGTTTTAATGCTGTTGCCTAATTAGGAGGAGGAGAGCTAAGTCACAGTGATTCAAAGCATGACAAAGGGGAGTGAGAAATAGTACTTTTCAGGTACAGGAAGCTTCACTTGCAAGCTCTCGGCAACTACGCTTTCCTCTGATGACTGCATGACAGATGGAAGGAAAAAGAAACAGCCCTAAGAAGCCACAGCCTAAGAGAGTGTCACAGATTTCAGAAACCTGTGTCTTCAAGAAAAATGAAACTCATCCCCATTGGTCCCATTAGGAAAGGAGCCATCTTAATTTACGTGTTTCTTTTGAACTTCACTGCCATCCCATTACAACCTCCCCCCCTCCTCATGTCTCACATTTGGGAAAATGCCAACTCAAAACATGTGTGTCTTTGGGCTCTGGATGCTCTCCAAATTTGCTGGCGCTTTTGTTCCTTTCATCATTAAGTAGTGAGAAGTTCAGGGGCGGAAACATCTCTGTTAATGTTGTCTGGATCACTGTGAATTGATTTAAAAGAGCTCATCACCCTACTCTTGATAATCAGGTCTCCCTCATTGCACTCACAGAGTGAACTCGCCTGGTGGCCCTCCAGGCAGGTGGGCTCCAGTCTCCAGCTCCTCCTCTCGGGCAATGACACCTGTATGACAAGCCAGATCCTCACCTCTTCTCACAGAGGTCAGAGGAGGGTTAGAGACCAACTGTTCAGCCAAATCCACTTTTACTACAGGGTTTGCTAGGAAACTTTTTCTAAGGGTGCTGCACTGCATCCTCTGATGAATTAAACTGCCCTTTCCCACGTGACATGGGTAGGTGTGCTCCAGTTTACACAGGCAGTTATACTGCGTCACGTTCAGTTTGACTGGAAGGAGAACTTGAGATGGGCTTTAATACAATTATCCTCACTAGGATGGATAGGAAACTCCACTCTCATGGCAAGGCATATGAGACTATGTTATGCCTGCTGTTCATCAGGGCCTTTGTTCTAAATGTTATTAATCTGGCAGCATGTCCAGAAGCAGAGTATCCCCTACAGCTACTTTGGATCATTGGTGAATTTGAGGAAGAAGCACAACTATTGAATCATGTCTTCCTGCATCATTCCAGGTTTCCAGCCACTTAGCAACCACCCTTACCCTGGCCAGATTATTAGAATTTATGAGGCCATGGCCCTATGGAGTATATGTGCTGTCTAGACAGACAGATGCAATAGGTTTATATTGGACGAACTGGCATTGTCTGCTGTTTATTAACAAAATAACCTCTTCCCATGTGCTAATTATTTACTTTGCTACTGGAAAATATGGCACAGTAATAGCAACATAGAGCAGGTAGCACATAACATTTACACTGTACTTTGAGTCATTTCAGGTACTGTTGTAACATTTAAGAATGGGAATCTTAAAAACAACTACTCTCATCTATTTAGAGTATGACCAGAACAAGCTCAGTTGCTCTCAAATACTAGCATCTCCTTATATACGGTCAGGAGAGTCAAAGATGGTAAAAGTAAGTAATTATACACACTTCTTCCTCCTTTGCTGCACAATTAAAACAAACAATTGTTTTCACCTGCCAGGCAGAAAGAATGTATGTATACATTACTGTAAAATGCTCCAAGTCTTTCTCCAGGGCTAACTGGTGATGACGCTTTTAAAGATAGTCCAGAAAGGTATATGCTCAAGTGCTATTATGCCTCTATTCTGCCAGCTAAAAAGAGAAAAACAACCTCAGCTACTCTTCTGACATCTCTCAGTTGCAGACTTTTCCTCCCTGCAAGCAGCCAGTTGAGGGGGTCAGCCAACAAGAGCAATCCCTGTATTTTAGGTCATTCAGAAACTATTCCTTCAGTCTTACTCTCATGAGGGGGAAGCAGAATGCTTAAGGAAGTCCAGAGAAGTGACAGGGCTTTCTTCCCTTTCCACCGCCCACACAACAGGTCCACACACAGGACGAGGAAAGCACTTCTGCTGGAGAGAAAATTATTGCACTCCCACTGCCTGCGAGTAACTAGGCACCAGGACTCTGGCTTAAAAGCCAGCATCCAGCTCACAGGCTCCTAAATGGAGCTGCACAAGCATGCCAGGATCCCTGTTGCTATTGAAAGCCCTCTTATTAATTTCAGCCAAAGCTCAGCATGTTTCACCCGTGCTGCCCTGCTGGGCACTCTGGCCAAAATTCCTACAGCAATAGATTTGGTTAAAAACAAATAGCGGAGGGAAAGACGACAGCAGAATTTAAAAAAAAAAAAATCCTTCTGAAATCAGAAAGATCGTGAATATACAGAATGTGGATATATTAAATGATGAACCTGTTTCTCCTAGGATAAAGTTACTATGAGTCTGAATTTTCCTGGCATAACCTCTTGTCCCTCATATATTTTGTTAAGGAAGAGATAAGGCATTTAGCTACTCCCCCGGGATTTCAACATACGCAGACCTCCCCTTGGAGCACTAAGTCTGAGTAGACTACCCAAAATCCAGAGTTCTGGACAGCCCTTCTACAGGCATCAGCCACATCTATGTCACACATGTACAGAGCCTGGATGCTCTGGGTGGGACAGACTTGCCCCGGGACAACTGTATATAACCTCAATGTCCATCTAATAGACTAAATTACAGTCCCAGATAGAAACACATATACATTCACTGTAGAATCAACTTCCATACGAACAGTATGTCTGATATATCCAGCATGCATTGGGTTCACTCTGAGTGACTTTATATGTATGTGTACCTGGATGATACCTGGGGAGCCCTGGACCAGTACATGGTGCTAATCCGCCATGAGAGAGTAGAGAATGATAGTGCTGAGTAGCTGATGCCTTTTTACGTTACACAATGAAGCGCGGAAGATTTTATGATAAAATAGCAATGCTACATCTACTCAGCATGCGTCTGCACCGTGCGATCGCTTTACTTCTAGTCTACCTGGCTTATTTTAGCTTGAGGCAAATGTTTCACTACAGCTTTGACTCCATTTTGAAATGCTTCCCTGCTGTGCTGTTCTGACTGTTTGATAATTCTCTCCTGCGTAGCAGACTTCTTAGAGTGTTTCTGTGAGGATGTCTCTACAGAAAGTTTCCTGAAAAATGGGTGTTAATACCAGCTATAAGAACTGAAGGCAAGGATCCTGCAAGTGCCAGAGACTACCAAGAAACGGAACAAAATCTCTAACAGGGCATGTGAGAAGAACTGATTCCTGTTAAGGGGAAAGGGGGAAAGGGAAAGGAGTGAGGGATTTCAAAATTCTCTCTTTAAATTATCAAAAAGGGACTAAAATGGCGCTCAGTTCTGGTCTATAGTCTTCTGATTCAATTTTCTACACTTCCTCCCTGTTTCCTCTTTCCCCAGTCCTCATTCCTTCCCAGCTGCATACAGGACATTTTAGTGGCTTGATGGAGACTTTTTCTTAATGCTACTACTTTGTGGAAACAATACATTTCCTCAATACAAAATTGAAATCTTCCTCTTCCGTAACTGGAGTTGAAGAGCTACTCTGTTAATTTTTATTTTAGGGTTGGCATCACACCCATGTAACGATGCATGAGCAGTAGATGAATTGAGTCTATAAAGGAAATCTGAGACCAAGGGGACTCCCAGGAAATCCTCCACAACATCATTAGACTGTGGTGCATCATGCTTGGAAAGAAATGAGTCATCACTGCCAGCCAGCATCAACACTTGCACAGCTTTTCCTTAACCTTGTAGCCCACTGCTAGCACCCTTCTGGCTTGTCATCGCAAGTGCAAATCTAATCCTGTACCTTGGGGATGGCTTATGCTAAAGCTTTGCCCTCCCAGTGATGAATTAGAGAACCATCCTACCTTGTAGGCCAACCTCACTGTTTTTGTGTTCAGTGAGCAACAGCAACTGTTCAGCCCAAGCAGAATATTTGGAGAGAGAAGGGGACTTTGAAGACAAAATAAAAAGACAGGAAGAAGAAGAGGGTGACTGTGCCTTTAAGTACTTACAAGTAGAAGACATCACAAGCCACTGTAACCTCAAGCAACTGTAAACGCCATCAAACAAATAAAGCCAGCCAGATACACTGCCCTCCAATTAAACTAGAAGTGAAAATGCACTGACCTGAACATTTTTTTTTGATAGCAAAACAAGTTTGATTTAAAGTCTGAAAAATAAAATATAGAAAACTTGGCAACAAAGGCATATAAACTTTCTCTGCTACCAGAATACACAGGACTCTTCCCATTCTCTATTAGTGATAGGAAGAACTGGGTTTTCCCCAAGTGTGTTGGACAATCAGTCCAAGAGTATTTGCAGTACCATTTCCAGGAATTAGTGTCTGCAAATATAAGAGGATTTTTCAAATTATCTCTTCCCTTACCACGACAAAGAACTTATATTTTGTTTGTGTGTTTGTTTTGAAAACTAGAGAACTCTGAACATCTTCCTGCTGTAGCATTTGTGGTGGAATTTTAAGCATCTACACGATCCAACTTTTTGAGCTCTTTTGAAAATCTGGCCTTTTAGCCTGGCGCCCAAATGCTTGCTGTGAGTTAAATTAGTTTGGAAAATCTGGCCTAGAATGTGAGGATCACCTAACTTCTGTTCAGATTAGATTCCCAAAGACAGATGGTCTAAGAACCACTGACTAAAACAGGCAAGAGTAACAAGCACTTTTAAAACTAATTAATATTTCATTAAACCAAAAAAAGGAAAAACAAAAAGAGTTGGGGTAGAAAACTGGCCTTCTAACAAATGCCTGTTTCACTGCTTCTTAAGGGCATCTATAGGTATGACTCAATCCCCTTACTTGACTTCGGCGCCCATTAGGCGGAAGGAGATTTTCCTGAAACTGTGTTTATGAGGAAGGTGATAGAGCTGTAAGTTTGCCAGCAGAAGCCAGTAACAGCTCAGAGAAGTGGAGCAGATAAGCATGGCCCAGTTTAGGCAAAGAGGGACTAATGCGTGTCAGGGAAGACCATAATGGTTAAGCTTTTCTATAGCTCTTTGCCAGAAGCAAAACTGGTACCTATTTGAAACTGGTAAGGCTGTCTGGATTGGGGTCTGCTGATGAGGATGAGAAGAGAGAGAGGCAAGGCTGAAATGGCAGCAGCCGTGGCCATGCAAAGAAGCTGAATAGGCCCAAGATAATGCAAAGTACACAAGCACATCTGCAAAAAGGCACAGGGGGATAGCTAATGCCACCCTGGGATCACACACTGAGATTTTGATCCCCAAGCAAACCTGGCCTCTGTGCAAAGGCAACCTGCATGGAAAAAAAGGCCTTCAGAGGAGTGCCAGTTGCCTTTGCAAGTGGTGAGTTCTTTAGGGTAGTTCGTCGCCCATGGGAGGTAGCTGCAAAGCAAGTTCAGGTGATGTGTGAATGGGAGATGTTTCTCCTGTGGTGAGGGCAGTAGCCAAAGGGACCTGCAAAAGTCATGGCTCTAGCAGAAAGCCTGGTGTTGCCACAGCCCTGTGGGTTGCCCAGTAAGGCAAAGGGTGGTAAGGCCCAAGGTTTCTCAAGGGGCACGGCCAGCACAGTGCTCCAGGGGTGTGCGGCCCTGGGAAGGAGTAGTGGCCTTTCTGAGCAAGTGTCAGCCAAGCTGTTCATACCAGCTCCTATTGTCAGCACAACAGGGGCAAGGCGCACTTAAAATATCCTCTGTGGACTCCCAGCGTGTCAGGTGATGTGCTTGCACGACAATTCCCAGAATTTCACAGCAGGCAGACAGTTGAGGCATTCGGCCTTGAACTTGCTGCTGGGGATGTCTTTACAGGACTATGCAGACACAGCCACTATCATGAAATGTCAAAATGCTTTTCACTTCTACAGATTCACAGCCAGAAGGATAAACAGCAAGGTCCCAGATAAGCTCTTTTAGTGTTTTTGTATTATTTTGTGCTAGCATGAATACATGTTGGGTTTTTTATACCTTTTTTTTTTTTTCTCCTAAGCTGACAGCTAATTTCTAACTACATTGACAAGGAAATTGTATGATGAATTCCTGTTATCGATTTTTTTTTTCTCACTCTTTATTAAGGTAGCCAAAACAGTGTATTAACTAGGACAAAAACACAAAAAGAAGATTAAAGAAACAGACTTGCTATTATAGCAAATTTTATATCACTTCAGAATCAAGAACACTTTTCTAAAATGGCATTTCTTTTCATGAGATATGAAGTGAAACAGATGGAAGAATTAATTTGAACTCCTGGCCAAAAAAATAAACGCTAACAATTTATATTCTTCTCTATGGTTGATTCCTTTTGGGAGGAGTAGAGGGGAGGAGGTTATTTTTGCTTAAATGAAACAAGTTCATCAAAGGTTGGCAGAATCTCAAAAGGTGGGAAGCTTGGGAATCAGTTATAGCAGGATGAGGCCATTTGAATACTTGTCTGAAGGTCTTGCAGCTTTTTTTTTTTGCCAACTTTGACAAGATCTCTGTGCCTAGGAAAATAGGTCATCTCATGAGTTTCTCAGACTCACCCTTCTAGTTCCAGACATAGAAGCAAGACAGTCAGCTTTCCTTCTGCTATTTTACAACTTCTGTATGAAGGCAAAAGTCCATAGCTATAGGAATAATTAATGAAAGTCTCAAAACTTTTAAGCTATTTTTCAGCATAGCACTTGGAAAGATGGAACTGCAGAAATAATTGATCATTTGGGGTTAGTGACTGAAATTATAAACCAGCCAGCAACAAACAAAACCTAATTTGGATGAGGTGCTCTGAACTGTAATATTTCCTCCTCCAACTTCTCACTAGATTAAAAAAAGCAAAAACATTTTTAGAATTTAAAGCTGCACTTTTCTGTTCGCATTGGTTATCTCTCTCCTAAATTTTAATCTTGTTTATCATAATCTAAAATGTGGATTTGAAAAGAGAAAATGCTGCATGAAATATGAAAAGGAATGGTATGATAAGGTCCTCAATTTTCCCAAAGGAAATTTTCTTCTGAACTTAGTTCCCCACTGGGAGATTGTTTAGGTCATGCAGAAATTGATTTTTCAACTAGTAAACAATGCGGCTGAAAACTTTTGCCTAAATCTAACATTACATCTGATTTTGTCAAAACCAGTTCAGCTATCCTAACCTCATTTCATAGGTTACTTTCCAGATTTCTTAACATTTACTTAAAGACTACCATCAGGTATGTCATTCAATCAAGTAGTAATTGAACATTCAACTAAATCATATGTATTTCAGTAACCACATGTTTATATGAAATGTATTAAAAGCTTTGGTCTTTTCTGATTGCACATTCCCAAGAGTTTACTAGCACCCACTAACAGGTATTAACACACTGGGCCCTCAGGTCCTCTAAATGGATTATCATACCATATATGAAAAATGTGTAATCATGGAAGAAAAAACATTTCTCCACGCACAGTAATGTATTTATAAAGTATGCTTACAGACAAATGCCCACACTTAACATTCTGTGCACTTTAAAAAATGTGGAGGTGCCATTTAGGGGCACATCTGACATGCATTTTAAGAAGGTCTACAGAACACCAGGACAGAAAAAAATCCACTCCTACAGAATTACAATGCTGGAAAAGACCCCAAAACAACCTGTATGTAACAATGTACAAAAATGTAGCTGGTTAATAAAAGAGTTAGGAACAGGGTAGATAGTCCCACTATGGCTGGGAGGAGATAAAAAAGCATTAGGAAGATAAAATGGACAATTAATGTGTAAGCATATTTTTTTGTGATCTGAAGAAGAGGGGATAAAAAGGATTATAAAACCCTTTATATCCTGGCTCTGTGCTCTATGGCAAGTACACCATAATGTGTTCCTCCTGAGAAAAGCACGTACACATATAAACAGGTAATTAATAAGGATGACATTTCCCTGCCTTCACCTGCAATTCACTGATGAAGCTGAAGAACAGTAGCGTGTAGCAGAGATTCAAATGGTCTGCCATGGCCTTGGGGCCTACTGAGCTTCTTTGACATAAATCATAGCAATTTCTGTAGCCAAGAGAACTATTTTATTGTATTTGTCCGTTTGAAGATGTCAGCAATCTCATTAAAACTGACACTACTAGGTTGTGGCTGATGTTACCAACTCATGGAGCTAGTGCAAAAGAGTCATCTTTTGAAGATGTAATTTCTCATTTGCCTTAATTAGGGCAAATTACGTGCTGCAGCTATGCCACATTAGACCACGCCTGAAATACACATCCAAGTCACGGCCATCAGTGTCGTTACTGGTTATGACCTCTGGGAATTAAAGAAGATCTGAATGCTTCCCAGGAGATGTGTGTCCCCCATCTCTGGTCTGCTAAACAGCGGGTGGAAGAGGAGACTGAAGACTTGCATCTCCTAGGAGCAACACAGGACAGCCTTGCGGTTCAACACCCCGAACCACAGACAACAGCTTATGCAGCTTGACAAGAAGTTGCTCAGAGACAGCTGTTGTCCTCGCTCTCCATCTCGGGTTTGGAGTATTTCACCAGATTAGAATCCTGTTTCTACAAGCCTTGGGTTTATAGCTTTTTAGTCGTAAATTTAACTATGACTGATTGGGGCTATTGTTTTCCCCTGGTAGCACATCTCAGCGATTCAGAGTCTGAAATGATTCATTTAAAAACTCAGGGACATTCACAACGGATTATTTTTGGAAATGGCGAAAACATCCAACCATTGCAATAGCATCCTGAGGAGTCACTTACACAAAGGCAGAGGAGATGTCTGGCTGAGGGATCATAAGGAGCTGAACCTACAGCTTTGCTCTAAGCCAGTGTGAGGAAATGCTCCTGTGTGCATGTCCATTTGGCTGCTAACAAGAAACTGGAAAAGACCGTAAGCAAAGCAGTGCTATGACTCATTAGGGCCATCAAATTATTTTCTTCACCGTCTCAACATTTCCCCTTTAGCTTTTCATCATTATTTTTGTATTTTATGGCCAAAGTTTTAAAAAAAAAAAAAAGGAAAAAAAAAAAAAAGAGGGCCTAGAGAACAGACACAGTGTTTTGGTTTGGAAGGATTTTTAAATGAGTTTCCCTCTAGGTAAATAATTCTCTCTAACTGTTCCCTAACTAGCAACTCCCACCAAACCCACTAGCAATTCATGCTGTCGGCTTTGGAAAAAACCTTAACAGTAGAGAGGGAACAAACCTTTTATTTCAAAGGCATATGATTCAACAGCCCTCCCTGAGTGCAATGGATCAGTGCAGTGGGGTATGTTCAATGCATCATCACCCCACTCAGCCCCAGGCAGACAAGTTCTGCATTTAATGGGAGGAATAAAAACTTCTTGCCTGATTCCCCACAGTATGAACAAATGAATGGGGACAGCAATAAGTGTAGAGGTAGTCCTGGTTTCTCTCTCTTGTCAATAGAAGAGAAAGAGCTGTTGGCAGCACGAAAGGAAAGACCGCTGGAGTGTGAAGTAACCACCCTCCCCCTAGACTGAAAGGGAGTTTCTCACACTCATCACTTCTCATTTTATGGCCATCTGTATCGTTTTCCCTGGGTAAGAAGTTGTGCAAAGTTACAGTACATCTACCTTCTTTGCTGTCAGCTGTGCAATCTTCGCGATCAAAAGGCCAATGCCTCCCCACAAAACTCTCTCAAGCAACCTAGCCAAGCTTTATGATAACATTCAATGTGAAACCAATAACATCTAAGGAGATGAAGGAGGCAGCATGAAAGAAGAAAACTTCATGCAGACTAATTCTTGCACTGAAGAAGAAGAGGAGAAGAGTAAGATGAATTTCCTCTATGCTTCCTGGTATCAGCAAATGTGTGTCAAGGAGAAAAGTCAGAGAAGAAGTCCAAAAGGCTCTGGAATACAATCTAGCTTTCTGTATAAAGATGATTTCGGAGGGGAGTGGTATTGGTTTACATTCAGTTTCTGCAGCTAATCATTTGAATCCTGAGTCCTCAAAAAAAGTTGCATATTCTCATAATCTCATTTTCAATACATATCTACCTTCTATGTAGGAAATTCATTCTCACAAGACAGGACACATCCTTCTGCCTTAGGAACTCCCATCAGTGAATAAGACTTTCTGAAAACAGTGGCTCCTTTCTTTCTTTCTGGCACGGGTCAGGACTCTTTCGACATTACATAAACAGCAATTTTACACTCATGGTAATTATCATTCTCTCACACTGAGTTTAGGAGTTTGTGACTGTTATGCAGTCTGTCCATCCTCTATATTTAGATTCATAAAACTAACATCCTTTGCTCAGAAAATATCATGCGCTTTCGCACTCAGATCTGTCTTTTCATCCTCTGAGGGTTTCACAACTGTGCAATAGTACAAATGAGACAGAAAGGCTTAGTTTTCCCCTATATTTAGTCATGGGACAATGTCATAGTCTGAGGTCTCTTTTTTCCCCAAGAATTACGGCTTGCAGTAAGTAACTCAGCTGCTTTGCCCCGATCCCACTGGAAACTTTGCTGCTGATTTCAGTACAGGAAGAATGGTTCAACTAGTTACATTTAAATTTGATCTGATATGAATTATCTTCAGGATACCACAATGAAGTTCCCTCTACTCCACTGTCTTTTTTCCACCACTGGTCAGTAGGTTGATATAAAGAAAGGCAAAAAATATATATATTATGGACTAGCCTGTCCTTTGCAAAATGTCTTTCTAAGGTACTAGACTTTAGACCCTTCATGACATTGAATTTTGTCTAATGCAATTGAGCATTTTTTTATCAGCCTAGACAGAATACCAATAGTAAGCAATGCTATTTTGCAGTGATGAGATTATATTTTCATTGTGGAAAAGAATTCAGTATTACTCTCTACTAATTGTTTCCTGATGTCCATACATGCTTGCTGGAAGCTTGGAGCAAAATCTAATAGAATATCAGATAGGGTTAAATAAGAGTACAGATAATCAGTTGCAACATTGGTTTTCCTATTTTTAAGTACCAGTTTGTTTGGTGATTGTATATTTTTCATTGGGCTGGCTGCTTAGCATATGACAAAGCACAGAATACATTATCTGAAAGCAGGAAACAAAGGTAATCACAAGAAGTGAAAGCCAGAGACTCTCAGCTACAATCTACCTAGAGATAGCTATACATTGTGCCCGAGGGAGAAAAGTTATCTTACAAAAAAAGTAAAGCACAGAGAAAGGTAATAAAGCAAGAAAGATATTTAACCTGAGAGATACCCAGTAAAACCAGGTATAGGATAATATCCAAGACGTAGATTACAAAAGCTATATACAGAAGAGAGAGGTGTGTATTGCATAAGGGATCTTTCTTAACCAAATGAGAAGGTTATTTATGGATGACTTCTATGCATAATTTAAGTACGTAACCTATTTTTACACATGCACACAGCTGGAAAATTACCTGCAGAGAAATAAGCATAAGTTTTCTGCTAATCATATACTTTATGTGACACAGGTGGTTCTTCCAAGTCTAATATTTAACGGGAATGGTACATGCTAGCCACTCAAGTCTGCACTCAAATAAAGAGTATTCTAAGACTTGGGAGAGGTATGGTAGAGCTCAGTGAATGTTAACAAATTGCAAATCTTTATGCCCAGAAGGGGCAATACACTAAGTTCCTGTTTATGGCTCCATAGATTAAGATTACTATTTTAAATGGATGAGACCTCACAAGAGGAAAAGCAAGGATGGACAGTGGAGGTAAGATACTGAAGAGGAAAAGGTTTCTGGGAAAACTAAAAGTGGCACGTAAAAAGTTACAACATTACAACCCTATCTCCAAAATAAAACCAAATTCAAACACAATTTTCAATCCATTCCCAGTGGGTCTTGTGCCCAGTTGTGATCTTTTAAATCCAAAAGGGTAGCAATCCCTCTGCACATCTGGAAAACGACCGTATCCAGAGGAATGTATTCAAATGGTTTTATTCTTGAAGGTGGGAAGAGCTGCATTTTTATTTGGTGCACCTGCCAGGAACGTTCTGATTTACTGTTATTAAACTATAAAAAAAAATATTCCCAGAACCTGTAGTAATTGAGAAATCACAAAACACGTCTTTTTAGCAATTGTTAAGTGGGCCTTAGCAGTTAGCAGCAAAGAAAAATCACAAAGAAAAGAAGTATGTTTAAGGCGATAACCCTCGCCCCATGAACATAGCAATAGGGAAACAGGAATTACTACAGAGGACCGCTTTGAAAACAGTGAGCTGCATTCATTTGGTATTTTTCTCAGTGTTTGATCTGAAATATGGACACACACACAAAAAAAGGAGTTACAATAAACCAGCAAAACACAGACTGGTAATTGCTTTGTCATGTCAACAGCTCACCTAACAAGACCTGATTTCCAGCAGATCTGTATCTGAAGTGTGGGAACCTGCATAGTTGTGGGTAACACAGAGCAAAGTCACCGCCTCTCCCAGAGTGACACAAACTTGGGTGTCTGTCCTGGTTTCAGCTGGAATAGAGTTAATTTTCTTCCTAGTAGCTGACATAGTGCTGTGTTTTGGATTTAGCGTGAGAATAATGTGATACGCTGATGTTTTTAGTTGTTGCTAAGCAGTGTTTAGACTAAGTCAAGGACTTTTCAGCTTCCCATACTCTGCCAGCGAGGAGGTGCACGAGAAGCTGGGAGAGGGGACAGCCAGGACAGCTGACCCAAACTGGCCAAAGGGGTATTCCATACCATGTGATGTCATGCTCAGTACATAAGCTAGGGGGAGTTGGCCGGGGGGCAGCGATTGCTGCTCAGGGACAGGCTGGGCATCGGTCGGTGGGTGGTGAGCAGTTGCATCACTTGTTGTTTTTTTTTCCCCTGGGTTTTGTTCCTCTCTCTTTTGTTCTACTTTCCATTACAATTTATTATAATTATTATTATTTTAAGTATTAAACTGTTCTTATCTCAACCAATGAGTTTTCTCACTTTTACTCTTCTGATTCTCTTCCCCCATCCCACTGGGGAGGGGCGGGGGCACGGGGACGAGTGAACGAGCATCTGTGTGGTACTCAGTTGCCGACTAGCAGGTGACTGTGTGGCACTTAGTTGCCGGCTGGGGTTAAACCACAACAGTGTCCCTCTCCCACCCAGCTTGTCATCACAAAAAGAAGTTCCATGCTTCTGGCAAGTTTGGTTAAGATTTGCTAATGGTATCAAAATTACCAGGGATAAGTGGGAGGAGATCGGTAGCCAGACTTTGTGATCGTTAACACTGTGTTGTTCTAGGAAATGCAGCAAAACCTTCTGGAACAGTCTCCAACACCATTTAATGGGGAGAGCATTGATTTTAGCATTACTGAGTGTATGTTTGTCCCCTGGACCAAAGTGACAGAGGAGAAGAGTCTGTTACAGCTCCAAATAAGGATGAAATAGTAGTATCACAGGCCATTAGGGATCTTGGTCCAATTCCTGCTCGCTTAGCCAACATGGCAACTGTCACACTATCATAAATTATGCAAAAAGATATCTTAGGAGCAGTTCTGGCAGCTTCCTTTACTATCTCATTCTTAACTCTATTTAGTAAGTGACAATATCTGTCAAGTAAGCATTAGTTGGGAAAATAGGGCAGAAACTGGAGGACTAGGCAAATGCAAAATGAAGAAAGTGTGGTTTTGTCTTCAGAAAAGAATAATTAGGGAGAGGGTATCTCAGAGAGTAACAGCAGCACAGCTAAGTGTTTTGCAAGTACATATAAGACCTCACTATCAACTTTAATTAAAGCGCTTCTTCTAAACACTGTGTAACGCACTTTGATCAGAAGCAGCCACACATAAGAAAAGATGACAAGTTTTTCTAGAATACCGCAAATGAGAGTGAGGGGGAAAAAAAATCCTAACATTTAAAAATATTTCAATGCCCCTGTCTTCATGCCCTTATAGGTGTTAATAAGACAAAGTAAAAGAATTCAAACCCCAAGTGCCTAACCATACATCAGCATTATTGGAACATTCCTGACTTCCTACAAAATTGTTTGGTAAAATCTCAAGTAAAATGCAGATCATTAAACTGTAATTATATAAATTTCTTTCCATATTTTCCCTGTGCTTTCATGCAGGAAGCTGTAAACAAATATTTATAAAATGTACTATAGCTATAATTAAAGAGATCACAGTGTTGGTAGAGAGAGGGCTGAATAGGTTTACATCAAAGTGTTCCTTCTCAGAGCCTCTGTTAATTTAAGAGGCTAAACTGATCACCATTTTTTCCAAGTTTCTGAGCAAATCTGAAAGTGCTAGGAAATAAAGGAAGGGCTCTTTCTTCCCTCTAAGCCTAAAATGGTGTAAATGCCAAAGATTTGATTAGTTCTGTTAATAGTCAATATTAGTTCTGTTAACCATCGATATTTCTAGTCAAGGCTTTAAGTGAAGCTAGTCCCCACCCCTCTGTGTGCTTTATCTTTGATGTGGAGCTTGATTTTGGTTCTTTGAGTACTGTCCAAAATGTCAGAACTTATTTGTTGCTTAAGGGATTGAAAGGTTGCCTAAGGAAACCTCCCCATTTTTGTGCTCAGGTAGAGAGCTTCTAAACTGAAGTTTGGTCTTGGTGAAAGAGAGGAGATTCTTGCACTGCAAAATGGTCACCCCTTCTTTGATGGTACAAAGGGCAAAAAGGATCAGCTAGACCCATGTTGCAATGGAGATGTGCCTAACCCATATTTTTTTCCTACAGAATGAAGGTGAACAGTACAGCAGGGGGTTTCTTGCATGTTGTGTAACAATCTTTAAACGCCATGAAATTGTGCTCAATAACGGTCTTGGCTACTTGAACGCAATAAATTAGACTAATCCCCTCGTCAGCGTCACGGACTAAACATCCCATCCCAGGCTTCCTTGCCTTTGAAATCTGTAAGAGAAAATGTCCCTAAACAAGAGAGTCAATGAATGAAAAATACATGGAAGAACATCACCCATGATAAAAACGCCCACTTAAAATACCCACATGGACAGTGTTTACTGCCTTAAGCAACTGTTGCATGCTATGAAGATGAGGAAGGCTGCCTTAAAATCCTCAGCGCACATCCACATCCAGCATAGAGAGGATGCCAAGGGAAATATTTGCCCTGTTTTGCGTACGAGAGAAGCTGAGGCTAGAAATTCGCAGGTAAACTGTGGGAGACGCTTCCCAGAGCCGAGAGCTCAACCTGGTAGCATTTTAACTCCATGTTAGAGGAAGACCATTTTCTGTCTTCCATCCCTGTGGTGAGCTTTCCATGGAAAGGGGAGCTGGACATGTGGGTCACAGCCAGACTGCAGAGCACCAGCCCCCCACTAGTCAAATATCCACAACACAGGCTAACCGCTAATCCCTCCTTTTCTGTATCACCTTCACCACAAAACCCTGCCCTGATATAGCTGAGCTACAGCTGCAGAAATGTGCTATGCAAATGAAATGAGAAACTGCTTTAATATTCTCTTTTCATGGGCTCTTTTAAATGCTGAGGTGTCATTTTCTCAGTTTCAGGAAATTTGCTGCTTTGCTTTTTGTTTTTGAGGCACAGTATTAGATTGTGTCCACAAGTGAGAACACAATTACTAGTCTTTTCTTCTGTGTTCTTATTTTCCTTAACATGACACAAAAAAAATAACAAAACATTTTGACTGAAATACTTGTGGTTCATTCTTTTCTGCCTGCTATAAACAGTGATGTAATGAGTTCATTTTAGTTCACTCCCATTTTAGGGGTATTAAGAGTTGAACCACTATCTCTGCACTTAAAATGGAGCACACTTTCTGGATCTGGCAAAGGCTCCACAAACATTAAAAATTTCATTTAATGTATCCATTATATTTTATATTTAGATTACTTAATTAGAACCACTGGGGAATTTTCTATTGCAACAACTTCTTGACAATCTTGCGACATCTTTGTGGAAAAAAGTGTAATGTTTTTTTTTTGGGGGGGGGGGGGGTGCGGGGGGGAGAATCAAAAGTTTTTCAATAAGAAAAAACAGATTTTACGTGACAAAAAGGTAATAGTGGTTTGTGCCTGTGCAACCCAGAATGTTTCAATTTATCCAGTTCATCCAAAAGCATTAACTGCATGTCAGTTTGATAAAACATTATACTGAAGTGTCCCTCATATCATGGCATAGGCTTGAGAAAAATGAGTTCAGGGTCTGTTCCCCGCCCCCCATGTGTTGCATTCCCTAGAAGTGTAATTCTTTCAGGGTAAGGTTATACAGTACTCTTCCTTCTATAGCAAAAATTATATAAGACATTTCAGCACCTGCCTGTTCCTGTCCTCCGCCTCCTGTGCCATCCGCCAGGAGATCATGCTCTAACCTGGATCACTGGACTGATCCAGACTATGATAACCACTGTACTGGAAGACTATTTTTAATCTGGTTTACATTGCGGCCCCCAAAATCTGCATCAGCACAGGGGAATGGAAAGAGCAGCTGGGGACCAGAGCACCTCTATCTGGCTTTAGCCCCCCCCAAGTGCAGCATACCCTCAGACTGTCCCTGTGTAACGCTCCCTGCAGCCATCCATCTAATTGATTCACTATACCCAGGGGATGGGAGGATTATGGGAGATGCGCCCCATGGGATGGATGCTCCGCCTGGATGGAGATCCAGAAGGACCTGCATTTCTAAATTTTTTCTTTTTTTTTTTTTTTAAATTCATGCTCATGAGAAAATGTACTATAATAAGTTACCTCAAAGTATTGTGTAATTTCAAAGGAATCAATCATTGCAGATCTGCTGAAACATTCCTAAATTGGATGACTTCTGAGAATTCTTACCTCACAGCTATTCCAATTTTTCCACTTTCACCAACTGACAAAATATCCTATAGTTTTCTATGAGACAGAAATCCTTTGGATTTTTATTTCAATGTCATTAGAAATCATGTATAGAAATATCTTATCAACCTTTGTGTAGTGCTTTCAAGTTAGATAAATACTCAAGGAGTATAATAAAATAAGCTGCAACTGAAATAATTTAACATATTCAAAGGATGGACTTAACACTTCAGTTCTGTTTTGGGTAATTAGGCTTTTCCAACCTCTTATGGGGTACAGGAAGTTCCCTAGTGTGCAAAGAAATTAAAAAAAAAAACAAACCTCAGGTTTCAAAGTTGATTGTTTTCAACATACTATTCACAGCGAAATATACTTAGACACATAAGGTATTGCCAGTTTGGAAAATGTCATTGAAAGAAGCATCAAACAAAATTTTCTAATCCCCTTTTGCTTTTCTAAGCAGTTCAGCAAAATAAACGAATTTGAAAAATGAATTTGGTCAAGTCAAAGCTACAATTTTTAGGTGTAAAAAAAAAATCTAAAAAAATTGTTGCTCTTTTCTACTCCAGCTGCTATTTGGTGATTAATGCACATGGCTGATACATCTACTCCTGAGCACAGAAGTTGATCCACCAGAATAAAGAAAGATGGAAATGCAAAACGGTTGCTATGCTCAGTGGCTGTGGGTACTATGGTTCATAGTATTGCAAGACATTAACCTTATAATGGAAGAAGAACAGGTTGGATTTCCTGCTGGGGATGTCAAAAAGATTGTTGTTCTAGTCCTTCACTATGTTGGTATAGAGGAGTGAGCTTGACTTTCAAGCAAAAATCACCTTTTGCGTACATAAGCTTATAGCACTCATCAGGTTTTGACATAATGTGTCCCTAGGCATCGAAAGAAAATTTCAGAGAGGACCGACTATATTGCATTAGGAAAACTAATTACCAAAAGTACAATCTAATTAAGATAGGGCATTTAGGGGACAGGATCCCAAAGCTAGAATTGCTAGGCGACTGTAAGTAAAACACTGAACAGAGAGTTTCTACTGTATGGTATCATATCTCCTCTATACCCCACATTAAACCAATGCTGTTTTGCAACAATACTCTTGAGAAATCATTTCCCTGCATGTGGTCTTGTATGCTATGCAATTTCATTATATAACATAATGACTCTAAAATATCTATATTAAGCATAATATATGGGTTTCCATTTCTACATCCTGAGGACCCATGTCCTTTTATTAAAGGTAATATAAGCCAGACATGAGCATGAATATAATATAAATAGTCTGTACAAAGCCAGCCTAAGGATATAAATAACGATACTTTGCAATCACTCTTTAATAGCCGCCACAGAACTACCTCAATGTGTCTTGGAAAAAAATTCAGAAATGAGCCATTTTACACGCTTAATCTGCAACGCTTTATAATGAGCTTGATCATTCAGCTTTTCCAAAACCAACTCCCCTCAACAGTCTCCAGCTAGGCACCCAAGTCATCAGAAATCTCTTTCTTTATAAATACCCATGCATCAAAATTGCACTTCAGATAAATGAAAGAAGCAGGCAATTAAATCCCTCACTCTTTTTTTTTTTTTACATCTGAGGGTGAGAAAAAGGTGAGAAGACATCAGATGACTTCTCCAAAATCTCAAAGAAAGTTTCTGGAAAGTGGAGTTTGTGTCTGATTTCTAGACTATGCCTTCAGCCATGGGACTGCCCTTTCCGATGGCCTCAATACAGGAAAGAACAGCATGCAATGCTTGTCATCAAGTTGTGGCCTCTCAATGAATAAGTGACTTAAAAAGCTAGCAGAAACTGATATATTTAATGGAAAAGGGTTAAGGGCATGGATTCTAGCTCTTGCAAGCAGATATACTTTAATATTATTTAATTATTAAGAAATGTAATTTCTCTTAATGACTAAACCAAGACATGACCCAAACATAGTAATTGTGGCTAATAATTTAAAATGTACCTTAGAGTTTAAGCTGAAAAAAAAAAATGTGGCCAGAAATAATAAATGGGGGGGGGGGGGGGGGGATAAAGTATTCATAAAGCAGTGACTCAACAAGACATTATCAGAAGAGTCATCCTGAAACTCCCAAAGTTTGCTGGTTTGATTGTATAGGTCCTTTGGGATTGATTTACTGTATGTCTGGACTTGAAATATATTGAGCATGAACAGATGGCTGCGGTGGTAAGACTGGACCCATCCCCATCAAATGTTTTTAATGCAAATTTTGGACACACAGTTTTAGAGAAGTCTTGAAGTTGGCCTATTCTGTGGCAAGGTTAGTCTCCAGCCAAGCAGAGAATCACAGAGCTGTTAACAATTCCTCTGTTGCTTTTGTATTTGTTGACAGAGGAGGTTTGGGTCATGCCAGAGAAACTGGCTCAAATAATTAAAAAAAAAAAAAAGGGGGGGGGGGGGGGGCAAGAAACTGTAAAGAAAGGGAAAAATAAGTCTCTGGAGACTGGTTTTAATATTTAAACATGTCTATAGATTTAAACATCTATTATGCATCAGATACTTAAGCTGTCACACTGAAATACAAGTCAGACTGCAGAGGTTACTTAAATAATGGTGTACAATAATAGAAAACCAAAAATATTTCAGGCTCATTCCATCAATCTAGACTAAGCCATAGTAGTCAATGAGAATACTCTAAATAGTCATTTTTCAAGGTAATTGTCCTAATGTTGCTGATACATTCCCCAAACCTGGTCCTGAGATATTCTTGTTCCCTAGGGTCACACGTAATGCTTCATGTAACTAATTTCAAACTCTTAGTGCTCACAATAAGTGCCACTCTTCAAAACTGCAGGTTGTTCTTGCATGTAAGCACATTATATGCACTGGAGAAATTACAGCGAATGAGCTCTGAATGTGTGTCTGTATACTGAAAGTCATTATGTTTTCTGTGGAAATATGGAATATTAATGACATTTTGCACGCTAATGAAAATTTGCTGAAGTTCTAAGTCTACTGAGATATGAGATTTATTATCAAGATGACCCAGCAGCTACCTAGTTTCCATGCCATTTTTATAAGCAGGCTGAGCTGAAAATTTTGTAAGCAAAGCAGTCTGTTTTTAGAAACTAACAAATTAAATTGAAAGCTAAGTTTTATTATAGGGTACAACTACACCTTTATTCTGCCTCAAATTAAGCATACCTGGAGTAACAGACTACTAGGAAATGAAACTCCTGCTGCCAGAACAAAGCCCCCAAAATCATGATCAGTTTAAGTCTGCAATTCAAATAGCCATATCCCTCACCCAGAGAAGCACAGTCTTAATGTGTTCCTAGTGAGAATATCAAAAGACGCTTTTTCTAGCCTATTTATTTTAGCATGTCACCTTCCCCATCCTTGTGATACTCTGTAACTTTATGGTTTGGTCTTGTAACAACTGGAAAACTTATTCCTCTTGTTTTCAGTCAGCTCCTTCCCAACTTAACGCTTACCCAACCTTTCATCTCCGATATTCATACAAAGCAAGGAGGGATGTAACTTCTCATCCCGCATTGCTGGCTTTCACCGCTCCCTGGTAAATACGAAAATAATCTTACTGTATGCTTTCCCCTATTCTACATCTGCAGGTTGGAAAGAGCAACCTATTAATAACTGTAGTATTATATTCTTATCTACCTCCACTGACTTCCCTAAAACTCTCACTCCAAAGGTTACAAAAAAGCACAAGCTAGTGCCCATTCCTCTCCTGTCTCCTACACATTCACAACTAAACATGACTATTAGGCCACAGGTGTGCTAATTCCATTTATTATCATCCAAGCATTTCTTTGCATCTTCAAACTTGTCTTCATCTGTCTTGCATTTCTATCCTAAACTCTGAGGAAAAGATTTTTCTAACTATTTATATAACATATGCTATAAGGTGAGCCTAAGCCGTACCTTGAGATCCTAGCCGCATGAATTATAAGAAATATCCTTCAATCAAGAAAACTCCTCCTACACTTAAAATAGCACCAACTACAACAGCCTCTCTTACACAGCACGTAAAGCATTTGAAATCTGGGCTTTCCATGTATTTCACAGCTATTCAGCAGCATCCTGTATAATGAAAAAACGGTAAAAGAGAAAACCAAATAAGTACACCTGTCACAAAAACAGTTACAGAGAAGTATGAGTTTATACTAATAGATGACTATTGGCAGCAACTTCCTGTCGACTCTTTTGGCTAACTCCCACACTAATTTGTTGACATCTCTTGGAGATGCTCTTTGTGAACAAAAGACAGCCATGCATCTCCTCTCAGTTAGAGATTTCCTGTTTTCACTTCAATATTGAAGTGAAATGCATGTAGATTTAATTAACTATTTATCATACTTTGCTAAATTGATCATCTAAATCAGAAAGATTTTAGCAGACGTAACTGAGGATGAATTTCTTCAAAGGTTTAGCATTCATTTAATTGCCAGAAAAAATGGCAAGCTTTTCAGAAGAGCTCATCATGGTAGATATGGAATGTATCTAAAAATATGGTTTTATTCTTTTGAAAACCTTGCTGTGGACACTTTAAAACAGTGTTTAAGATGTGCCCATGGGCAAGTTCTCAAAAACTGAGGCTTTGGTACAGTGCTACTTCAGCTAACCCAGACTTATGCTTCTCTGGATATAGAATGAGGATAATACTAGCAGAAGAGTGAAAAATCACCAAACACACAGACAAGACATAAAAACTGTTCTTTCTAAATGCTTGTTGCTATCCACAATGATGCTACAACATTAAGGGATCAAGCACAAGACACAGTGAAACAGAGAAACTTAAGTTTTCTTTAGAAACTCTTAACATGATAAAACACTAATTCTATGAGCTGGAAAGTCTCCTTAAAGCTGCTGTAAGAACGCACTGAAATGATGAACCCATGAATAGGAACTTTTGAAAAGTTCTGCTTCTATGGAGAGCCGATTTAGAAGCAAAACCATCCAAATCCTTTACTCATCATCTATATTACTCCTTAAGTTAAGGGGAGCATAGGACCAATTAAAGGGCAGATTTTTACTGACATTCATCTTCACAGACAAGTATAACAACAGTGAAAGATTTAATGCTTTCACCACAGGTACAATAAGATTTCTCTCATGAAGGTTGCTGGAGCAGCAGTGTCCTGTGGGAAGGATCCAAACATGCAGAAAGGCCAGAGAAGGTGAGATATAAGAGAAAGAACCATTTCTCTTACATCTAGAACGGATTAAGAGATTTCAGAGTAGCTCAGCCGAGAGAAATATCCAAGGTAATATGTGCCTTTGAAAGTTTCCAGAAAACTGGTATTGTATTCCCTAGACACTACGCAAGGACCAACTTGATTATTAGCTGTAGCTCTTCTACTCTATTGGTACTTGAGAACAACTGTTGCTACAGCTTCAAAATCAAAGGCTGCAGCATATTCTAACTATGCATATGGTAAAAAAATATTGGACAAGTTTCCTTGAAGGTTCCACTTCTGACTTAAAAATAACCATGTTTCTTCATCTAAAGATAGCATCATGGTGGCCGTCAAAACAAACTACCGATTAACTCAGTATGTAACCAAAAGGCCTAAAAGGCATTGCAAAGTGCTAATTGCTTATATACAGTGAGTACCAGCAGGAAATGAAATGATCTAAAGACAGGATGTGATCTGAATTGGTAGACAGTGAATGAATGGTAGTAGACATAAGCATTTTGTGTGTCAAGTATTTGTCATATAATTCGTTACCCTAATTAACATCTTCCACAGGGGATATTCCAGCCTCTTTCTGCAAAATTCCTTGGATTTATGAAAAGAAATAGAACAGGATTAAGAACTCCAGCAAATCACCAATTTAGTGGGATTTTTTTTGTTTTTATTGTTGCAATCATTGTAACAAAAGCCTTTTAAAACACCTCCAGTTTCCTCATGGAACATGAATGATAATTCCCCTCCAGCTCACATACACACAAGGTTTTATACAACATTTCACATCTCATCCCCAGAAAGATGTTGCATATCTACCACTATGTTTAAGGACAGCGTTTCCCTGTTTGCAATAACCATTTGCATTTTGAAAACTTTAAGAAATTGTCTCTATGGTCTAATTCATGTTTCAGCAACAAAGCCCTAGCTCGCTGGATCAAACAGAACAAGGAGGAACCTTGAAATCATATCAAAATGAACAAATTTTATCCTTCTATATGCTCTTAATCCTCTCTCCCAGTAAAGAAAGATGGACAAATATTCAAACACTTGACTGACCGTTGTTCAATGTGTAGGTTCAAAGAATCAAATGATCACCATTAACAAGAATCTTGGTACTATACTATATCCTGTCTTACACGTATACTCTTCACCAAATTTTTAAGAGTATTTGAACAATAGGATAAGAAGTTCATAAAAATCCAATACCATAAGAAACAGATACACTAACGTTAATTTTAAGGCTACCTTTTTCATTTAAGTGATTCAAAAGCCTCATGGTGGACAGCTGAATTCTCATCTAGATCTCATACGATCACTGGAAAGATGTCCATTACCATTAACCAGCTCTAGATCAGAGCAGTCTACGTAAACTACACGGATTTTCAGTCCTAGACCTTATTTTGCTCCTTACTTCCCAGTTGTTACTGCATATCACATATTGCACCACAGCATGTTATAAGCAGAGGCAGCATCTTCCCGCATCTAGCATGAGCAAGCTCATGCTTTGCAATAGGTGTTACCAAAACAAAAGTGCGAGTTCTTCACCACTCTGAACTGTATTTGGTTTGATTTACTTCCTTTCATAAAGAAACAAGCTGAAGACAAGATTTGGTGACTTGCTCTAGGTATCTGTAGTCAGTAGCATAGATCAAGCCCAGTCCTTTGCTGCAATGTAGCACCCAAGTGCAGCGTAAACTTGGAGTGAAATCACCATCAGTGCAAACCCGCTTTGGGTTACAATGGCAAAGGAAGAAATGAATGAGAATTAGCAGTTTGTTCAGTGGAGGCACCTAGTATCAAAGTCCATGCTCACCACTTTACGCTATCAGAACGTTTTAGTTAGCATATTACACATTTTTTTTTTAAATGCCTTTCATCACAAAGGAAGCAAAAAAAATTGTGAAAAGGAGACAGGGAGTACTTTAGCTTTTGCCTTTTATTAATTGTAAAGTGGCAAGAATCCTTAATAAGATAAACGCAGTGTTTCTCAGAGGGCAGGACAGTTTAATCTTCATGAGATGACTCTAATTGCATGGCAGTACTTTATTAGGGCTGAGTTTTGTCACTATGAATCAGGAAATGGATTGCTGGAATGCCTAGCACAAGACTTTGTATGTAGTGGCTTTGTCATTTGAATACTTAAAAAAAAAGCTTATTGTGTTTTTACTTTCATTTCTTTCCCCCTGAATTGATCAACTGGCTACAGAGTAGTCTGGAAATTGAAAAGAATGTTACCATTGAAGCCATTGCAAACGGCTCAGCTTCTGTAAACAAGCCCCTAAATAAAGCAGGGCCATTTGGACCCTAGTTCTCAGTTTCTTATCCTTCAATCAAACTGCAAAATATTTTCCAGTTTTCATCCTGGATTCAAAGTATGGAGCTGAGGTAGGATACAGTTTTGGAAAAGGTCTGCAAGCATTATAGAAACAGCTGGAGAGGAAAACTCTAGAAGTACGGGGAAGCCATGTCAGAAGCTCCCTCTGCTCTTCCCACTGGGGCCTGTGTCAAGCTTAAGGGTGCAGAGGAATTCCTCACATCTACAGCAGCACCAAGACCAATTGGGACTATGTCTCTACAGCATGAATTAATACAGCCTAGAAGCAGCTCTGACTCCTCCAGGAGCCAGGGCTGGCCTTGAGATTTGGAACAACTTTCCAAAATTTCCCTGTCTTACTCCTCTCCCCTACCAAGGGACAGAACAACTATGGCATCCATGCAACCTCTTCCTGAGCTGCTGGTTTAATTCAGCAGTACCAAAGTTAAAGCTGCAAGGAAGAGGGGTGTCCTGGTTTCGGCTGGGATAGAGTTAATTTTCTTCCTAGTAGCTGGCACAGTGCTGCGTTTTGGATTTAGCATGAGAATAAAGTCGATAACACACCGATGTTTTAGTTGTTGCTAAGTAGTGCTTACACCAGGCAAGGACTTTTCAGCTTCTCATGCCCTGCCAGTGAGGAGCTGGGAGGGGGCCCGGCCAGGGACAGCTGACCCAATTGGCCAAAGGGATATTTCATACCATGTGATGTCATGCTCAGTACATAAACTGGGGGGAGTTGGCTGGGGGGGCCGCTGCTCAGGGACTGGCTGGGCATTGGTCGACAGGTGGTGAGCAATTGCATCATGCATCACTTGCTTTGTATATTCTTTTATTATTATTATTACTATTTTATTTCAATTATTAAACTGTTCTTATCTC
>NW_008825301.1:525896-542644 GCF_000699105.1 Pygoscelis adeliae | reverse complement strand
TATTAGTATTTTATTTTATTTCAATTATTAAACTGCTTTTATCTCAACCCACAAATTTTCTCACTTTTACCCTCCCGATTCTCTCCCCCCATCCCACGGGGCAGGGTGGGGGGAAGAGTGAGCAAGCAGCTGTGTGGTGCTCAGTTGCCAGCTGAGTTTAAACCACAACAAGGGGATACAAAACCTTCTGAATTGCAAAGCTGCACAATAAAAAGGAACCAAACTGCACATGAGCCAGAACTCAGAGCTTTCTACATCTAACTAGGGAGAGGAAAATAAAGTAAGTGGCTGAGGTCTAAAGTTAGAGAGGCTGCTACCTTGACCTGCAAAAGACCAAGAGCTTTTTTTTATTTTTTCTTCCTTTGTTCTCCATTCAAAACTGGCAGAAGAAGCCAGCAGTAAAATTATTAAGAGATTACTTCCGAGTTTCAGACTTCAGAGGATTGTTTCTTAATAAATACCATGGGTGGTGGGAGAGAGTAATGGGAAGAGATTTTAACAATTAATAGAAACGTTAGCAAGCACGCACTATTTTCAGATCTCTGCTGGTATCACTCTGGATGCTTGTGCACAAATGCGATGTTTTGTCAAATAAGGTGCTATGTACTGCAGACTCAAGTTATCAAAAATAGCAAAGATAATTTCAGCTCCATCCACAGCACTTGGAGTTGGGCTGGGGAGGAAAGTGGAGGTGGAAAGGAATATTTGTGGAGTGGAAAAATTCAGAATTATTTGGGGGTGAGAAAAGAGGAGAAAAGATTTATATAAAAGCTCTGCAGAAACTGCTGAAAAGAACAGAAGACAGTGAATCCAGGCCTGGTCTGTATGCAGCTTTTGTGAGAGTCTGCCAGTCTATACATACAAAGCTGTGTATCGCATACCATCAATACAATTCAACTGTGAACATGCTTACTTTGAAACATTTGTACCATAGGCTTTTTGCACATATACCTTCTTGAGTCAGATAGCCTAGTTAGAATAAACAATGTACTTAGTAGGTCTGTGATAACCTGACATAGACTTTAAAGAGACCAGAAAGTGATTACATGGAGAGCTCAGCCAGCAGAACTCTGAGGTACATAACTAGCAGCTGCAGATTCAGCCAGCAAAAATGGGGTAAACAAATGGCACAACTTCCTAGATGGGAAATAAATCTTAGACATTAGAATTAATCTATGTTAGGATAGTCAGGAAAGTTCATGTGGAATATTTTTTAATGTTGATTGGCCACACAGCCTTAAAACCCATAGGTGAACAGTTACTCAGCATAAGAGTAGCCAGCATTCAGCTTCCCTTAAAAAGGGAATAAAAATGAAACAAGCTTAACTTCAGCCATTTTGTTCACCAAGGAAAAGTCCACAAAAAGGTATAATGCAGTTCAGCTGTAAGAGAGATATCCTGTCTGAATTTTCTGTAACAGAAATAGGCAACCCAAAAAGATAAGCCTAGAGATAGCCAAAAGTCTCATACAAGAAGAGAAATCCTTTCTCAAACAGATATCTATATATATATATGGGCCCTCCACGCTAACAGTTTAAGAGCAATTTCCTCTTTTCAAATGAAAGTCTGTGACAAAATAACATATGCTGAATTATTACAAATTCTGAGCAAAGCAGACTTTCCTACACTTGATATTCATAAATTTGATGAGGCAAATCTTTGTATCACACAATCTGTGTTTTCAGCAGAATCATCTTCAAGGCAGCCAAATATGTCAATTTGTGGGGTTTAAAAAGTCTCGGTTATAAATAACACATACACATTGCAGGGGAATTTAGCCATTATCAAAAGATTTCTCACCTATCTTGAGCCACTAGTGCCCTGTTTGGGATGTTACCTGAGAACTCAATATTTCCATTAGCAGTGAGGTGAGACCTTCTGTGTCCACGGCCACCCCAGTGGCCAGTCTAAGTCAATGTGTAATTTCTCTAGTGATCTAGAGATTTTGGCTAGCGGCAGCTGTGTGAATGCCACAGTCACTATACCAAGCCAGTGAAGACATCTCAGGTGGGAGCAAAAGAACCACGCAAAGTCAGAGACTAGGAAACCTTGGTCTTGTCTGTCCCTCTTAACATCCCATAGAATCTCCTAAATTCCTTAATAGAAAGCAGTAAAAACATCCCCCTTTTGTCTGCTAACGTTACATGTACACTTGTGCCCTCACACTTCTCCCCTGCTATGTGTTTGGGATATACCTGCAGGTGCCTCAGGGTCCCACGTATAGACATACACCTGGTCTCTTCCTCCTCAATCATCATCAGTCTTAGGCCCAAGGGCCTCAGACATGATGACTGAATTTCTGTGAAGCTGAAGTTAATGCTTTTAAGCATCTTATTTGCTGCAGGAGGAGACTCTGAGCCTGAACAACTTGTCATGCCCAAGCACTACCTGTTTATGAGCAACACTGACTCCCCTAAATGCAAAGGAACAGAAAGTAGTCCCTGCTTTCCCTTATCTCTCCTTATAATGTAACTACCTCCACAGCACTGCTCTTGTCCAGTAGAATGACTAAAAGGAAAGACAGATGGTTCTGGAAAAGGGTTGTGCAACAAAAACAATTTCAAGGCAAAGTGGGTTTAAACAGAGCATCACCCTACAACTTCATTTTTGTAATTCTTTTTCAGACCTTAGCCTCTGCTTACTCAACCAAATCAACCAGCTGCAGTAACAAATCTGAACAAGCCCTCTCCTTTAACTGATGCTTTTCTTCCACTTCCCAAACAAAGCCGTCCAAGACGGCTGCCCAGTCACTCTACAGAGGCTGTGACACTTCCCACAATGTGCTTTGTTCAAGGACTGTATAACATTACTCTGCCTGCATTAAGGCTGCATGAACACAGCTGTCACTGGCTGAATTAAATGAAACAGTGACTCATACTACATCCTCGATATTGAAAAAGGTGTGGGTAGTATTTCATAGCTCGCAAAAAGCTATGATTTCATGTTATGTTTAAATAAAGAACGGCAATGACTTTAGAACATATAAACCCTGGATGATAGATGATGTACCATGTATTAAATTTTTTTGGCAATATTTTACATGCTTCTGTCATCATCCGTCAGCATGAGGACCACAAGCAGTAGAGAAGTTCAGATAAGCTTTCAGAAGAAAAGGTATACGTTACAAGTACTGCTCTACTCACTCCCCAGGTCAGATTTTCTTTGGTAGGGTAGGAAGAAAAAACCCTGCACATGCAGAGGCTCAGGCTAGATTTGTCTTCGTCTCACACAGTCAGTCACATTTGTACAAAGTGGATATTAGGTACCACTGTTCTTGCACAGTGGCACTCATGTTTGCCCTCTAAAATGAGAGCACTAGGTCCTAGCAATGGAGACTTGTAGGCAAGTAATTTATGGGATTAGAGACACTTAAATTCTTCTTCTCCCTATTCCTTTCTTCTCTTCTGCTACTTACCCCAGATGTGTACTTTTGAAAGTATTTTCTACTTAGACACCTACAAATAAAACTGATTTGAAAGCAAAAATAGTAGACACCAGAAGTACACTGCTCTGCTTATACAGTGCAGGCCATGGCTGAAAATACCTTGCTCTCGATGAGCCAATATGCTTTTTGAAGTTACATCCTTCAAGACACATGATTCCTTCCCACAAGTATTAGATGCAAGAGAATGTGATGTAGAGGTTTTTGAAACCAGGATCTATGCAAAAGAAAAGATCTGTTTATGGAAAACATTGATGCCAGAAACTTTTTCCCCCTTAACTCCTGGAGGAAATAAAAGTAAGGAAGACAAACCACACTTTCTAGGAATACTGTAAGATGTACATACTTAGGGTACATAGTGACCACTTTTCCTGTTGAGAAGCAAGGCAGAAGATACAGCGGTCAACACAGCGGTCAAGTTAGTAGTAAAGGCAGCCCTTGGAAAGCTTGATGAACACTTTCCTTTTCAGATGCTTCAAAACTGCAATCTGGCTGAGAATCATCTTAATTTTTAACACTGTTCCTTTGTTGTTGCTGTTGATTCCAAATCAGCATTACTCATTTCAGATAAGATGCCAATGTAGAGGCAGGCTGAGGTAATCTGGGAAGTGTTAGCCAGCTGATACCCTGGAGGTGTTTGGAGGACTGGATTCAAATACTTCTCAGCATGATTTTGAGCACCCTTAAAGTTCCACTTCTTCCTAGTAGCCAATAAAAAAGGGAGTCAACCAAGACGTTTTTATTTTATTACATGTAATTTGCACCCGCCTTTTTAACTTGCATAATATTATCTCACTGATTCAATGTCATTCTGCTTCAGTCCCCACCTCTCTGCTTTGTTGTCTCTTCAAGTACCAATGTAAGCTTCAAGTTCTCTAAGATGCTTTAGTGTACTGAATAAATAATAAGCTTTCCCCAATATTTTCCCCATATTTCAATTGTCTTCATCATGGCCCATTAATTCTATTTATATCCACTGGAACATTCCCCCAGCTACTCTCCATCTGTCAGAACAACTAATAGTACATTCTAGAGAAATGTGCTCAAAAGTCTGCTCATAATTCAGGTCCTACGCACTCAAAGATATAGCTACAGATTTACTTCTTCCTCTGACACTCAGCTCACAAAAAGGGTCAGGAAGAAGACGACACAGCAGACTTGCGATCCAAGTTGCCTGTTTGCTTGTCTGACCCTTTGCACAGTATGGGAATTGCATGAGGGGCTAGAATCAATGGCTACCATACATTTCAAACAACAATCTGCTTTCCCTAGAATCTCGTCCTTGACAAAATATAGCATAACAATGCCAGACTTAAAGACACCCTGAGCTCTGGACTTAGATTGCTTTCTAGATTCACATTTTGTGCCCCTTGGTCCTTGGAAAAACTCTAGGTGTCCAAAATTCTAGGCTAAGCATTAATTTGTTGCAGTAACATAAAGCAAAAAGAAGAATAAGAAAGTATCACCTTTCCACTACTAGATAAGATAAAGACTAGGGGCTTGGGGTGGGGTTTTTTGTTTGTTTGTTTGTTTTGTTTGTTTGTTTTTTGGGGGGGTGTTTTTAGAATAATAATTTAGGTTGGAAGGAACCTTTGGAGGTGATCTTGTCCAAACTCACCGCACAGTCTGGGCCAATTTCAAAGTTACATTGGGTTGCACAGAGCCTTATTAATTCAAAATGGGAAACACCAAATGAGAGAAGGAAGAGATGGTATTCTGGTGCTGAGGGTATTTCTCCATGTTCTAAAAACTCTTTATTTAGATATCAGAGCAAGAGCTTCTCTTGCCTTTCATCTTACTCTTTATCTCAGGAAGAAAGATACTGCTGACTGCACAGTGGAGATCCAGCCAATTAAAGAGTGTAAAACCGTATGAAATCTGTCTTTCTGCCTTACAGTTTCCACATTCCATGCTGAAGAGAGTTTGGAGACAGAAAGTGGCATTGCAAAGCAACTCTGGCAAAAAAAATGTGGAATTGGTTTGCAAAGAAGCTGCTTCGTAGTCTCAAAGTTTTTCTGTTCCCCTTTCTCTCCCCCAAACCTATAAAGTTTTTAACACAATTCTAGTAAGATCCTCTTCTTGACACACAACCTATTAGCAGTGTATCAGCTCTCTGTTCCTAGCAGCATACTCGCAGTCCTTGGAGGTATCTGTATCTTAGGCTATACTGAGATATAAATGAAAGTGATCTGAAGCACAAGGAAGAAGTTTGCTGCAGTCATGCTTGTAGCTAATCAGATTTTAGCACTCATTACTGTGGATTCACAATGTATATATGCCCCAAGCTAACCGAGATACAAGCAAAGTGACTTAAGTAACTGTAAAACATGTCTCCATTTAATGCTGTACCGTCCCATCCTCAGGATCACGTTAACAAGGCCTTTTGCCTGAGGTGGGTGTCACATGTTGCATAAAATTGTTTTTCTTCTCCCTTATGTCTTTCTCTCAGAACACTAGGCAGACAGAAGTAACCCCTTTGGATGAAAAGGCACGTGCAGCTTGCTTAAGAGTTGTCCTTCTGTACCTGGCAACAATATGGTTGTGTTAGAAGCTTCCACCTCACTTTCCAGTTAGGAACATTCAAGGTGTAAATGTCCCTAGGAAAATTTCATGTCCCGTTCTTTTTTTATAAAGATAAACAGAGGAAGAAGAGAGTGGTTAGGAGGAAGATAATGAACAGGCCCCGCAAAAATGTTAATTGCTGCTCCCACAAGATCAGCATGCTGACTGCAGAGAGAGTTGTCAGCACAAATTTATGATTATAGCCAAGATGCCAACAGTGACCAATTCATACTATGCCAGCTAAATTTACAACTTAATTTTATCCGCTACAAACTGGCTAATGCACGATCTCAAAGTATGGTGGCTAAAGACTCATCCACCCGTACTTCACTAATGCAAATTCTCTAATGAAGTGAAAAAGGCATTTTGAGTGGGAGGTTGGACTAGATTACTTCATGAGGTCCCTTCCACCTGAATGATCCTAGGATTACTGAACCGTATTTTGAACATGGCTTGCTTAAATTCACAACAACTAGAGAGGTGTTTGCTTACTACACCCAAACAGAAGCAATTTTTAGCTTATGAGTATCAGAATTCAACATGAAAATGGGATGGGAAGAGAAGGAAGTAAATTATCCTAGCAAAAATGGAAGGTGAATATTAGTGAAATATTATTGAGGAAAGTTACAAGCAACAGAATAACGTCAGAAAGAAAACTTAACTGGAAAAAGTAACTGTAGATACTGAATTTACGAAGTTATTCAGCCTACGTTAGGCCATATGATACAGTGACTCTCTTTCTCCCTCTCCATCCTCTTCCTCCTTCCCCTTCCCCCCTTCCCACCAAGTTATTTCTCTTAAAAGTAAGAAAATACCTGGTTTGTAAAGGAACTGGAGCTCTCCAGAAAAAGAGCATTTGGATAGAGAACAAAGATTTCATCACCAATAGAATTTCTCTGTACACTCAAACTCTAGGAGACAACAGGACCATAAACCAAAGGGGACAGACAGAAAGGTGCTCTATCACTTCCCTAACACAATGACTGTGGATGCTGCTGTCCCTTTGATGAAGGAGCTATCCTACAGTTCCTGCTTGAGAGAAAAAGCTCATCTATAAAGGGACAGGGGAGCAACACCACACCCACACCCAGCCTGATGTTTTTCTTATGGATTCTCTTTTTATTTGGTGCATTTTACTCCTCCCAGTGATAACCCAGCAGACACCAGTCACTCTGATCAAATACCAGGACCCAGCTTCATTACCAAAACAGTCAAAAGAGTAAGACTACACATAAAACCCTTGGGACACATATGAATAAGGTTTTGAAACATGAACAGTGAAGGAGAGAGGCTTGTTTTGTACAGTGATCATCACTTAAAATGTGTCAGAACAACATTAGCTGACAAACATAGAGAGGATGATGTGAAAATTTAAGAAGGTGGTTATGGATTAGGGACACCTAAATCACCTTTCCTAATTAACTTTCTTAAATAGCTACACCATTTATGATGAACATACTGCCTGGTAAAAAAGAACTGAGACAGAGTGAGAAGTGTTTACTATTTTTCTGAAGCTCAAGTTCTCAACCTGGGAGGTCACTGCAGGGACATAGGCAGAGGGAAGGCAGGAAGAGACTGCCACAAAGCTCTTCTAACTAAATGAGATGAACATGAAAAGAGAGCGTGAATTATCATCAAGTGTCCCCAAGAGCAGAGACATTGACCAAAGCTAACAGGTGGCAGGCTCAAGACAAACAAAAAAGTAGTTCATCAGATCACATATATTAACTAAAATTTCTTGCTGCACAATACCGTAGGTGCTAAAAGCTGGCACAGGCTCAAGCCTAATTGAACAGGTTCATGGAAACTGAATCAATTTGGAGCAACTAAAGAGACATCTTCACTAAAAAAAAACCCAACTTTGTGGTAGAGCCCCAGGCTATTTGGAAGCTGAGAGAATTTTTGAAAGAACTACATACTACACTACGGAGTCACAGTATGTATTTGTGTAAATCCCTAAGGCTCCCTAAAGTTTCCAGTTTTGTACTCACCCACACCTGTGAAGAATTTGCCATGCTATCTCCAGTCGATGGAACAGTCAGTGTAAAGGAGTGAAATTACAAAATTTTTAAGTCGACATTTTACTATGGATGTCACAGATGGTCTGGGAGAAAAGACCACATTCTACCTACCCCATGCAATCATTCGGTAAATCCCATAGAGGGTAGAGGAAAAAGACAGCAAAAGAAATCCATGCTGATGTTTCAAGTCTCTGTTTTAAAAAGAAATGAAGACTGTTAGTCTTAGGGAAGTACCTACAGTTATCAACACCAAACTGCACAAAATGGCTGCATGCTTCTACTGGAATGTCCTTAAGGACTGTATGGCAATAGATAGCAGTGTCCTAAACAGGCATAAACAGCCGTTTGCATGGCACAAATCTCAGAGAACAGTTACCTGGCTTACAAACATGGCTTGCTGAATTGCAAGGGAAAAAGACTTTAATGGCAGGCTAAAGATAGGCTGACATAGTGCAATGCTCCACAGGTTTGGGTTCTGGGTCATTATAGTACACAATGGAAACTGTTGCTATGGCACTCTAAACTTTTTATGTCAGCACCGAAGAAAGACTGTCTTACAGCAGAGAAATCAAAATAATTTAAGAAATAGAGAAGCTTATAATTTTTTAAAAGTATTTAGTTGCTTAAAGATGCAGATAATTACTTTTGACAATCCCTAGTAAGTGTCATACTGCATCTTCTACTCCCCATCTTCAATATGTCTACAGATATCTAACCTGTATGGGAGAAGGAAAAGACTCATCAACACCCTTTCTTACTTATGCTCTGCAACAAGAACAGTTGGGAGGATCCTTCCTTTCCACATCTATCCAGCAACACTCATGATTCTCTCTCAAAATCTGACATCATCTTCAGTGCTCCAACTAACAGGTATACATAATTTGCAAAAAAACTTGACTCTCACAACAAAAGGGATTTCTACATAGGGTATGGGGAAAACCTTCACTACATGTCTCATCTTCTCTCTTGAATCTCAAAGACCAATAAAAAAGCAGTACCCTGCCTTTTATTTATTTATTTTTTTAATTAAAGTTTTAGGATATTTAGCCTACATTCAAGCTGAATTCACAAGAATGATGAGTGACAGATGACTGAAAGAACAGAAAATATGTATTAATTTTCCTCTGGAAGCCCCAGGATTAGAACAAGTCTGTTTTCATCTTTACTGTTTAACTTGCTCTACCTTTGAAGAAAGGAAAAGAGCATTTCCTGCTCTACTTTTAAACTAAAATAAAGAAGCACACTTGTTTGATAGAGGCTTTGAACTAGTAAAAAAGTACCCTTAGTTTTATAAACTATATTACAGTTTATTGTCACCATAACAGAGTGCTGCTTTGTTCTTCAAAGTCCTCTGGGATGAATTCACAGGGTGAGAAGCTCCATAAATATGCATGGGGCAGCAGTGTGCCCTGTGTGCTGGAAAGCATGATATGTAGCCCAATGATATATGCTATACAATGAAAAGTAGCAGAGAAGCCCATTTCCTCTCACTGTTTTGAAAAGCTATTAGAAGAAAAAAGAAATCTGTCTTGAATTAGACCTATGGAAGACTCAGAGATAACTTCATTAAGAATTTTAAAGTGAGTTTCTCAAGAGGATGAAATCTTGCCTTCTCCAGGAACAGTGTTTTAAATCCCAGGAGGACACAAGAAGTAGTAACATGTTCCCATCATCATCCTCTTGGGTCCTTACATTAATTTATCCGTGTCTGATACCTTGTGATAGAAATGTAAAATTAACACCATGAAAAATCATTACTTCTAAAGGAAAGAAGGGGAAGGCACAGAAGGCATACAGTCACTGACATATTCAGCTATAATGAGAAACAGTGAAGATACTGACCTTGGGATGTATGAATTGATAGAGTCAAGTAAACACAGGAGAATTGAGGAACATCCTTAGAAATAGCATACTTTGGAATGCCAAAGTGAGCAATACCTTTTTCTCTATAGCTACAGATAGACCAGATGGGTATTATGTTAGACTCTGGAGCTCTTCCTTGAAAGTTTGATACCGTTACAATGCATTACTAGCTATAATAAACATAAGCCATGTGGCCACCTGATATTTAGCAAAGTAGTTTCACATTGCTTTGATCTTTCACATCGGTCTGATATATGCCAATTCAGACCAAATGGTAGTCAAGCCCACTGATGTGTTGTATAGCCTAGAAAGCTTTAGAGTACTCCAATTCCCCATGAAGAGTTAAATGAACGCTAAAGAGAAAAGCATGCTCTGTGCAAAGACCACAAATTTGCCAGGTATGCCTTTGGTGTAAATCATCATCGATGTTTCTGCACCAGATTACAGCAGCTGAGAAGGATCTATTTGTAACTTTCTATAACCTGCGAGCAAAACAGTTGGCTTCACCGTGTCCTTTGGCTGCTGAGGTACACAAAGGATGACTTCTTGCTACTGATGGCTATAGTTATGCAGTGTGCCATGATGAATGTTGTGATATGTATTCCCACATCTGCATCTCACATGCTCAGCTCTAACGCATCTAACAAATGGTAGGAATATATTTTTGTACTTCAAATAGACAACTGTTCAGTTGTGCAATCCTTTAGGAATCAAGGCTCAACCCAATACCCACTAACAGTTGACCCATTTAAAGCCAAGGAAAAGCAAAGCATGGGAAAACATGTGCAGAGCAGCCACACGTCCCCCACCGCACACACCCTCAGACACAGTATATGCACTGCCACCAGGAAAGTATTACCTTACCTTTCAGGAGAGTTGATTGTAAAAGTGTGTTTGCCCACTGTGCTGTCCTCCTCTTTTTCATTCTGGGCCCTTTACTGTGAATCAACAAAAGAGTTAGGCTGACGGGATTTAGCCTGCAGATGCATTTGGAAGGTAAAACCTGGCCGTTTTAATTCTGTTCTGGGCTCAGAAAGAGAGAGGGGCCAGAAGAGCAGCCAGCTGACAGTAGGTACAGTTAATTCCTCAGTATCATTACTTTCTTAACCAGGAATGAAGAGCCCTGCTTGCACCCTGAATGTTTGAACTCAAAGAAGGATTGGTAAGTGTTTGAAAAAGCTGAATTGTCTTCTAGAGAAGTAGGAATTTCCTCCTACCAATGCAGGACTAAACATGCTAGAAAACATTAGACCTTACTGAAAAGAAAAAATTATCTGAAGATGAAACGTGACCAAGAACTGCTGCAGAAAAAAAAAATTAGAATTGCACTGTAAAATACAAATCATTCTCTCTTCTTACTACCAACCGGGATGTAACTTTTTTTTTTTTAACACTTTCAAATTTTCTTCAGTTTCAGAAATGTTGGAGTTTTAGAGTTTTTTGCCATTAACTTCACTTTTAATATATTCCGTTATGGGAACAGGAAGAAGGAAAGAACAAGAGAAACAGCAGATTGTAGAAGATTTTTGCATAATTTTGGAAGATGGAAGTACTTCATTTTGATTCCTGCAAAATAACCAAGTAAAAATGCATTTTAAATGTCATTACGAAACAGCCACACTTTCCTTAATCATCTCTATAGTAGGAACTCTGAAAGCACTCAGATTGGGGCTCTTGTTCACAACTTTCCACATCAAGATTACAGTTAATGAAATCATCCAGACTAATTGTAAGATGCTGGATTTTCTAATTGTGAACAAATGTAACAGTGAGAAGTTGTTACAGCTATTTTTCATTAATAGGTCTCAAAGCACCATACGTTCATTAGTTATGGACTAACGTAATCTAATCTTCTTGAGAACCCACCCCGAAAAAAGACAGAATAGCTTGGATAAACTTAAACTCCAAGTGAATAACTTAATGTTTTATTTCAAAGACATTATCATAGTTTACAGACAGAGTCGTTTTGTGGTATTATTAATTTTAGCAACTGCTCTAAGGAAAGAAGGCTTTAAACTGCTAAACAATTGAAATAATACATGATTTACACAGCAGCATTCACAGAACATGACTCAGAGTGCTTTCTGAAAAATACAATGCAAATGCTTAAGTGTTTGAGTACCAAAACCAGAGAAAATTCTGGGAAAAAACCCACAAGGATAAATAACGATGGAAGATAGGACTGCATTACATTATTTCCTGTTTAAGTTGGCCTGGGCATTGGGACAGTTTCAGTCTCAACAGGGGTCCTAATCTGTTGGATATCTCTGCATCACCAAGTTTGTTAGTTTTACCAAAGCTCCCTACAGGCACCTGGACCCATTCTGGCATGTACAACAGAAAGCATGCTGCGAAATGCAAAGCAGGATGTTAAGTTTCCTGGTTCATTGAAAGACAAAATAAGTCACCCAACAATTCCTTTTTCACATTGCAATTAGAAGAGAGTTGTCTGAGCAGAAGATCGTTTCATGTTTTTCCATGGGTACACAGTGCAAAAGCCCTGAACGTGGGAAAAACAGAGATTGCCTAGCAGATAATCTTGTTTGGTGTAGTTGGTTGTGTAAGGTGATACAAATGGGTGCAGCATAATATGATTTTGAAGAAAAACTTAAAAACCTACTTCTCTCTACTTGTCTTTAGAAGTCAAAAAAAAAATACAGGCCTTGCTTACACATCATACGGATCTAATGACATTTATCACTACAATATCCCTAGCATTAGAAGAAGATTAGGATATAAGGTTACAAAACTTTTGTATGTGTACAGCTACAAGCGTGCTTGCGACGGTACCACCAATCAGTAAAGAAAAAAAAGCAAAAAAAGAAAACAGCTAAACAACCCATAGCTGTAATAGACACAGGCATATTGATAGAAAGACCATATTTGGGTAATACATTGGAGTGTGTACTTGGTGCTGTTAAGAATTTACTGAAACTCTGCTGAAATCTAACAACGAACTGTACGCATACGCCCAGGCAACTGAAATGCAGAGAAAGATATGTTTGCATAACCAGCTCCTGAAGAAACCCTTTTGCAAATCCTACTACTAAGAGGAGAGCAAGGGTTTATCAGATCACACCCTAAAGGGCCTAAACTGCCGAATGGTTCCTGGGAAAACCTAGTACGAGATCCACAGCACAGTCTGTAGCAGAGCCCAAAGACGCATCTAAAGTAGAAGCACTGTGGAAAGTGAAATGAAAAATTATTCCATCAACATGAGTATAGTTTTCCAAGTGTCTCGTAGCTAATTATGAATTGCAAGTTTATATTTCTCCTGGCCCTGACAGAATACAAATTAACTGCTAGCTTATATCTGCTGCTGTAACCCCAGGGACGTCAGATTTCTAAGCAAAAAATGAAAGGAAGGAAGGAAAGCAAAACCACAACAATTCATGCATCATATATATATACACAGAAAGGTAAAAAAAGTAGAAAAAGGCAGAGGTCATTCCACGATGCAGAAAATTCATGCTGAACTCCTCCTAAGTTATTACTGAACTATATTGTGTGTATGTGTATTGTTACACACACACACTGCATTTTATTCTTTCAGGCTTTACAGGGGCTTACTGGGATGCAATTCAAACATTTTTAAGCACATTACTTTAGACAGAGTTCAGCGCAGCAAGAAATGAGAAGGTAGGAAACCATGTTTAGGTTGAGAGTAGCTTATCTCGCTTAGTCCCATCAGACCTGCAATATCATTTAGCAAGAACTCAAAAGTGCCACCTTTGCCTTGGTAAGTTCTTTGCTTATGTTAAGAGGAAAACATGATGCAAGGTTTGATATGATGGCTAAGAGGCAACACAAGTTAATGCACTGATTTATTACCAAGTCAGTATTGCAGACAAAGAAGGTAGGGATATTGTAAAACACGTGGTTTGCACAAATTCTGCACTCTTCTGTCCATGAAGGAGTCAAATTCTCCAGCTTGTGAGAAAACCAGGTGAGAAGCCAAGGCAACAGTAACACAACACTCACTAGCAGAGCCCAGAACAACTCAAGCGAGTTGATAAATTGTGTATGCAAACTAAGGCTATTGTACATATAGACCTCAAACACCAGTTCATTTTGGTCTTAGAGTAGGAGTGATCCATGACAGTTGCTGGTTTCTCCTGACAAATAAGGCCCACTTCAATTTGGGGCTGGCACATTTCGGACAAATCTGTTTGTCTTATTCATAAGCATTACTGAACTAGTACAAGACCCCACAGAGCAGCTTTGCCTGTTTCTTTCACCGCATCAGACTGCTGGGTAATATGTAATTAATTCCCCTCTGGACATGTCTGAGTTTGATCATTGGTGTCAAGCCTAAATCCTTCAATCATCTGTCTTGATGTCATGGTACATGATCAGCATCATGGAATAGTTTCTTCTCTGGGCAACCACTCAAATTACCTTCTTCAAATTAGAAAACCCATACGCATTATTGTTGTTCATGTTTCTGACAAAGATCATCTGTAAACCCAGAGACGTCAAACTGACTACCTGCTTATACCCATCTCATTTTTCTTTCAGCATCACCAAGTCTACTCAATACTGTGTACTATGCTTCCTCTTTTAGCAAATGTTTTTGTATGATAGGGGAAAAAGTATGCCTACAGTGGCATTCAGACTCCTAGGTGCACTAATATTTTAAGCTATGTTTTGGTAACATCTATTCAGAAATGAAGCATCTAAAAATGCAGTTCAGTGACTGTTTCTTAACTCTGCATCATTTCTACTGACAATGAACTTCTACCACGTGCAACAGTAACCATGAAAATTTTTCTGAGGGACAAGGATAGGCAAGACATGGAACACAACATGCACATACATGTAGAGAAAAGAAAAGTTAAATTCTCCTGTTATTGACTCAGAGGTTTCAAGGCATAAAATCATTTTAATGGACAGTAAAACTGAGAAATTGTTGGTATGAGGCAAACCCTCTTCTCTAAGGTCTCTTTATAGCAATTGTATTAAGATTCAAAGTACTTCCATGAATGAGAGGCATTAAAGATTGCTAATGCTTATTTTCCTAGCAGTATAAGAAACACTTGAATGCTCCCCATGGCACCGCATCATGACTACAAGATAACATCCCTATGCCGGTCATCTATAACATCCCTAATGAAAGTATTTCTGCCTTCACTCAGTATTTAAGGTTATGAGGGAACTACTGTTTTCTACCTACCAAAGTTCTTACCAGCTTTATAAAGCCTTTAGCACATGCTGCCTGTAGGTAACCCTAGCTCTAATTCTCTGCTGCTCTATAAATGGTGGTATTTGTATCTTTCTACTTGACTTTATCCATTCACAGTTATTTAGACTCAGGTTTCTATTCACTTTGACTGCTAGTGACATGCAGAAGTAAAGCAAAGTCGTATCAGTCACTGAACGGTTGAGCTGGAAGTGCAGATATTTGTACATCATCACCAATTCCCTATAATCAGCCCAAACTATTTATGTTGGCTGCAGCGACAGAAACGTAGTTTGCAACAAGTCTGTGTTATTTACAACTTGATATAAGGCAAAAATATCAGCCTCATCCGTCTCGCCAGTTTGACATCCTGACTCCACACAACCACATTACAAGCATCAGCTTTGCTCTATGCGAAGTACACCCAGGGGCAGGAGCTAACAGCACAGGCAAGGCCTGCAAGTAGCAGCACTCAGGACTAGGACTGGAAAATTGCTTTGCACCTGATTATTTTGGACCTGGACAAAGCTGGTATGAAGCTGTCTGCACTTGACCACGTGAACACAGCTCCCTAAATTAGCAGGGTCTAATAGTCACCATTCTGAATGATGAGCAAAATTGAAATGATCCAGAGTGTGTTTTTCAGGATTTTCATAAATAGCAATAAGAAAAAGATATATTACAAAGAAAATGCCAGTGAGAGAGCAGTATATGAGGATCACACATCTACACCCAAGCCCTAAGAAAACACTGTGAGACTTTAATATTACACACCCTCAAGGCAGAAATTATTATCTGGGGAATGGGAAGGTGTGGAAGAGCTGTTTTCTTCAGGTGTTAGTACTTAAACAATCAGTCCACTACTCTTAAAAATCTTTTAGGGTGAACCTGTTACTCCTCTCAGCAACCAGTTTGCTCCCATGAGAATTTCTGACTTCAGTGCTCATGCTGGTGAGCAGATACATTTTGCCATAACTTTTCCAAGTAGTGGCCAAACTTTGAGATATTTTAAGCATGTTAAAAATTATAATCTAATCAAAAGAAAGCACAAGGCATTTAGCCAAAATAATATGTTATTTGAGACACTTATCCCTGAATAACTCTCTCCTGATGACCCAGTAGGGAAAATTCTTTAAATGAGTCTTTTGAAAGGAGTGGTGGGAGGAGGGGGGCGGGGGCACGCGTGGATGGGGAACCCACAGAATGAGTAACAGCTTTCCATTTACTTTCATGGGCATTGGGTCAGGATCAAGGTAGATAAAAATAAGCAAACCCCAACCGTACACAAAAGCACAGATTATTACATTGTGTCACACGTGGACAAATGCTCCTTAAGCTTGAAACAGATAGCAATGTTTAGGAAAGTAAAATATTCACCATTCTACCACAATCCAATGAGCTCTACCTGTTCTGCTAATAAATCATATTGCTTTAGATGCAGCTTGGCAGGTGGAGTCCAGGGCAAGGTTTTCTAAGAGGTTTCATAAGCAGAAAAATGAGGCCAAGAGACATATGAGTGCTTGATTCAATCAGGTGTGGTCAAGAGCCAAAAAAGGAACCCCCTGTTCCACCCCAAAAAACCTCCACCCTCCACCCTTTTTTTTTAATTTTGTACCAAATAACAAAATTTAATTATTTATCATCTAATAAGTTTAGTTGCTTCTTGATCAATCCAGCAGTT
>NW_008825301.1:515550-525868 GCF_000699105.1 Pygoscelis adeliae | reverse complement strand
ATATTGACCCACAACAATCATGCCAGCTGTCTACCAGCCTTCATAAACAGCCTTCCTACTACCATCAAGTATGTTTGTTTACCTCCTTCATGTGTTGTTTGAAAGAAAACTTTCCCCACAACCTTTTTCCAAACTGAAATGTCTTAAAACAGCAGTATCTGATATTTTCAGACTGCCTACTCTTCATATTGTCCCCCATCAGACCACCACAGCAGGTAATTTCTTCTGGTATTCCTTTCTGTGATTTCACTTAGTAACAGCAAATAGCATTTAGGTGAAAGATGAAATCTCCCAGACTCTGCTAGGAAGAACAGTAGCTGCTGGCAGGAGCCCCTGCTCTTCCTGGAAAAGGGAACTTCTCTCCTACTTCTCTTTAATTTTATGTACCTTCAAGTCCTCTCAACTCCTTGCTCTTGCATCAGGTCTCTCAAGATTTTCTCTTAAGAAGGGAAGGAAAATAAAATCCAAACAAAACTTCCAATCTTTACTTGCCCTCTGCTTCCCTCACAGGCAATTCTGGCCTTTGCTGTTCCTAACTTAATAGATCATTCAATAAAGCTGTAGCCCAGTCTCTTACTTGGAAAGTGTTGGTAGGGCTAAGCACCGTACTGCTTAGGGAGCCAGCTCATCTTGAAACATGCAACCATTGTAAGCATTTAAATAAACAAACAAGTACTAATTAAAGCAGTATCAAGAGTCTTTTCAGCAGCAACATTAAAAGTACAGTAACTATTTTATGATAATTCACTTTGAAGGTCACGTTCGGATCAGGGAACTTCTCATGGAGAGTTTAGGCTTGCCATCTAAAATTGATTTAAAATAAGAAAAGTAGATTGGAAACTGGAGAATTTTTAGGATGGATTTCTAAAGTACAGACAGGAATTGTCTCCCATTGATACTCTAATTACCTTTTAAACTCCTATTAAAAACCATTCTGCTGCAGAGCTGGGCTGATTTGATGCTAAAGTGTCCACAGCTAAAGGAAACAAAAGTATCTCAATATTGCATAGAGTTTCTAAAGCACAGATATTTCAAATATGCCTTAAGTTGATATTGACAAAAACGATGGGCTAACATGGAGATCTCAGTCAGGCAGAGTGTAAAAAGATGCTGGAAAAGCTTCTCTGCCTTGAACCTGAGCATAGTGTACCAGGAAAAAAAAGTTCCTAGTCTTCAGTAAGCAACCCCATAGTGCATACCCATTGCATATCCAATTGTAATTAAAGAATAAAACTGGGAGAGGTTAGTAGGATTACCTTTTTTAATATATATATATATAAAAATATATATAATGCATAAAAAAGTAAATATATATTATAGCACTTCATCAACCTAGGCAAGTGCAGATGTTACCCCTAGAATGAATGTTTATAGATATTTTAGCGTGATAATCAAACACAGTTAAAGCTGGACACTAGGACTTCAGAGCCCAGTGCTATAATGTTGTGTATTCTGAGAAGTTCTTCGTGAGGGGTAGCATGGTGAGAAAACACTGGAGGAGGGCAGTATCTTGTGCCTATGATCTCAGCTTGATTAGGCTGGCTGGCTGCCCATCCACCCACCTGGTATCTATGACTAGTCCTTAGCTTTTCTATCTTCTTGACACTACCTGTAAACATGCCTCATATAATAAAAGAAATAGTGGTGAGAGTACTATCTTTTGAACAGTGTAAACATTAAAGGAGAAAGGTGAAACTGTTACAGATTAATTGATCAGAGTATTAAAGCCTGAGCTAGGGAAAGCAAACAACCAACCAACATTCAAATCCAAATTCTTGCAAAATGTGCATCTGGGGTTTTAACATAAGCATCAATGCAATGTATCACCCAGACTAAATGTACTATGGAATAGTCTATGGAACTGAAGTGGCTCAGTTAAAACAGATCACCGTAAGTGTCATTCGTATATTTCTACACCAATCACAGTTTAATTTGCTAGTCTCTCAACAGAATAGCATGTGTGTATGTGTGTCAGTTTAGCTGGGGAAAAATAACTATTTGCACAGGTAGATCAAACTTCAGAACCCAGATTAGCTTCAGTCTAAATGTATTGAAGTTTAATTAGATAGCAAATAAATTAGGTTGCAAAGAGCAAATATTAAAATACCAATGCTTAGCAACAGATAGGAAAGAGCAATGCAAGAACTTATTGGAAAGAAGGCATTTGGCAGAAAGGTGATTAATGTCTACAAGTCTATGTGCCACATGGCAATTTCCCCTACTACAGGTGCGAGCTTTGGAGTTAGAATGACAGCTCTTGGCTAATGAGGTTTCCTAGTTAGGAAGCAGATTAACCTTTCAGAGAGAAGTTTCTTGGTGATGTCACCATCTGTCTCAATCATATTTTCATTGAAATAGATCATGAAGGTTGTTCTCATTATGACAACTGAGCAAATAATTTGCAACAAATAAAGTATTCAGTGCTGGTAAGCCTAAGCAGTCAAAGAAGTGCCTGTAATCCTATCTCCAGTATTGAAAGTTTGGTTCTAAGCACTGAAGCTTTGTTTTTAATAGGCATGCAGTATTTCAGCAAAAAAAAAAACCAAAACAAACAAAAAACCCCCAACCCACAACAGAGTGATCCAGGCAACAATGGTCACAGGTTGAATAACTATTAACAGGCATCATCTCAAAGTCCAGAGAATATTAAGCAAGAAAAACCCAAAACAAATTAATAAATAAAAATTTGACCTGTGTTTCTTTCTGCTCAAGTAACAGCCAGAACCAAGTGCAAATCTAAAGAAATCAATTAATTACCAAATGTTTTCTTCCCAAAGTTTCTGTTCTTCCTGATTTCCAAAATTCTTCTGTAGTTGCTATTCTTTGCTTGGTTCCAGTTTTTCAGATAAGATGTATAATTTGTTTATTAGTAGGTTAATTTTTCATGTCCTTCCACAACCAGAACTCATTTACAAGCTCAGAGTCCGGTCTTGTGAGCTATAAAAGTCATTTACAGGATTTAAGCTAGAAATTTCAAGGCACAGCTACAAGTGACAGCTTGGCTTAGAGAATTACCAATATCCTCACCACTTTTCTGTGTGCCTGGAGAGGGAGAATTGGGTGTCCAAACCTGGCATGGCCTGGGGAAGTGGTACCTCCTGAAGGGGTCTGGCGATTTGCACAGGCTGTCACTCCTACAGGGCTCATCTAGACGGGCTGATACTGAGCACCCCCAGCACAGAGCAGTACTTACATTGCACAGGGTAGCCCAAAGTGGTTTGCTATAGCCTAAGAAGTGATCGGAATATAAATCCATATTTTAAGGAGAAGGAACACAGGACTCTACTCACTAGAAATTCAAAGTCATCTTTGCACAGCAGTTGAGGCTGATGACATTATCAATGCATGCACAGTACAACTTCATGTATTTTCCAAGTAGCTTCTGGGTATTCGAACACTGCAACAGTGACACAGATGATTTCTCAGCAGGCTGTCTTCAGAAATCTTCAGAACACCTTAACATTTTGAAAGATAACCAGCACCATGATCTGTGCTTAAAAAAGTCAGTACTGTGCCTTGATGGCTATATCTTGCCTCCTTCATTCTTCCCCCTTCTTCCAGTGCCAACTCATGTTTAACCGATTTTCAATCATCATCTTGCTCTGTTTCACAGCTTTCACACATACAGCTCTCACACTTAAAGAGAGCTCTATTCCCACATTTGTCAGGTTAATTTATATACCTTTCCATGACAGAACAACTAGTAGTTAATGCGCATGCTTCTTGTTTTGTAGTAGACAGGAGAGCCTTAATTGAAAATATGCTAATTTTGAAGTGAAATGTTATTTTGAGTTGCAAATGCATTTAGACCAGCCACTTTATTACAACAAGTTACATGAGTTCTCAGAGATAAGGTCTGCTGGCAAGTAGGGTAGGCTGACATCACCTCTATTGGTTTAGTCTGGAACACAGGCTTTTCAGTGCTGCCTGGGGGTCATCTTCCCTTCATCCTGCACAGCTGGCAAGGTAGTGAATGTCATTATAAAATCACAGAATAGTTGGGGTTGAACAGGACCTCTGGAGGTTTATAGTCATCCCCCGTCCCATCCCCCCACCCCACTCAAAGCAGCATCTGCTAGAGCAGGTTGCCCAGGGCCTTTTCCACTTGGGTTTTTAAAACCTCCATGGACAGAGTCTCCACAGCCTCACTGGACAATGTCACTTTCTAACCTCTCCTGCCCCTCTTTTTTTTTTTTTAAAAACAAGATGACAAGCTTTATGGGGAAAAACACCAATATTTTTAGCAAAAATTCCTCATTTCCATTAAACTAGGATCTTTGATAAGAGGTTGTTCAACGTTTACAGTAGGAGGATGTTCTAGTCCTACAATAGCTATATTAATAGCTAGTGAGGCAGATGAATTTATGTATTTGAAGTAACCTTTATTTCACCCACTGTGCACTATCATACTTTGCATCCCTCTTCTCTTTATATTCTTAATTTGGTACCTGTTCTTCAAAGAAAATCATCCTTCTTTAAGCTGCCGGTGTGCAATGACAAAAAGAATTCCCTTTTGCCAGGCCATAAACAGACACCTGAAAACTAATGAAGGCACAACCCCAAAACAACAAAATACTACTTATGTGTTCACCAGAGACTTTGCTTCCACATTTTTCTAAGGCCAGGAATTTGCAAAAGATCCAAATGTCTGTGACATAGCACTGGTGGAGCCCACAGCACAGAGCTGCTTGAGATGAAGGCAATAGGAGTGAAGCTCTTCCTCTCCGGGCATTTAGCAAGCGAGGAGGGACAGACCTGCTGTGCTCTTTCCTTCTCTCCTCTGATACAAGAAACTTCCTCCCTTTCAGTTGGAAATAAGAGTGGCACACTGAAAACCTGATTATTTCAAATTCATCAACAGTGAAACACTCATCTTTAATTTAGAAGCAAGCAAGAAACTAACTCTCATCCTTTTCACACCAATGGTAAATATTACAAGTGCATGCTAGAGAAAGCCCAGAACTGCAGTTCTCTCTTGCTGTTTCCTGGACTGCATGATCCCCTTCAGCTAAATCCCGGTGCATATCTCTGTCTCCTCTCAAATAAGGGCAAACAGCTATTGGCTAGGAAAAAGAGAGAATTTAAACAATTCATCTAGGGCTTTTCCACATCGTCTCGCATTTTTTAAATTCTGTGGAGTCTGCAGATGAGCCAGGGCTTTTTTTTTTTTTTTTTTTTTTGAACCATCTCTTTCTTTTGCTTTATTATCCAGAAAGGGTCCTCAGGATCCTCAGAAAGCTTGGAGAGGAAGTGTCTCTTTAAATTTGTCATAGCACATAAAAATCTCATCCTAAATTAAAATATATAATCATTGCAATTGTGTACGTATGTTCAACTAGTTAGTTCTTCACCTTATTCTGCAACAGTTGCTCTGATGACTGCCTCCAGGTTTCTTTTTCCCCTCAACACAGCTTCTGGCTATGCTTTCTCTGAGCTTTTAAGTGTTTATGGTTGGCTTTTTTTTTCAGTCTTTCTGCTCATAAGCTGTGTAGACTCAATCCACCAGTGACACCAGCGAGAATTTGGGCTGGATTAGTCGTCCTGTCTATACCATGTTCCTGTGAACTCAATTCAGGATTCAACACTGTGTCATGTATCAAATAGGAAACTGTTTTCATGCCCATTCAGATACAACAAATTATAAGTGTGGCTTAATTGTTTTCATGGTACTGTAACAAACTCACCATTTACAGCATGCAGCATTTTTCTTTTTCATGATAACAAATCCTAAGAAGGTGAAAGGTTAAATTAATTAGTCCGCTAGTAGTTCTACCCACAGGTTTATCACTTGATTTAGCCTAATGAATGTCAAAAGAAAAAGCAGAAATGCCAAGACATTTTCAATAATTCTTGACTGGTGTGAGTAAAAACTAGTAATGTCATTTTAAGGTTCTACACTGGAAAAAGCAGGGCTCAACACATGCACTTCAGTTTATTTTTTCTGCAGAGAATTTGATCTCAAATTCTAGGCCCTGACATCCGCAATCTACTCACAAGAAGTAGTTTCAGGTCAAAGTGGAAAATAGGAACAGAATAAGAGAAACACTGATATTAAAAATAAAGCCAGAAATGTAAATACATTCAGAGAAAGACAATCTGAAGAAAAAATTAGTATAGACAATGTAAACGTCAAGACATTCTGCCCAAGAAAAACTTAGTTTTATTACCCAACCATATTGTAACTTTTAGTGAGTCCAGTATTGAGACAGAATCTGCTGTAGTTGCACAGCAGTTTCTGTATTAGAGAAGTAAGGCAACCATGGAATTCCTTGGTAACATTTAAGACCAACCATGGAATTCCTATGGTAACATAGCAGACAGAGCTATTCTCGTGGCCCCTGCTCTCTTGCAGTGATTTCACACAACACAACCCAGTGCAGAACAAGTTCCAATTCCAAGTATTAATTTAAATTTCATACAGCCTATTGTGGCTTAATTTTCCTTCATTTTATGACCAACAAAGCTGTCTCTGGCTATCAGACCCTGCCCTCAAAGCAGCTTCTGACTTACACCTGGTGGTCAGAGTTCTGCCATGATTCATAACTCTATCACTGATGTTTCTTCCTAATTAAGATCCTAAATTCTCACCAGCTATTCAAATTAAAGAGTTAGTAATTTGTTTATATTCACTTCCCCACTGTTCTCACTATTTCCATTGAAGGTTGAGAGAATCAGCAGGTTATTTAAGCACTAGGGCCTGCTTGGTTTTCCTGTTGGCTAAAACAGAGTGCATACAAATCATGATGTGAAACGAAGATTTTCAGTCCTTACGTGGAAGCAACAGACATGGACAATATTAATTTGGCTATATGCAGCTTGTAGGTGAAAGGTAATGAAGCAAAAATATGTCCTTTGCTTGAATTGCACTAGCCATTTGCTCCCTACTTTGCTCTTCTTTCCCCTTCTTATTATTTGTAGATTCGTGCAGGCGCCAATTCAGAATGGCTGATGGGTTGTATAAACTTTTCAATGATAGCTGAGATTTCAGTAGAAGATGGCTGATGTGGAAATTTGTTTCACTAAACCTGTACTTTAGCTAATAGGGAACAGAGAGGGAGGAAGGAAAGAAGCAAAGCATTCCTGGAACTAATAGGAGATTACCATTACGACCAAGAAACTCAAGAGGCAACAAGTTTATTAGACACGCCATTACTACAAAATGGATATGTTTTCCTGATCCCCATTCTAATTTATCAAGAGCAAAAAGCAGCTGCGCCATTAAGTGTAGAGCAAAAGCCAATGAGATGCAAATAGGTAAGAGACTAATTACCAGGCAGGCAAAAGAGCTTCTATTTTGGGTCTGTTGAGCAGGGGATTAATTTCTTGTAATGGAAGTGAAATCTGCCAGATCAGGCTCCTGTATAACCCATTGCCTTCAGATTCTCACTGAACCATCCTGCACATCCGTACTGAGCACTCTGTGTCAGAGGCTTTTATCCCACGCATAGCGCAGTCCCTAGCACAGTCTCCTCTGGAGTCTGATTTTAAAAAAGGCACATTTCTCAATGACTGGCACTGGGTAGTCCCTCGATAGGTTGTTTGAACTAAGCCTGAAAAGAAGAAAAGAAAGCAAACACCTCTGAGGTGTACATTTTCCTTGGATTAAAGACAATCAACACTCATTTAACTCACGTTCTTAATCTATTCAGTAGCAATCACTTGATGTTAAAGCGATGCACATCAATAGATCTGAGAAGGGGAATAAAAAATTGTTCACCTTTTTCAAAGACTTGGACCTTCATCAAAGAAATAGCTTCATTTCAGAGGAGTTTCATTGTGATTTTGCTGTCACACTAAATCACTGATGGAATAATACACTCTAATACACTAGACAAAGTTTTCTTAACTGTACTTACTACTAGATGTATGAACTGTACTAGTTTTAATCCTCTCCAAAGTACTCTGGCTATTTAAGGGTATGTGTAATCTTTGTATTGTTTTATTTTCTATGAAGTCTCTTAATTTGTAGAAATTAACTTACTAAGTAAAACAAGCAACATTGCAAACATTCCATTAGAATTCTGGAGTTTTAGGAAAGTGCAAAATATCATCGTCATGAATTTGAACCATTTCACCTGGAACCATTACAGTTAAGATTTTTGCCCAGTTTGGATGAAATCTTTTGGGTTTGCGGGTTTCTCTATTTTTTCCCCCACTCTATCTGAGATCACCACTTACCCTTTAGCAAGTAGGGGTCAGGCTACTGGAGCTGCATATTAGCACATCCGTTGGGCATTTCCCTACCCTTCTGGCTGGATGCACACCTGCAGCACCTCTCAAGTTTGTGTTAATATAAACATGAAATAGGAAATAATGATTATGGCTTTTTTTGTACCTCAAATTATTCTGTATTTCAATGGTAGAGATTTAAGGCACAGGGGATTCACCATGACATTGCAAACATATCCCAGAACAAAACGGTAAAAGTCACAGTGCCGTATGTTCACTCAGCGGTGTGAACGGCTAGATTTTCTAAGCAAGACTTTAAAAAAAAAAACCACACCACAAACACGGTGGTCAAGTCTCACCCTGAAATGTCCTGTAGTCTTAACTGGATTACCCTCCTTTCTGTCTGTTACTTTGCAACGTGTTATTCACTGTATAGAGGCACCTCTGACCCAAGCGTTGCAGCAATCAGAGAATATGAAGTCTAACTTCTGCCAGGAAAAGTGGATTTCAGTTCTACTGCACTGCAGTCTCTGCATATGCAAAAAAAAAAGTGGCTCGAGAGCACAAAACAGTTCAGGCAATAGTATCAAACCCCATTCAGAGTAATAGCAGATCAGCTGTAGAAACAACACCTGAAGATTTTACTTTAATTCAGAAGCACACCTAACCACACGCTTGTTTCACACAAGCTGATGAAGCTTAAACAACCCATTTCTGTGCTATGCCGAAATAACAATCTCTATGTAGAGTATTATAGCTCAAAAATTTTAATGAGGCAATTACAAACAATTTCTTAGACTATCAGTCTTGAACATGAAAACGTAAAGTAAGCGATAAGAGAGACTAGTTAAAATATACTCATAGTTTTTGAAACCATCCGGGTGTCATAATAACTTGGAATGGGTTATTTTCTTGAATATTTTGAAGTATCTCTATTAACAGTACAGTTTTAGACAAAGTACATGGCATGGAGCATTTGAAAGTAATATTCTGCTTAAAACTATTAGAAATAGCATCAGATGCTTGAAAAATGATAAATTCTTTCACTCTGAGTTATGTATTCCCTTGAGAAACAGGACAGTGTAGTATGGGATCTCTGTAATTTGCCGTCATTTTCCATAGATTTTTTTTTTGCCTGACGTACATCTGTTTTTCTCTGATATTTAATCTTGTTTTGCATTACCTCCTCTTCTTTCCCATAAATGTTATCTGCAGATAAATTACTATCCTCATGATATCTGAGAAATTTTCTTCCTTTCACAACTTAAATTAAAAACTTGATTTGGAAAACTAACTCAAAACTTGGAAAGCAGAGATTAAACTAAGCTTAGCCCAGATGTTTGCTTAGTTTATTTCAGGTTTTGACCCAATTCTTTGCCAAGGGAACTGATGGGACAAGGTAGTACATAAACAAAATTAACAATTAATAACAAGGTGGTAAAGCTTGCGATCTGCACAGAGAGATTCAACTTCATATATGAATGACTGTTCTACAGAACAGCAAGCATCTGGAGCAAAGCAGAAGACAAATTTCTGCTGTAAGAACTCAGGTTGAAACACAGGGAAAAAGCAATTTGTATTGCTCACATGTGATTCATCTGTCATCTGTAACCACTCAAGACGACCTGAATATCGCAGTGGGCAGTTAAACAAGACCACGTTGTCAACACAAAGTGGCAGCAAGAACAAAGCAAGATGTTCGCCTATAGAAATGGAGTTTGAACTAACACTGGCTATTAGCACTGATACTAGTCCTTCTTGCTAGTAAGAAGCCAGCACTCTGCCCCTGCCCCGATTACTGCATAAAATTTGCCAAGCCTATTTCAAAAAGGGGATCAGCACAATAAGTAAAGATAAAGGAAAGAAAGGTGGGAAGATTTCCAGCAAAGGGAAAAATCAAATGAATAGGCCTATTTAAGCTGGAAGCAGGGGGCAGGGAGGGGAGACTTTCAGAGCTATTTGTTGCTTTAAACGCCAAGTCAACCAGACATCATTACTTACTGCTGTCAGAATACAGAAAGGGAACACTGCATAAAATTAAAGAATTAATAACAACTAATATTCAGCCAAAGTATTTCATAAGACAAAGCATTCCTGAGAGAAAAAAAAGTCATCAGGCTTATAAACATCAAGATCAAACCATTCTGAA
>NW_008825301.1:457801-515505 GCF_000699105.1 Pygoscelis adeliae | reverse complement strand
AAAATTACTTCACTATTTTACATAGTAGAATTTAAGCTTTTAAACACCTTCCTCTGAAGCATATTTTGCTGACTACCATCTTGAGATACCACTAAGACCGGTAATTTCCACTAGTTGCCCCGATGTGCACATTTCCAGTCTTCTGTGCTGGATACAGAGTATTTATCTCCTGTGAGCACTGACTTGATGGCAACACTGACCACTGTGTTAAAGGTGCATCTCTCTCTAACATTCACAAAAGTGGAACTTCCAGGAATATAGGTCCCAAGACTAAAACAACTTTGAGGAGTCCCTGAAATGAACCTTTTCCCAATGAGCAGTGGCTCAGATTTTTCCAATAACTCGATGACTTACTTTCCACATCACAACAGCAATGACTGGCCTTAATGGTTTTTGTTCTTTGTTTGGTAGTTTTAATTGTTTTTTGTTTGGTTGTTTTTAACCACTTCCTTTTTCAGTTTATGACAGTTAACATTTTCACCCACAAAAAGAAATTAGAGCCCCAAAGAAATCAAACATACATTCAAGTAAATATTGCAAATACCAGGAATGATAACAGCAACAGTGATAAGTCATCCTTAAAAATATCGGGAGAAAAAAAAGAAAGTTTTAATTTTTTTTATTCATAAAACAGAGAAAACATTTTATTCCATGATGCTAAAAGCTATGGCTGCACAAAAGAGAGTGAATATTTTGTTAGCAGATGCCTCACAAATGAGACTGAACAAACACATTCTTATCAGAGAACGTATAATCAGGCAGCAATGCCACGCTATGGAGCAGTGAACTGTTTGCAGGGAATCTAACTGGCCTTTTCCTATGAGAGTTCCTGTAATTCCCTCCCACAGCTATTCACTTGTTAACGTTTTATTATCATCCATGGTTGAAGTATCCAAGGACTTCTTTGTAAAACAATGAATGCCAAAGCATCTAGCTTGTAGGATGCTCTGTTTAGAGATAGTTGGGGGCTGGGTGTTGCGTGCATTTGACACAAACCACTACTTGTTTTGGAGGGCTGTGCTAGAAAGGACAAACGGGTCACTGAATGCAGTCTCCCCTGCTGTTGCAAGCAAAACCACAGAAGCAGCATTTACTCCAGAAGGGTCAACAGAGTGCCACCTCAGACCATTGGCCCCCAAACCCCCTCATATTATACCTTTCAGGTCTAGTAGAAAGCCAAAGTTTAAAAAAGTCAATTAATAAAATGTGACATGCAGAAAGCCAAAAACATCAAAGTCAGCATCTCAAGGCCTTGCCATAGCAGGAAATGTTAGTCAACATCTCCACTGACCCCAGAAAGTGAATCATGTTGTTCCTCTGTCTCCTGCCCTCCATTACAAAGGAAGGTTAAAAAAAATCATTAACCTGGTTTAAAACAGATTTGTTTCCCAACACTAAATCTTGGGTTTCTGGTGTGTAGGAAGTTATGAAATAATAATACCCTGCACATTACCTTCCTTCTTCAGGAAGGAATGTGGTGAATGGAGTTAAAACCAGTTGGCAGCCGGTCATGAGCGGCGTTCCCCAGGGCTCAGTTTTGGGGCCGGTCTTGTTCAATATCTTTAGCAATGATCTGGATGAGGGGATTGAGTGCACCCTCAGTAAGTTTGCAGACGACACCAAGTTGGGCGGGAGTGTTGATCTGCTCGAGGGTAGGAAGGCTCTGCAGAGGGACCTGGACAGGCTGGATCGATGGGCCGAGGCCAACTGTATGAGATTCAACAAGGTCAAGTGCCGGGTCCTGCACTTCGGCCACAACAACCCCATGCAGCGCTACAGGCTTGGGGAGGAGTGGCTGGAAAGCTGCCTGGCAGAAAAGGACCTGGGGGTGTTGGTCGATAGCCTGATCGTGCCCCTGTACTTGGCACTGGCGAGGCCGCACCTTGAATACTGTGTTCAGTTTTGGGCCCCTCACTACAAGAAGGACGTCAAGGTGCTGGAGCGTGTCCAGAGAAGGGCAACGAGGCTGGTGAGGGGTCTGGAGAACAAGTCTGATGAAGAGCAGCTGAGGGAACTGGGGTTGTTTAGCCTGGAGAAGAGGAGGATGAGGGTAGACCTTATCATGCTCTACAACTACCTGAAAGGAGGTTGTAGTGAGGTGGGTGTTGGTCTCTTCTCCCAAGTAACAAGCGCTAGGACAAGAGGAAACAGCCTCAAGTTGTGCCAGGGGAGGTTTAGATTGGACATGATGAAAAATTTCTTGACTGAAAGAGTGGTTAAACATTGGAACAGGCTGCCCAGGGAAGTGGTTGAGTCGCCATCCCTGGAAGTATTTAAAAGACATGTAGATGCGGTGCTTAGGGACATGGTTTAGTGGGCATGGTGGTGTTGGGTTGACAGTTGGACTTGATGATCTTAGAGGTCTTTTCCAACCTTAATGATTCTATGATTCAGCAAACTAAAAACTGGAGTGGGAAACTCTCAGAACTTTATCATTGTGTTGTATTGCATTTTACTGTATTGAGGATGTGGAAAGCGAACACTCTAGAGATCCTTCAGGCTTTTACCAAAACATATTGTTCAGCAATTACTGCTTATCAGTGTGTTTTATGTCCTTACAGACAATGATCTTTTGCACTACTTACTATAATCAAGGCCCTTTTCTTATTGCTGTAGTAAGTAATACACATTTTTCAGTTTGGTATTTTTCCTGGATATGAGTTGACATTACTGGCTTGTATGAAAGTTAAATATGTCAAGGGTAAGTACTGAAATGCATACTCAAATCTTCAAGACTTTAACAAAGCCACAAGCTACTATGTCTGCATAATAGAGAGGGCATGAAGTGCTGCCAATACAAGCATGAGGAAAGCTGAAGTAACACTTAAAACACAGGCACTTAAGAGTGTCCTTAGTTAAGGACACCAAATAGAATAATACACGAAAAAGGGGAAAAAAAAAACCTGAGGAAAAACAATTCTATGCAGCATCTCTTATTTTCCCAAGATCTATTCTGATGTGTCTGTTGATACTTCTCTTAAGTCTTACTTTGCCTGAACTGGGGAATATGAATAGATTTCCTATCAGGAAGGCTGACTGACCTCATTTCCACAAAGGCATAGAGAATCTCTGGTCCTCTGTGTTTTGACAGCAGAAAAATTAAGCTAAAATACATCATCTTCAGAAAAGAAGTCATGGATATGGGCAACTAAGAGTCTCCAGGATGAAAACTATTTGTAATTGGACACTGTGCTATGCGGCGGTTTACACCACACAGTACTGGACAGTCAGGCACCCAATGAACCCAAACTCTTCCAGGTAGCTTGGCTCCAAGTGATTATTGAAGAATGCTGGAGACCTGGAGTCCAACAAACTGGAATATCCTTAGAGGAAACACAAAGCAGTTAAGTGCCCCACCAGATACGTGAAAGCGCTCAGAGGTACAAGGACATAGCAAAGGGAGAGCACCACCCTTGAGAGCAAAGGGATTGCATTTTCAGTTACAAATATATAATAGGAAAATCCAAACCAAGCAAGTTCCAGTGATTGCATGCACGTTCTCTAGAGCATTCGATAAATGTGATCAATACACCTTCTGTTGCATTAAAAGAAACAATAAACAAATGTCTGGTCTCAAAGACTACATGGATTATGATTGCCAGAGCCTCTACTGAGGAGCAGAGTCTGAGGAATTTAATTCCTTCTGTAAGCATAGGGTGGTCAGGGAAGCAAATGCCTCAGCAGCATTATCGATTTAAAAAGCAGCTCTGGGGACTAGAGAGGATTTTGTTTAATGCCAAAGGAATGTTGACTCCTTAGATGTTACAGAGGAACATGTTCTAAAGGATACAGAAGTTATTTATAGACCTAGGAAAAGGGCCAAACATTTTATATGAGTCCTCAGATGAACAGAAATATCGAGGAAACTGTTAATGGTGTCACGTATGACAAAAACACAGGCCAAGTGAAGCAAAAGCATCCATTTCAGTACCACAGAAAAAATTAGCCCCAGAGGGGAAAAAAAAAAAATGCACAAGACCTTTTTGCGGAGGGTGCAAGCAAATCTATTCACTCTGTTCAGCCATCATTAACAATAGATAGCATGATTTAAGGAGTCACTGGATTTATTACTTACTCATTCTCACTAGACATCATATACCTAATGGGCCTCAGTTTGTCCAGCATGCGTTTAAGCAGTTGTCAGCCATGTATGGGATTATTTACATCAATTTAGTATGGTTACCCAGTGAAGCACAGATGGTTACCTGCTGACAATCTCATTCAACAGAAAACAGAGGACAAAATGTTATCAGTAACTGAGATCACAGTACCTCAAGACCTCATAGTTTTATGAGGAGAGAGGAAAAACATAAAACTTATCATTTTGGGGCCCAGGGTGTGCTGTTTCCTGACAATGAATTTTCACAATCAGAAGCAAGCAGCAGTATCATGGGAGACTGTACCAGTCAAATGGATACTTTGGGGGAAAAGGCAAGACCTCTCAGAACTCCTTAAGAGAAGGGACATAAGAAGCAAGGACCTGGCTGCTGGGCTCTGGGACTGCATCAGATCTCCAAGGCAAAACATGACCAGAACACAACGACTTCTATTTAACAGCCAAGCTGCATAAAACTATGCAGAAAGCCTCAGAAAACTGCTAAGTAGCAGGTTGTTCATATGCTTTTTAAAGACTCTATCACATGACTTGTTGCTTTAACAACAATTAGTTATGTATCATGATTATGTCTTATTTTTATTACTAATACTTCTGACAGATGATGGAAGGGCTAACAGTACCTTTCGGGCAGTCTCACCACAACCTTTTGGAAATGGCTGTTGTGCTGTGCAGAGGCTGTAGCTGCACAAAACCAGAGTTTAATGTAGATATTGAACAAAGCTGACCTCTGCCAGAGGGTTTGGCTCAGAACGGCTAGCAAAAACCACAAAACAAATTTTAGGTTGTTTACCTGTGAAACTATGCTTTTTATTTTTCTTTAATTCCTAAATTGTATACAACTGCGCTGGAAAGGACCTGAACTTTCAAAACACTTGCAACACTGGCGGTTTAACATGGGGATCAGAATATCTTGGGAAGAGGCGCTCACACAACTCAACTGCTTCTCCTGCTGGATCCAAACTTTATAGTCTGAACTTTCAGGAATAAAAAGGAAAACACTGACAACATGAGAGAAGTTAAAAATACCCACCAGAAGGAAGAACAGGAGATGCAATAATGAGCACGCAGTTAAAAAACAGTCACTCTGAACCAGCAGCTTTCTGCCTTGTCTAAATTTAAAGAGCCACCCACAAGAAGGCCAAGTGAGAAAGAGGACTTGCAAAAACAGAAAAAAAACACCACTAAACCCAGCCCCTCTAAATGTGGGAACATTAACAGCAATCAAAGCAATCACAACAGAATCCTCTCCCGGGACTGCTTCTGTGTCCTGGATAGGAGAGCTTTGCATCAGCATACTTATGGGTAAGTAGGTGGAGCACATCCAAAGGCCACAGTAAACTTCAAACTGATTTTTCAAATAAATAAATAAAGGTCAAGGCTGAAGTTTCAGCCACTGCCTCTGGCTGTACATGGATCACAGTCCCTAGAGACAAGAGATGAAGCAGGCACAGTGCTGTGACACAACCTTATGAATTGGCACAGGTAGGCAGCGTTTCCAAAATAAAGATGCAGGCAGGAGTCCTGTTACCAGAACAACTATGAGGAAACAGTTTCAAAAGTGACTTCAGAAAGTAATTCTGTGTCATCTGGACTCCAAAATCACTTGGAAAATGTTACTTCACATCTGTTTGTTCCTGCTGGGGGTTCTGACAGCACCTCTTCCCAGTGCCAGCACTATCTCTGCTTTCAGAGACAGAAAAAACATTCACAGCGCCAGCTTTCTGGAGACTACTTCCCTACATAAAGGGGCACGAGGCTTGCTCAGGTGCTCTCTGCATATGCCAGGGCTGTGTTGAGCCTGCTATACTTCCCTCCTAGCTGATGTGCCAAGCCGTCCATGTCACAAAAACAACATATTACAAGAGAAAGGGGATGGTGTGCACCCACATCTCAGCCCACTGTGGATATAGGCATGGGTGAAATCAGACACTTGAACCAAGGACCTGAAGTCCTCCCAAGTCTCCCTGTAAAATCACTATGCAGCCAGCCATGGTGTGCAGCCAGAGAGAGATGGGCATGCCCTCCTCCTGCTCTGTGCTAGGCCAGCTTGGTAGTCTGCCTGTCAGAAGTAGGGCTGTATCTTCATTCTGAACCCCCACGCCATGGTCATTGGAAACCCCTTGGGCTTGCTCATGGAAGTAGGTAGAAAGGAGACAGGGGATGGGGAAAAGTCTCATGTCTGTGTCCATTGCCACAGGTTGGCTGTCTCACCAGGGGCTCTCTCTTGATCACCTTGGAGAAGTAACACAGCTACACAGCGTGCTCACAAGAGGTTACACACTTCAGCCATTCGCAGCACCATGCGTGCTTTTACCATGGCTGTTGTGGTGTTACACAAAATAGCACCAGCTATCCCACAACCACAGGAGCCTCACTTGCGTGAGGATCACCATCCTTTGGCCAATGTAGCCAGGGATGAACCCAAGGGAAAAACATAAATTGCCACAGCTTTTTGGCTAAGGAACTCATCCTCATTTCTGTATTAACTTGGGGAGGGGAACAATCTGGGCCACACTGTCACAGCACAAGAAAAGTCTTGGGACTAACTACCTTTACAGGCCTCCGGAGACCCCTTTGGTTCAGGATTTCAAGGGGCTTGTTGCCCAGGCACAACCAAAGTTTCACTACCCCTGTTTCCCTATGGTCCTGTTCTCCCCACACCTTATAAAACAAAAATGCAGGCTTAAATTCTCTTCTAAAAATCAAGACAAGGATTAGAGCTTTTAAAAATATTAGAACATTAGATTCTTTTCACTGTGCAGAGAATTTTGCAAGTTCTCATCCTTACACAAAAGGGTTTCTGACAGGTATTTCTGCAAAGAGGAACTCTGTATTGACTTATCTGATTTTGGGGATCAGGATCACTTAGTTGTTGAGGCATCTTACCTACATATGTACCAATTCAAAATAGGAATAAAGGACAGGGTGTTTTTCTGAGGTAAGTCAAAACAGGGCAAGAATATGAATTTTCTCTTCTCTGATTCCAGGACATTCCCATTTCTACAATTGTATTATTGTCATCATTTTAGTTGCTATAAATCCATTACTGTAGTTTCTAAATTATGGTAGTTACTTGGAACTGAAATAACCAAGACCGTGAAAGAAAAGGGAAGTAGCAAAGAAATAGTTTAGCATGGGACTTATGTAAAAGATTGCCAACTAATTAACAGTAGAAAGAATGGAAAGAAACAATTGCCTAGACACTCAATTTGCATGTGTAATAACCCACTATATAAGCTGTAACCCCACAGATACCATGAAGACACTTTACATTGCAAATAGTTGAATCAATTTACTTTCTTGTCCTTCTGTTTTACAAATGTATTTGTAAAGGAGATTTTTAATTACATAATATTGCTTTCCAACAACTTTTAGTTACTCATTCATGAGTATATTATACCACAACACAGTAGCTGTAGAAAAAACTTTCAGTTCATCCTTCAGAAACACAGCATGTATCATTTACGTGTTGTGCATAGCGGTCAGGTAATACTACTGGCCAAAGCAAGCAGTATAGACAGCAGCACAAGAGTTGAGGCAGTCTGTGGTTTGCATGCCACAAAGAAATAAAGAGGAAAACTAGGAGATTCCTCTCCCTTCTGCTCAAGGGATCACAGATTAGAGGAATACATCCCTCAGGCACAGCTAATACATCACGAGGCTTCAGAGCTGGAGCAATGCACCGAGCAGCAACATGCCACTAGGTTTGCAACTAGTCATATCAAGAGTGAAATCTGAAAGCAAATTTCTGAGATTTTTTTAAAGTTATGATGCATTTCACGTGGCTTGCCTAGATTTTACAGGAGCTACCAGGTTACTGCTTCAATGACTACACATACTACTACTGACATTGCCCTCAAAAATCTCTCAGGATCAGTGGTGCTGGTGTTAAAAAGAAGGCAACACACACCAGTGAGTATCACAAGCTTGTCTCAGACAATTCCAAAGACACTTCAAACCACCGTTACTGCCAGGAAGTGAACAGGATATCAAACACAAACCACTAAAGCTATTAAGGGTACCTCCCCAGAGGAAGAAAGAAACAGAGCTTTAAAGCCTTCTTCATTGTACATTAAAAGCAGAAATTTTTCAGCTGGAGAAGAGATTAAAGCAGCAACAAGCACCTGGCTTATTTAGTGATTTCCAAAGCATGTGCCAGCCATGCTAATAACCAAAAGACAAGAGCCTTGAACACTGCCATCGCAAATCTTAAAAATTAATGAGGCAGTCTATAACTACAAGATAAATACTGAGAAGTTTTTTCCCCGGTCACTGCTAATATACTCTGATTCCTGGTATGAACAGTACAGCCGCTGAAGTAATTTTGTGAGTTAAGTGTTAACTAATAGAATTGCACAGTTTTTCTTTTATTCATATCATTTTTTGATCTACATCATTGTTAATGGTATAGGAAGAGTTGGCAGGTCTGAGTGCAGCGGGAAAACTGGACAATTTAACTATTAAGAGATTAGCTATTTAATGGCTAAATTTAAAAAAAGACGTTAATATCTGATTACATGCTTTCAGGTAGTTTTTGTAACAAATATCCTCTGATCTTCCCAGCCCTTATAAGCCTCAGTTTGTCTGTATAGTTCCCATTGAAGCTAATAAGGTCCAGGAACAGCGCCTAGGACTCAGTCAAGAAACTAGTTTTACATCGTATAGAGTATTTGTACCTAATTTGTGCTCCCACGTTGCTCCCAGTGTTCAGGCTAGGGAAAACAGACAAGCAAACAATTTCAAACAGCAGCTAAAGTGAGGAGATTAGTCTCTGTTAAACAAGTGTGGCATTTACACTATTTATTTATGGCAGCACCTATGGCCTGATACATTTTACTTAGACCTCCAAGGTCGCCTTCGAGACAAAGAATGTCAAGGTACTTCTGAATTTCTCAATTAAATTACACAGCAGAAAACTTGAAAAAGAATGACTGACTTTAATGTCACACAGCTTAAAATTACCTACCCCTTTAACAGACAGATACCAATTTTCAGCTTTTTCTGTATGATGAAAATTACAAAATAAAAGGAGTGCAGCTTTTATATGCATGAGAAACTGGATTTAGCAGAGGCTGTTCCTATCTTTCAGAGATGAAATTTCCCACACATATGTTTTCACCTCTCTTCCTCCTGTGATCTGGATATATCTTTCAAGGAATACGTGTTTGGGTCAAATTCTAAAAACACTCAAACTGGAACACCGCCAGTTATTTTTAGGGATGTTCTCCACACTCACAAAGCCAGCACCTAGCTTGTATAATCACAATGACAACACGGCTGTAGTAAAAAGGATGTAGTTTAAGGACAGAAGAATAGAGACCATACATTTTTTCCTTCTTTCTTTTTATTCTGTGAAAAAGCAATTAATGCGTCTTGCATTTGTAACTTCTTGTATGTACTCAGTTAGGGCAAATGTTTTATTTTTATTGTGCTCCCGAAATGTTCTTAAATTTTCAAGTACATTAAATACATATTTATCACAACTCTTTAGCCCTGCTCAGCCCATCTGCACTCATATACATGTTTTGGCACTGCCTGGTACACATCATAAAGTTGAACATAAAAGATGTGTTAGAACTCTGCTTAAGAGCTGTTTGCTGCTAGACATTAAAATTCACAAGTACAGACTATCAAAACTTCCCAATAGTCTTACTAATATTTCAACTTGTTGTCATACTCCAGATTTTTACTACTTCAAAAAAAATCAACATCTTAATTTGCTTGAAAATTACAACAGACCTGACAAGCTATTAGCAAATATTCTTTTAACCAAGTGAGCCAATTTTGACACCTTTTAAAAAAACTATAAAAAGCAACACACTGCATGATGGTTACAGTGGGAGTGCTATTTCCAGAAACCTGCAACTCATTCTGTTTACATGTGTGAGCCATACCTGTGGATCATGTGGAGAGACTTACAATTAACACACACTGACCAATTTCCATTATGCTTGCTCACAGTGGGTCGACACATTAAAAAAATTATGGCAACGGTAAATGGCTTTAAATCAAGGACAGAACATAGAGCAACAAAGAAAGTGAACACATAAAATCAGAAGGTAAATACATACTAAATGCAGACACAATTGTTAATTCAACCAGAAGTCTTCCTTTTGCCGTAACGTAAACCAGAGCTCCATCAGTAGGAACACACTCCTCTGTTCACTCCTAATCCATAAGCTCTTCCAATTTTGCTTTCAGTTCTCCATTCACAAAATCCCTGCGCGATTCGCAGCTTCCCATGGCTTGCTCGCCTCTGACAGCTTGTGACCCTCAGACAGTTAGGGTTACTCTCAGCCTCCTGAGAGAAATCCCTTTCGAACATAACAATTTAGTTTTCCCCTTTAGATTCCTTAAGTTGCTCCAACCTGGAGGGGTGTTTCAGGTGACTGTTATCTGGCTAAGGCAGCACCTGGCAAACCTTCCTTTGCTAACACCCCTCAGTGTTGTCTCCTCCCTGATGCTCACCTGTGAGTTTCCAGGGGGAGCCAGTCCCCACTCTGCAAGCCCCATGCACGATCCTCTGCCCACTCAACCTGTGCCTTGTGTCCACAGCTTTTTATCTTGCCTCTGGGGGATGTGGTAAACATCAAGAGTCTGCTATCAATATACCAGGCAAGGGGACTCTCCTATGGCTTTTGCATGTATTTGAATGCCACTGCTGATAGCTCAGTTTCCTCTGTGCCATGGATGTGGCCATCACTGGTGCTAAGTGAAGGACCCCAATGTGCCTAGCGATAATCTTCAACAATAGACACATCTTAACAAGATCGGGATGAGATACATTTCATTTGGGCTGCAGCCTGTTTCCAGCAGGATGCTGTACTAGGCAGGGCTATAATATCTTGGTGAGCAAATCCTGGCTTCTCCAGACTCTTACTGTCCTAGGCAACAGCAGAAATGGATCCTTCCTTAGTAAGGGAGACCTCTCATGTGTGCTCCCCCTTTATTGCAAGCCCCAAACTCCAAAGCCCCAGCTTTGGGGCTTCAAAGCCCCATTGAATAACTCATCATGGCAGTTTCCTAGAAAGCATGTGTTCTAGTCAATGGCAACAGTTCCTCATATATGTGCAATGCCAAAGACTGTACTGCTGGACTCAAAGATAAATCAAACTCCAGTAAGACTCATCTCCTCAGTGCAGTCTGACGTTGGCACTACAAAGACATCATTTGCTTTGCTCAAAATGGTACCCATCATCAGCACAGCGTTTTCCCACAGTGCCAGGGAGACCTCTGAACACATGGAGGAAGAGCCTCAGCTGCTGCCTGTGTGATCAACAACACCATTACGCAGCAAGCAAAGGCCACTCATCACAATGCGCATACAGCAAGTCTAGTCTCAGTGTGCATTCAGGGCAGAGCTGATCTGCCCAAAAATGGAAAGTCCAACTTGCTATACATGATACTGAAGAAAAATTCTCAGCTAGCTTCACTCATCCCCACAGCTAAGTCAATTAACAAAGCTCTGTATACACCAGAACATTTATGTTGCTAATCACATCGACACTGTAGACAGCAATGATCAAGCGAAGAAGTTCCTGGTGTCTTGTTCTTAGCGAGTTCCTTGATGGCTTCAGATCAACATACTCCATTTTTTACTGTTTATGATGTATACTTACAACTTAGAACTTTTGGGTTGTTGTTTGTTTGTTTTCCCCTTCAGAATAATTCCCTTGTACCTAAATCCTTCCCTGCATATTGTTACTGTCTCCAAGACAGCAGAGAACTCCAGAAGGAACACTGCTACATAAACGCTCACCATTTTTCCAAATCCTAGCTCTTCCTTAGCCATATATCAATGACTATGTCTGTATCTTGCACCTGCTTCTTCTGAAGGGAGACATTCCACAAGCCTCACACTTATGTCCCACATTTCCTAGATCTTCCATGTTTGATACACTTGCCCCCACCGAAAGAAAGAAAAAATGAAAAAGGTATTGTGTCCATAGGGATAGTCAAGCGCCTGCCAAATACCAAATATCCATCCTGGGTCCCACATGAAGCAGTGAAGGTGGGTCAAACGTGTAATTTGTGGGGGAGGGGAAAAAAAAAATCTTGGATGCCTTAGCTCTTTTAACCAAATCCTAACAATTCTCCAGTTTACTATCACTGGGCACAAATAGTTGCTCCATTGCCAAACAAGGTTTCCAGACAAATCAGTTAGTGTTTTTGGCTAGTATTACTCTGAGGTATCAGGCCACCTGAAACAAAGTACGGAATTTACAGCAGAGTTGTGCTCAGTTTCCATAGGCAGCACCCAAGGAGACTTAAACACCTTCAGAAATGGGCACATCATCCTTGTAAGGATTCACTCATTCTCTAGAAGTGGAGTGGTTTAGCAGCTTTGCCCCAGATGTGCCCATGCCTGACCCCTGGAGCAGCCAGATGGGAAGTGCTACTGAACGTCCCCTCTGGCAGGGAGAAACCAGCTCCAAACAAGTGCCCAGGCAGAGGACAACAGCAACATTGCCCAGTGCTCTGCTTTGCACAGGACATCTCAGTGGGTGCACTCAGAAGGCACCCAGTCCATGCAGCTGTGCAGGAGATGCAAGAGGAAAGCGCAGGTTGGAGCTTAACTGCCAGAGATATACCCTCCTAGTGGCACAACTTTAACTGTCTTCCTTTAGAAAAGTATGAGTTTTAGTACCTCCAGATTGATCTTGAAACTAAGAGGGGATCCTCAGGATTTACCTTGAAGATTTAGGTAGGATTTGTGGAAGCACAAGCCAAAGCACCGATGGTGGCTGCAAGAGCTTCAGTGCTTCTGCATCACAGGAGGAACTAGAACTGGAACTGGCCTTTCAGGGAACTTTATGCAGATGTGCAGTTAGCCTTTAAAAAGTTTGATATAAGGCTAGTAACTTTCGAGCATCCTTCCTGCTTTTGGCAGAAGTAATCCTCAAAAAGAAAGAGTCAACAGGACACTTCCATCTCTTAAGAAAAGGCATCAGGTGAAAGATTAACAAAATTAAGTACCTTTTCTCTTCTGTCCATTTTGACTGACTGGAGATGCACAACTTCAGGTTGACCCAGATCTTAACGGAGAGAGACTATGCCAGAATGGCAAGGCTTTTTTAATTGTCGTTATTGAGAAAAGGCTTAGAGAATATATGTCAGCCTCAATTTCTAAAGACAGATTAGGAGATTTGCACTCATCCAAAAGACTTTTTCCACTGTCACAGATCACATGATACATTTATCAAGGCTAATTTCATTTTGAAATATTGTTTTGCCTATTTGTGTTTGCTAGAACAATAGCAATAACATAACAATTAGTGTCTGAAAGAACTGTACTGCACATTTATTTTCTGAATAATAGAGTCTAGGTCACTTATTAGTCATTCCTGTAATGGAAGTTTCATGCATTTTTTTCCCCGTCTTTTTTTTTTTTTTTTAAAAAGGTACGTACCTGTTCTAATCCTCTCTAATCACAGACCTTTGTAAACTTTACTGGAAGCTTCATGTACAGACTAAAGTTAGATCTGAATTCCTAACTAATTACTTGTAAGGCAATCCCTCTTATATCCCTATCTTGCCTTTGTGAAGGGTCACAACCATAGCTTCCGAAACAAACGGTGTCCAAACATGCCCTTTGATATTTTCTATTAAGCTTCAGCTTTTTAAAAGTAGTTCTGTCAATATCTTGGTTCCCAGAAGAGACTAAGAGGCTAGACTTGCCTCGCTGACAAACCCAGACAATGAACATCCTAGCATCTGTAATAGACTCTCTCTACCAGGCTTCCTTCCATAATCAACCAGCATAACCCACTGAGCAAGCAAAAAAAAAATTTTTTTCAAACCTCACACTTTCTGTTCTTAATACATTTTGAAGTTAATCTGAAAGGGATAAAGCTATCTTCACTTGGTATAAGATTCAAACCTTTCTCTTCAGGAACTGCATTTTCAGCCCTGTCCCGCTCCTTCTGGCGTATGGCTCAGTATAAGTTTTCCAGCTGTAAATCACAGCCAGGGATGTTTTTCAACAACACTCTACAGTTAACAAAGCAGGGCCAGCTGGTCCTCCAGGGTCTTACAGGTTGCAGAAGTTCTCCTGCAGAGGTCAGCTTAACCTTTCATGTTTGCAAAGAGGTAATTTGGTTTCTATGCTGTTTATTCTTTCCACTGAGGATCCAGGGTATGGCAGAGAATTTTCAGAAAAAGAAAGTATTAACTTTTGCTGTTACTTTTCAGATTGCCTTGCCTTCTTGCTGAAGGTTGCAGCAGGCTCTGGCTACATGGACTGTGTGACGGCTCACTTCCCAGAGCTGCGCTTTTTGGCGCTCAACAACAAGAAGAGAGTTGCAAGACTGGAGGGTGACAAGAACCATCCACACATCACTGAGCGATAGCCCTCTATAAAGGAAGGGACTCAGGGAAAGGATGAGGATCTTGGTTTTCATCCCTTTGAGAGCACCTATTTCTCTATATTTTGAAGTGAAGCAAATGAAGCAAAGTGGAGGAATAATTAAGGGAAGGCAAATAGGAAGGAGAAAAACAGACAAAACCCAAAAAACCGTATTAGTACATGATAAAATTGGACAGAGTTTACATAGAACTTTAAAGAAAACACCCCTATGTTTCTTCCAGAAACTTTCAAGATGAATGCTTTTTTCTTCACAACAAACCTTATAGTGAGGCTGAAAACATTAGAGATTATTTAAAGGAAATTACTGAGTTTTGCTTTTTTTTTTTAACTGAAAATTGGATTGTTTCTAAATGAAAACTTTTGACACCTAATCTGGAAAAATGGAAACTGAATGGTGGGGTACTCCAAACTCCTCAGGACACTGCATTTCAGAACGTTTTTGTGAAATCATTTAGGGCTCAGTTTAGGGTTTTGTCCAAAAATGGGTTCAGATCTAGAATCTGGCCAAAAAATATCTGGGATGCGTTTTGGCCTGCGTGCCAAGCTCTTACAGAGGCTGGCTGGCAAGCTCGTTGTCCTGCTCTAATAGTGGGTCAGAGTGAGACAAGGGCAAGATCCTGAACCCAGAAACTCAGTACTGCTTTCAGATCCAGCAGTTCAGATATATTATGTAATCTCAGAGGTAACTGGCTTTGTTATTTTTTGGATAAATAGTATAAGGGGTTCAAGGTGGCAACTAGATTCATCTGAAGAAAAATATACATTAATGTCTTTCTTCTACTATAAGTCTTCTGGTGCAAGACAGATAACCTATGCTATTTCTATACTATCAGGCATATTAGGCCTGAATCCTGATTATATTTTTGGGCCCTTCCATTAATAATAATAAAATGTAAGAGGAAATACATAATAAGTATTGAATGTTTTATGCAGAATCACTACTGAATATTGCACATAAATGGGATCTTATCCCAGCTAGGAAATCAAATGACGCTTTAAGTTTCTATTTTTATGACTTGGAAAGAATATATCTTTCCCATTAAAAATGGCAAACTAATAGACTTTGTTGGTATGGGACATTCTCTCATAATTTTTCTTCGTTATGTTCATTCAGTCTGCAGCTTATACATTTAACAGTGATTTGGCAAAGCGCTTTCAAACTCATATTATTGACAATTAATTTTCCTTCAGCACCTAAGTAACTACAGTATCTGAAAATTCTCTCTTCAATATCTGCTTAGACATAACAGTTGCCCTCAAAATTTGTAATCAGGGCAAATTTCAAACTTGGACTCTGAAAAATATTTTTCTGTTAGGTAGCAGCTTTTCTTTATCCTTACTTAGTCCCTTTTCTATTCCCTTCCAACAAGCATTAGTACAAGATGGTTTTACTGCTTTCAGTAGCACAGGAAATGGACATCACACTTATATGTGTGAATATTTGTAGAAGAAACAGTGTATTTTCTACATCAAGGTGTCTTTGCAGAAACAGCACAGGAGTCCCCAAATCCTTTCACAGTAGCCATAACAGATAAAACTAATGACATCTTTTGGATGTAGGACAATAAAAGAAATATGCAACACTTCTGTGTCAAGAGAAAGTTTAAACTTAAACTAGGTACTGATCCAGTTCATTTTGCTTTAGTCTTTCATGTGATTAATATTTTTTTGGGTTGAAGGAATGCTTCTGGCAAGGTCTGCATGCCCTAGAAAAATCAAAACATGAACAAGTTCTGAGGTTTTCTAAACCCTTTTTACTACTGGCTCTCCCTGAGTGACTACATGCTCCTGAATCTTCTTTCCAACTGTTAATTTCAAAAGATACACTCATTTGAAAAACTCATGAGGAACACCTCATGAGTTCTTTGGCCTACTGCTCAAAGTCTATATGATGAAGGCTTTCAGACATTTTTGCAGTGGACTCTGAGTGTCAATTTAAGTGGCTGATAATTAGACTCTAGAAAATAAAATCAAAGTGAAATAAGTGGGAGCAGGCAATGTGTCTGTGGAAACCTCACTACCTACAGCCCTTCTTTATCAGAACAAGGGACTTTCCATTACAAGATGTACCTTCTTTGCATTAATTATTCTGATCCCTTTAAAAGTGGCAAGACTGGTGGAATCTTCAGTTGTCTACAGCAAATAGCAATGAATAGTTTTGGCTGGGTTCAGATACTGCAGAGCTCCCACATGACTACAGTTGCTTCCCTAACTTCTATCTTCCAAAAGGAAAAGTCTGCCAATAGGCTGGGCAGCCAACCCCTGTGCCTAAACTGGTCTCTTTCCTTCATGTCCTTCTGTAACAGTGAAGCAGCATATTTGCTAAAATGCAGTCTTTTACAGAACCAGCAAAGTGGAAGAGACTGGCTGACCAAGAAGATGACTGTTTTCAGAGAGTGCAGGTTAATGTTTGAGCCTTCCCCAATTTTCTTGTGTGATCTTGTTTAAATTACTGTATTCACTTCAGTTTTCCATCAGTTAAAAAAAAAAGACAACAAAATTTCCTACCCACCCTCTGTATATCTTGCCTGTATGATGTAGTTTTAGGTGTGTGGACAGATATGGTCTTGGTTATCATTAAGTTTTCTATGTGATACTGCAAACACCCCACCCCCTCTCCCCAAATCCAGAATAAAACTGTATCATATTAAAATCTAACTGTACACTGAGGCCAGAAGATGTATACACCAATTTCACGGTTCCACAAAGCTTGAGAGCTTACTTGCAGCAAAAAACCCTCATAACAACTTTACTGAAGCTTTACCTTTTAAAGATAAGACTATTATTAAAAACAAGATCTTCTCTAAATGGCAGCATTTTTGTATGTACAGCTTTCATCACTTCAGAATTACTATGTAGTAATTTCACATAGTCCAAACCTTCCAGCAAGCTGCACAGCACTGCAGGCAGAAGCAGTGAGAAGTCAAAGCCAGAGGTATGCAAGTGCAGGGAGCAGGAGGGGGAGCAGGAGGTCCTGCAGGGCAGGGAAGCTCCCAGGGTTGGCTTCCTCTAAGGCTACCTGCACCAGCGCGCTGCTGCTGCTGCCACCGCCACCGAATGGATTCTTTCAATAGCTAACCCGGGGTAATGCCTGTGAAAGTACAGTACTAATTATTCTCAGCCTTTTTTTCCTTAAATGAAATCTTCACAACTGAAAGACAGATCCTTGAGATAAAGGCTTCACTTGAAATTAGTATGACCCTCAAGCTTTCAAGAATTTATGTTGAATATGCCTTACCCACACACAGTTTAACACAGATAGTTTGGGCACAGAGTACGGTTTCTCTTTCAGTGATGAGGCTGTTTATTATTTCCCCTTTTAACCTGAGAGGCACTTAAAATGTTTCTTTCAGCAAGGCAAAAGAAAAACCATGCACACAATTTCAAAAAAACCAGCTCAATTAATCTTGAATCAGGTGAATTCTGTAAAATATGATATTCGGACAGCCGTAACAGGTTTCAAAAGAACAAAGCATCGGGGAAAAAAAGGAAAGTTTATTTTAGTCCTTGTTTTTCTGGTGGAGAGTCAGTTTCTAACTGTAGAGACCCAAAAATTTAAGGGACAGTTTTTAAGGAGACATCCAGGGATTTCGCAATGCCCTTTTGTCAAGGCTATATCTCCTAGAACCTCCTGCCTAGTGAGGGCATCAGCTAATGCATGCCATAATTTTATACAGACAGTCCCAGAGTCTCTTGCTGCTGAATTATTTATTAGTGAGACTAGTTGTTTGTCAAGGCAGATAATGGGGGAAACGTTCCCTGGGAAAAGAAAGACAATAGTCATGCTTTCAGTCTAAAAAGGAATCTCACTTTATATATTCAATTATATTTTTACTCTGGTCTTAATAAGTTAAAGAATATTTAAAAGACTGAAAGATCTCTAAAGATGTATTTAAACTGAGGAATATTCTGTTTTGGTATAGAGTTATGAAATTATGTGCTTTTGCAAACCTAAGCACACAGTTTTACTGAAGAACTAATGACTTTTGATGAAAAAATGTAACATTCTCTGGCCAAAATTTTCAGCTTTTGTTACTGATAGCAATAAAAAGGAAAAAAGGACAAAAAGGACATAGAGCAGTTCAGAGAACTTCGTGGCCTCAAAATATAAGGAAAAGAAACTCTAGTAAGAAGTGCTGCTGTTCATGGCCAGGCACCGCTGAAGCAACTCACCTTCCCCAGCAATTCCCTCTACAAGCTCTCAACACTTGCCCCAAATAAAGCCCCAGAGGGACCGCGAAATCCAGTGTCACTTTAGATATGCACCTCTCACTGTACCATGGAGGGCATCCTGATATTACTGAGGGAAGGATGCCAAATTGCAAACCCTGCCTAGGCAGAAATTTGTGTGTGTATTGATCCATGCCAGGGGTAACTTCCAGCTTATGAATGTAATTTATCATTTGCTCTCTAGTGGCCTGATCTGGTTTTAGATGAAGCCAGTGGAAAACCTCCTGCCAACTTCATTGGCAGCTAAATCAGGTCATAGATGGAAAGATACAGAATTTCTAACAAATTTCAAAAGCACAGGGAAACAAATAGGCAAAGACAAGATTATTTCTGACTGTCAGTTAAAAGAATCAGAAATACCCTTAAAAGTTACCTGTTTAATCAAAACATGTTTAGTCAAAACTAAACTTCAAGCGTGAGTAGCATATATATTATATGACTTAGGTAGCACATCAGGGATAACTATTAGCTACACAAACTTTTAATTATGCAAATATACATATAAGCTAGAGCTGGATCTGCACTGAACAACAGAATTGGCAAGTGTATTTTTGGTTTGCTTCTGTCTGTCAATATCACTAAAACACAGTTATAACAAGGTTGAAAGTAGAAATAGTCAGTAACTTTCAGCTGGGCTCAGACATAGCACACAATTGAACTCTAATGTTATAATGCAGATTTAAAAGAAAACAATTTCTCCAGGGGAAAAATGTGGTGAGCGTGGGGGAGTGAATGTCGTCATCCTACATGTACTCTATGGCTATCTCTCAGGCACAGGCAAATTTATCAGTTGCCTGAGGCAGGAGGCTGCCAGAAGCCAACAAGAAATAATGGGAAATATTAGGTGGTGGTTCCTGCTATAGGAGACAGGAGACCTTGGTAGGGATAAGGATCTCTGGCCCTCCTATGGGGCAGGAAGAGCAACCCCGGCTCCATCTAGATACCCCTTCTACTTCCCCTACTCCTAACCCCATGCTATGGAGAGGCTGCAGCTGCCTCTGATGTATCCTTTACCCAATGGCTAAGAAGTGCCATTTTCAACTGGAAAAAAGTCTGAATACATGCTCATCTTCAGCCTGAGCAGCAGCCTTTGAAAATACACTCATACAATACCTAGAGTGGAATAACTGGAGACAAAGCACAGCTGTTTAAAAACGTTATAACAGAACAACAAATTTAGTTATTAATCTATTCCTGGAAATGGAGAAGTACCATCATAGCTTATGCTTTCCAAATGACTGCTGTAATCAGACCCTGTAAGTCAGAAAGAGCTTGATTTTTCCCTGTGATCTTTATATTCTTCATTAAGCTGACAATCAGTATGAATTAATCAACCCTTAATCTGCTCATTCTAGGAGAAAAAATATTTCATATAAAAGATTTTCTATTTTCTCTAGAGTCTCTAATTCATCCATATTAGGCCTTGAGAGATGGGGAAGCTGCACAGAAAGCTCTCTTCTCCCACTCACACAAATCCTTCCCTAACCCGACAGCCACTTGCTGTGCCACATACAGTCAAGTTCAGCAAGGTCCTTGGTGTATGCTTTGCTTCCAGCGTATGAACTGTCTCATTAAAGTCAGTGTTTCACTGTAATCTCAGAGACTGAGAGAATCCCCACTTGGCTTTTTTCTCAGCACCCAGAAAACATAACATCCTGATTTAGGCAAGGAAGTCCCTGACCACATCCGGGAAGGAGGATACTCAGGGAGGAGGGAAAGAAATAGGGCAGGTGTAGAGTGCTTCTCTCCCTCATGTGATCTCCAAGCCTCCAGCTATCAGGAATTTAGGGGCTTCCTAAAGCAGAGGCTGCACCCAGACCACCATATTTAATAGCAACTGGTAAAGATATGAACAACCCTGCAAGTCCCCTCTTGCACAGATCACTGTTAAGTTATAATAAACACTATGTTCTCTAATTCAGCATGCCACTTCTAGTATTAACTACATATTTTGATATTTCTTGGGCTGAGTTTGCTCCCTTTTGACTGCACTAGAAAAACCTGCAACAATTTGAAAGCTGCAGCCATTTGGATCTGGAAGCATCTACATGTTGTTCCTAATATCTGAAACTGAGACTTCAACAATCATAAAAAATATTATGACCACAGATGTTCCTTCAACTCTTATTTGCCCAAAACAATGGTATCGCAACTCACAAGACTTTCAAACAGAGAAACCTTAAAAACTTTGTGTAGCCTGCAAAATTCAGGGCATTTTTTTTTTTTAAGCTTTTAGGGAACTACGCTGTAGAATAAACACGTAAGGCCATTTGCAAAGAGCACTGTGAATACCAGTGCATACATCGCATTCCTCCCTTCCTACAGCTCAACACCTTTGTGTTCAGATGACGGCATCAGTGTTCTCTCACCTCTAAAATAAACTCAGGGAATTTAAGAAGAGTGAATTCGGAGATAAATTGTTTCCAATTACATTTTCTGTTTTGCCAATAGAGCCAGCTTTTCTTCTCATGCAAAAATCTAAGGCATAGTTAAGGAGCAGGTGGATTGCGTGTGTTTCCCTCAGACATATAGCCTACCATGCATATGCTGGGTGAATATTCCATAGCGCTCAGCTTGCACAGGCTGCTTTCATTAACCCAGCGTTCCACTTTATTATCTGCCTAAAAATAATAATGTGATGTAATTGTCAGATTTTTCAAAAGAAAAACACAGAGAAATTCTCCTAATTAAGCCAGCTATTTTTCTTGCACTTACCTTTCAGAGGTGTTGGCTGCTCTGAGCCCAGCCTGTATGAACATTTTTATGAATCAATTTTATATGGAAACAACCTGAGCATTAGAAGTGGCTCTTCTTTAGGTTTTAGGGGAGTTGACATTTCAGTCACTAGCAACCCTGCATACAAAATGTCCTTGAATCACTGAATGTGCGATTACATCTTTCTACAGGCCTTCCTCTAATGGGAAATCAGTGTTCCATTTACAGCAGAAGGGCTGACATGGTTTAAAATTTAAAGAGCTATCATGATTTGCCCCATAATAACACAAATAAAACACAAAATCTAATTTCCAGCACCATACTGATCAACAGCGCTAACATACCCAAAAATTACCCATCGGACAAATTACAAGGGAAGGTGCTTTCCCAAGATCTTCTGATGATATACGTGAAAAACAAAAGGAATTTTCAGCAAGAACCAGATTGAAACAGGCTTGTGGGCAAGCAAACAAGCATGTGCATGGGTGGGCGGTGTGCAGGGAAGGAGGAAGTAGGGAGCAAGTATTGAAACCCTGCCACTTGTCCTTTGCCTTGTACGGCCTGCATAAGGACCTTTTGTAATTCTACGTCCAGCACATGTGTGAAGGAGTAAAGAGGAATAAGAAAGGAAAGAAAGAGATGTATATCTGTGTGTCACTCTTAAATATTATGATATTTAGGAGTTTCCATATGAAGGAACAAGCACCATCTGTACCCCACTTTTTAGAACTTAAAGCAAAACCTATGCAGAAAGATCTTTTTTCAGAACAAAAGCACTTAAATTTTCAAGAACAGCCCCTGAGCATTTAAAATTATTTAACAAAGGTACCTTGTGAGCAAGCAGGTAACACAGTTACAGAGATATCCTTGGGCTAGCACGTTCCACCACAGAAAGGGTCTAACATGCTACTGGCAAGAAGGAGAAAAGAAGGGTTGAAACACCTCCTTCCTCCCATTTCATTCTTTCCATCAAGGCCAGCATCAGCTGTGTTGTATTGTTTAGTTTGTCAGACCTAATCAGTGTTCCATTTACAGCAGAAGGGCTGACATGGTTTAAAATTTAAAGAGCTATCATGATTTGCCCCATAATAACACAAATAAAACACAAAATCTAATTTCCAGCACCATACTGATCAACAGCGCTAACATACCCAAAAATTACCCATCGGACAAATTACAAGGGAAGGTGCTTTCCCAAGATCTTCTGATGATATACGTGAAAAACAAAAGGAATTTTCAGCAAGAACCAGATTGAAACAGGCTTGTGGGCAAGCAAACAAGCATGTGCATGGGTGGGCGGTGTGCAGGGAAGGAGGAAGTAGGGAGCAAGTATTGAAACCCTGCCACTTGTCCTTTGCCTTGTACGGCCTGCATAAGGACCTTTTGTAATTCTACGTCCAGCACATGTGTGAAGGAGTAAAGAGGAATAAGAAAGGAAAGAAAGAGATGTATATCTGTGTGTCACTCTTAAATATTATGGTATTTAGGAGTTTCCATATGAAGGAACAAGTACCATCTGTACCCCACTTTTTAGAACTTAAAGCAAAACCTATGCAGAAAGATCTTTTTTTCAGAACAAAAGCACTTAAATTTTCAAGAACAGCCACTGAGCATTTAAAATTATTTAACAAAGGTACCTTGTGAGCAAGCAGGTAACACAGCTACAGAGATATCCTTGGGCTAGCAGGTTCCACCACAGAAAGGGTCTAACATGCTACTGGCAAGAAGGAGAAAAGAAGGGTTGAAACACCTCCTTCCTCCCATTTCATTCTTTCCATCAAGGCCAGCATCAGCTGTGTTGTATTGTTTAGTTTGTCAGACCTTAATCTGTTTTTTCTGTGTCCTCATTTACACCACCACCACCCCCTGCAGCCTGATTCAACTTTTGCTTTTTGCTTGGGGCTAAACTGAGGTAGTTATGCTGAAACAGGGGACAATAAACTCTCACAGCATTTCTCTATTTTTGCTATTTTGATAGCCAAGTTAATTAGGTAGAAATATGAGCTATCAAAAAAACCCCACCAAAATATGATGCAGGTAAATGGACTCCTTACCCTTCCTGTACGTTTGGATTTTACTTCCTTTAGCTTTGCCTGAAGTTAGAGTTGCATTATCAGCTGTTTACTTCACACTTGGAGACCATTTTCCCTTTTAGCCAACTGGCCACATTCAGAGCTCCTACTATCTTTCTCTATCAGACTAAAATTCCCTAATTACTATTACTAGAAAGCTGTCAGTGTACCTGCTCTTTAAAAAGAGAAGATACCACCACTTTTTTTTTTTCTTCCCTCTTACTGTTTTTGCAGGAATGGGGTAAGGTAGTGGGAGATGATTAGCTACAGATGGTTTTCAACAAGGGGATGACAATGGGAGAGTGTCTCCAGGCTGGGGAGAAATACAGTTTTGATGTATTAGCTATTACAGCTGAAGTCTAGGTTCATAACACAAAAGTCACATTTGCTTGTGCAGGGGGATACTTATCAGATTGCCAGTGATCGGATAACAGCTCGTGCAGGTGAGGTGCTGTTAACAAGCATGTGAATGCCTGCAGTGCCTGGTGAAACTGGGCTTTAACTGAAGTAAACCCTTCACCAGCATGATCTACTGTTAAATGTACCAACTCTTTTAATAGTTTGTATTTGCTTGGGAAGGAAATAAATGCATGTTTTCTAGTAAGGAACTGCTACCTTGAACACCCTGAGGGATTTCTGAGGGATTTTAGTTCTGATGGCTAATGTTAGATCTATTTCTCATGTAGCAATGGATTGAACTTGAGTAAAATCTATCAATCAATCAGGCTTATTCTCCACTATCTTACACCAGCTTTATGCTAACACAGCACATCAATTTCACACCCAGCACAGAAACTGTGAATTAGGTCCTCTCCATTAAACTCAACTGAAGCTTCTGATTTTTACTATTATACAGGCTTGTAATTCTGGTGACCCCATTTAGGTTAAAAGTTTTTCTCTCAAAAATAATTTAATCTATATTCTCATACCCAGAAATGTACACAACAGTTGTTTCCTAGTGCAGATTCTCCCACATTTTTATATGGCTAAATAGTTCCCACTGTAGTTATAAGAACATATTATTCTTCTATTTCCCTCAATCACCCAGTAAGCTTTTGTTTTTCCAGCTTTATATGTAGCTTAAAGGCTGTAACACTGCTAGAAACTTGAGGAAAGTGTTTAAATGTAAGAGATTCCCCAAATCAACTTTGATGGAATTAAATATTAAAGCAGCACAGTAAACATATGCCTAAGGCCCATCTATACTTCTGTGTAGACCAGCACTACAGCCACAGAATTGTTTTTCATCTGTCTTTCACCATGGGAGATGCAGTTGTGTTAAAAATGTAGCATTTCAAATCTCAAAAGCAAAAAGCCAATGGAGAAATCAAGATACGAAAGAAAAAAAATGGCTATTTAACATACAGTTCACAAAAGTCACTTCAGAAAAATAGTAGAGAGAAAATACTCAGAAAGCCAACTATTAACATTATTTCATAAAAACGTCCTTATTGGGTTCATGGAAAGACTAGATTACTTTTGATGAAAATTAGCTATATCTCTCACATAGCATTTTATTCTTGCAAATATCTGTTCTAGCTTAATGAAAAGGAGAAAAAAACATCAGAATGATAATTGGATGGTACCAACTCCCTTCTCCCCCCCAAATATGAAGAGCAGCTGTGAGATTGGCCAAATCATGGGATCATTTGGAATCAGCAAACCCAAGAGAAATGTCAAATTATGCAGATGATTAAAACTTTAAACAGAGTTAGTTATTTCATTTGACTCTGTTTCCAGGAAATCCAAATAAAAAAATTTGTTTCCAGGAAATGAAAATAAAGAAAATGGCCCAGCTTTGTTTTAAGCTATGTGCATCTTTCCTCCCAGCCTTCAGAGAGAGTATTGCGTGAGTTTCATTGGTCTCTGAACTAACCCACAACCCACACACCATAAAGAAATAAAATACCAAGTTAATTATATAGCCCAGAGACATCTCTTTTTCACAGACCCTTGGCTTCTCAATAAGCTATCAATCTTTTTCTCCAGATGGTGTTGCCTCCCTTCAGTTGTTCCATTGTTTCCTTCATTATGCAAGTGGTTTCTTGATTAAAATTTGTCAACTGCCCTTCCCCTAAGCATTCTCCAAATTCAAATAATATTTGCAGTTGTTAAACGTAAAAAAAAAAAACAAACACAAAAAACCCTCCTAGACAATCACTCACTAAAAATATTAAATGGAGAATGCAAACGTGCATTTTGTCTCTGTGTTCTCCCACAAGACAGTTGTAGAAGAGTTTATCGGTAATATGCCAAAGGCCAGATGCTTACCTGGAGCGATACGGTTTCACTGTCCCCTGGATCATTGTCCCCTCTCTCTCTCTCTCTAGACCTGCCTGTTCTCTGTTGTTAGCATAGTAGATAACTGAGCTATCTTTACTTTCCAGCTTTTATACATATGTATACATTTTAATCCTTAGGTATTCCCGAAACAAGCTATTTCCAAAGGAAACGCTACAATTTTCATTGTCCCCCTAGTAACAGGGGAATATTTTCACTCTGTAACTCAGGGTAGTTCTCATGAAAGTGTATTGGTACACCAGTAAGAGGTGAACTGTAGAAGGTTTATAGTTTTAAATATTAAAAAGAAAACCTTGAAATGCAGAGGGTTCTCCAACTTCTATTCAAATTTTCTTCATCTAAAATGCTGGAATGAAATCCTCTCAATAGCAAGTTTCTTAAGAAGTCTTTGAGAATGTTGTGGTTCTGCTTGGAAGAAGAAGTCTCAGGAGGACAGCTCTTACAATATCGTGTCAGTACTGCCTCTAGTCTTGGCCAGATCATACCAAGAACCACAGCCATGTAGAGAGCAACAGCAGAGGAAAAAAGCACATTTTCAACATTTTAAAACTCGAGAAGATATGCAGTTGGATACTGGGAAAGAGCACACAATTTTTTTGTTTATCCACTTCAAACCCATCCGTTTCTCTCTATGTGCCTATTTCCACTCTGAAGTGAAGAAGCCACGTCGCTATAACTTGCCTCTAAAATTGAGAGCTCTAGCAAAACTAAAGAAAAAATGATGCAAATATTTGCTTCAAGACACACTTCAGATACATTTCACAACATCTGCATTTGTAAAAGTGGATGAATGAATATTTTTTGCTGAGGTTCTCTACTTGAAGTTAAAGGAATGGTAATCATTTCCTTTATGTTAGTCATTGGGCACAAAATAGCAATATGAAACTCTCTCAAGGTTTTATTATTACTCTACATATCAAGGAATTATAGCTTTTTAAGCAGACTTACTAAATTTACTTATCTTTTCCTGTCTATATGATATATATATAATGCTGCAAGTCTGTCAGAAATAGAGCTTGGCAGGAAGGTAAAATATTTTACTTTTCAAATGACAGCCTTATGTTATTTTTTTTCAAAATGCAGCTCCCATAGTTTGAGGAACATTTTAGTGTGAAATTTTGAGTCCTTAAAATCAGTGGTAAAAGCCTGATTGACTTTTTCTCAGTCAGAAGCTCTCTTTTCTCTTCCAAGACCTCTGTCAAACACTTTACCTTCAATGTCTTGTAAGTGGCCCTAAATTCACTAATTCAAAATGACTTGTTCAGTCAGGTAAGGTTTTCTCACATCCCAGCATTCATCCGTGCAGCATGCATACAGGCCAGAGCCAGGGCTTTTTCAAAGGTGACTGCAGACTCAATTTTGACTTTTCAGCAACGAAGAACAAACCTTTTGTCTGTATTTGGAAGTGGGGAAACAGAACCAAAAGTCCTAAAATGGTTATGTACTTTCAAAGTCTTAGTTTGGTTCTTCTCCATTGCTTGAAACTTGCGGAAAACACAACTGGACATTTTATGAACGCTTCATTTTCAAACGTGTAGCATTATAACTACACTGATGCACTGGCAATATGTCAATGTGTTGGCCGTGGACAATGAGAAGATTGGAGATCACAAGGAGCTCAGTGAACCTGAAGGGCACAATGTGTGCTGTGTGTGCGTAATGTGTGCTGGGAGCTTGTGTCTGAAGCCTGCTTCTTGGTTTCTACTCAGTTCAGAAAAAGCGATGCAGACATTTACATATTTTATCCCAGTTTAGCCCTGTTTCTAGTACTATAGGTCACAGACTACTGTCCTTTTTAAAAGTGACCTTTTCTGGTGTTCCCAGTTTTTCAGGGTGCCACTATCATGTTAATCTTTTCCCAGAAAGTACCTATCATATTTCATGATGTGATTTATTTTGACAGTCAATGTGTAACCACAGCATGTGCTGGCTCAAATATATTTTGAGGTGTTCTGAGGGGCCTGAACCAGCTTCTTCAGTACATCTTGTGAAGGTCTGATTTGCTTCATACTAGCTGGCCTGGGTACCAGTAACAGTCTGACAAGGGAAGCCCAGAACTCTTGTCAAAAAGGCAAAGTAAATCAGACTGCACTGAGCTCCAACCATGACACTGGTACTGAAAACTGAGATAGTTTAAAGAAAGCTTGGACATGTACACATTACTGCTATCATTGCAGTGAGTCTGTACCTTTAGCTCTGCTCCTTCCAGAAGCTAGAAAAAACTTCACTTCTAAGCCCTGACTTCAGGCTCACTCCCAGCTTTTGTCTTGTGTTAGAGTAAGTGATGCAGTTTACACTTTTGTGTCCTTCCCATGCATCCCTAAGTCATTTTTTTCATAGCATAGTAGACAGGGCCAAAGACTGTCATGTTTGAAACGCAGTTTATGCAACTGTTAGCCCTTTAAACAAACAGAGGACTAAAAGCTTAAAAGCTTGCAAAGCCTGATTGCAGTCTGTGCCTTCAATTTGTACGATGGCTTTAATAAAGGAGATGAGAACATAGTAGGAAAATGAATCCTGAGAGGTCCTGATACGTTTGTTTCCAGGCAAATTTTCGAAAGCTCCTATGTGGGGATGTAGGATGGAAGATATGGTCTGAAATGTCTAAGATTACAAGTTGCAATATGAAATCACAGGAACTAGAACAGCACGCTGCGAAAGTCCAACCAGCATGGAAAGGATTAGCCATTTAAATGAAACAAACACAACCAGAAGCATATGATTCCAAACTAAAAGTTCTAGCAGGATACACGCTTGACAAAAATCTATCTAGTGAACCTTTATTTGCATTTTCAAAGGAAGCACATCATCCAGTCCCAACAAATGGATTTCTTATTTTACTGTTTCTATGACAACTGTTTGCCTTTCAGAGCTGCCAGATGAAATGAATGGTGAAAAACCACTTTGTATGGTAAATTGATTCCCAGTTCTTTATCCCCATCGTACAGCACTGCTTCACTCAAAGGTGCTCAGTGGTTTAAGCTGTATCATGTTTCTAAATAGATTTTTGTACTGTTTTCATATAGAACATTAATCCTAGACCATGAACATCTGAGACCTTAGTAAAAAGTTTTTAATGTGTTTTAGATTTGTGTCTGTAACACAGTCTTAATTTTAATCAAATCATAAGACAAAAGTATTCTCTAGTCTTTGCAGACCATCATCAACAAATGACATAATTTTTTAAAGGTATTCTGATATTCTTGGTGTGGTCATATATTGTCCTCCTCTGATGAAATGTTAAAATAAACTAATTATTCCATACAAGATTATACAAATGGAATTTTGCTGTGGCTGTCACAGTCTAAAGACACAGGAGAAACAAGTATTACAGACAATGATTTTTTTTTTTTTTAACTTAGAAAAGCTGGAAGATATACAAACACTTCCTCATGTCTGAAGGAGAGTCTGCAGATTCAAAAGCTAAACTGGGTTACAGAATTCATTTTTCCTCTGAAGTGGATGTGATTTTTATTTGTGCTTTCTATGGGATCCTATTGAAGTTACTGTGAGCTTTTCTTCCATTTGTATTGACCAGCTGTATCTCCCACTGCACTGAAGGAGAGAGAAGCTGTCACATCACTCAACACAGAAATGCCCTCAAGGTGGTTATTCTTCTCTTTCTGCAGTTGTTCTTCAAGTGCTTCATGATCCTATTATTTTCTACAGGTCCAGCTTAACAGTTGGACTAAAATTCCCTGTCTGTATCCCTGTCCCACTCTTATGGTGAAAGGCCAAGTATATTTTAGGAGATCTTGGCAGGAACATTAAATGAAAGAAAGAGTTCAGCCAGGAAGCTTTAATAGAAAACTGCCGCATGAAGAAACTGAGGGAGCTGAATCACAGTTTCTGCATTTTTCTCCTAACAAAATAGCCAATTTGCAAGTTTTCAGGTATGGGACATTTGAGGGAAGATGAATGACTGTCGTGGTTTAACCCCAGCTGGCAACTAAGCACCACACAGCTGCTTGCTCACCCTCCCTCCCCCGGTGGGATGGGGGGGAGAATTGGAAGAGTAAAAGTAAGAAAACTCATGGGTTGAGATAAGAACAGTTTAATACTTGAAATAATAAAATAACAACAACAACAACAAATTGTAATGGAAAGTAAAACAACGGGGGGCAGGGGGGAACAAACCCCGGGAAGGAAGGAAAAAAAAACCCAAGAGGTGACGCAACTGCTCACTGCCTGCTGACCAACGCCCCATCAGTCCCCAAGCAGCGATCGCTGCCCCCCAGCCAACTCCCCCCAGTTTATGTACTGAGCATGACGTCGCATGGTATGGAATATCCCTTTGGCCAGTTTGGGTCAGCTGTCCTGGCTGTGCCCCCTCCCAGCTTCTTGTGCACTTCCTTGCTGGTAGAGTATGGGAAGCTGAAAGTCCTTGACTTAGTCTAAACACTGCTTAGCAACAACTAAAACACCAGTGTGTTATTACACTATTCTCATGCTAAATCTAAAACACAGCACTATGCCAGCTACTAGAAAGAAAATTAACTCTACCCCAGCTGAAACCAGGACACTGACATAGCAAGCTTGTATGAAGAACAGCTCAAGCTGGAGAGGGGAACCCTTCTTGCTCACTTGCATATTGATAAACTGACACCTCACAATGCTATTTTGCAGACTTTTTCAATGCCAAGTCAAATGTAAATAGGCAAGAATACTTAAATCAGAAGGGAGTATGTCACTGAAGTTAGCTCACACATTTTTATGTGTGCCATAGGATCATTACTCAGGACATAAGAATCGCTGCCTTGAATAGGTAGAAGATATTGGAGTTTCAGGTCCAAGTCCTCAATCAAGCAGAATTAACTTGAACTTAAATTTCCAGTATCCCAGGTCACTGCTCTAGCTATTGACTTTCACACTGGAACTATCATCTGGTCTGAAGAAACTTTCCTCTCCCCTCATAAAATAAATGTAGAAGTGAAAGCATACTCCTTCCTACAAGAGGTTTGAACTTTGAGAAACTACCTTTTTCCAAAGAGAAGTCATAACTAACCTTAGAAAACCAGTTTATTTGGATTCTACAGACTTTCTTCTGTTACAATAAATAACAAGATACTTGGAATACAATGTGTAGTTGCAACAACAGGTTGACATATGCAATTTCTTATAGATATAAAAATCTAGATCCTTAACTAGGGAGAAAAAAGCGTGCATGTTTCTGTATGTGTGTGTAGAGACCATCTCTTTTTGCAAGGCCAAGTAATAATGGACTGTACTACTTTGCATATAAAAATGTTATCACTACAGTTTATGTAGAATCTGTGCCTTCTCACTGAAATCTCACACAAAAACTGCTGAAGTTTTAAATCTGGTACATATCTCAGGCTTATAAACAGGAATAGTGGTGGGGAGCTTGTTGTGAACATTACCTGGCTCACTAAACAGAAATGAAGTATTTTTTCACTGCTATTACTGTGGGCCACTCCTTTGTGTTGTTTCACAAAACAGTTAGGATGTAGCCCTTGGGACACTGCCCTGAAAAACAGTGCCTCAAACACTCATACATCAGGAGTGATTGCTGAGTTAAGCCAGGCAATAGCTAATAATACCATTAACCACAAAAAGCTGATTCCTAATGAAAAATAAGCTTCAGAGCTCTGCAGGGGAAAACACACTCCATGAATAATGAAATATTGCAGAGTGGACTGAAAATGCACTGTAACTGCCCCATCTGCTGGTGCGGGCTAACACTGCACACAGCCCCTGTGGAAATTTCTAGTTAATGCAGGAACAGGTAAGTGTTTTGGCTTGTGTTTGGGTCATGTAATATCTGGTTTCATGCGTGGCTCAAGAGCAGCCCTGGCCAGGTCAGCCCCGGCCAGGTCAGCCCCGGATCACCGGGCAAGAGTGCAGAGAGCAAAACACTGCTGGCTGCCTGGTTTGTTCCCAAACCCCTGGCAATAATACCTACTGCTTATTAGTAGGAGATTTCGTCTGTATGTGTAAACAGCTGCGGCATCTCCACCTTCCAAGAGATATGGCATTTGGCGAGCGTGATGCAAGTAAATACCAGCAGTTGATCAGTTCCAGTCTACTGATACGCCAGCCAAGTCATTCATTATCTATTAGAGATGTACCGTGACGACAGTTACTACTGCTAATAGCAATATAATTACAATACTATTAGAATTATCACAGCATTTGTTAATAACAATTGCTAAATAAATTTATATGGCATATTATATGATAATTGTTATCAAGTATAGAGAGCTGAGGGGGGAGTAGTTAAAACTTATCCACATACTAGCTCAGGGGAAAATCACGATGTTTGAGTGTTTGTGATTTTGTTTGGCTTTTGTCAGTTGAAGTGAGAGGCAACGACCCATGTAAGACCAGGCTCAAATTTCTCCTCACCAAAATTCCCTGGCACAAAACTAGCTTTCGTTTAATATCCTTTCCACGATGCAAGTCCCACAGAGGTAGTTCATGTGCTGCTGATTATAAGCATAGGAGAGTTATAAGACAGTTCTTCAAGCTTATGTTATGAATGTGTTCCTATTGTTTTGCAAAGACACAGCAGCATGGCACAAGTAGCATGAAAGCACAGCATCATAGCCCTTAAAACTTGAAATTCTCATGTTGCAGAATTTCATTTTGTTCTAAACAAAAACAAAAGCGAAGGTGGTGGGTTTTTTGGGTTTCCCCCTCCACACAGCCCCCCGCCCCCCGTATGTTCCATAAAATTGAATTCTCTAAAATGTAATGTTGGAGAACGCTCTCTTTGGAACGTTGAGTCTGTGTCACCATTTCATTCTATTCTATTTCAAGATATCAATATCAGGTGAGCTTATTTTGCTCTACAGCCATCACTAAATAGTTAGAATATTTTTACCTTAGCATCTAAGGTCATCTAAGCATTTCCAGCTCAAATAGGAAACATAAAAAGGTTTTAAGTAACAACTGACATTAATTACAATAAAAATATAGTATAGAATATTGAAAAATACAAAACCTGATGGTCTATAACATATCAAAATAAAATTTACACTATTTGGTTAAGACTGCCTTTTCTGACAACAAAACTCTTGATGGAAATTTCAGAACACCTCTCTTCAGACCTCCAGGTAAAAACTGCACAGTCATTAATTTTTTTTTCTGATTTTCCTTATTCTACTCTGCAACAAGTTTCCATACATCAAAAATATGTCCTTTCAGGAATGTAGCCTAACATGCAAATTTACTGCCTTGCTTGTAGCACTCCTTCTTAGTGAGCTATATGTTTAAGTCTTCAGTCTATCATCTGGGCCTTCATGTCAGAGGAGACAAAAGCATTTACCCTGTTAAGTTTAAAAGAAATTCCTACCATTGAGATACCTTGGCAAGTATCTAGAGTACTTCTGCACTTCAAATTAGTGAAACTGCAGTTCCTGGAGTACTTACAGGACTCTTACAATTATGGCCATATTGACAGGACCACCTGAACAAAATGGCTGTGATGAATCAAGTCTAAAATTTTATGGCTTTTTTTCCTCCACAGAGATAAGCGCTTTGGGTTTGTCCTTTCCTCTGATGGAGTTGCAGTTAACAGAGGTGAATTAATGTACCTTGGACCCCAGCTTCCCAGGCATCACCTCATCCACCGCCTAGCTGCTCGGTCCTACACCATCCACACCTGGGGCTTTGGACCCATCTTAGCCAGCGCCACCATCCCTGCTCTTCCCACCCCCATAACCATGTGACTGCTCACCTAGGTTTCTCCCAGTTCACTCATGTTTTGTGAGGATAGCATGTGATGATGTAGACTTTTCTATTACAATCAGCAGCCTAAAAGGTCCCAGCTTTGTAAATCTGAACTGAGCTGCTGTTCACTGGAGACCCCCCAAGGTTTCTAAGGCACCTTTGGAGATCAGCTGTCCAGGACACATACAATCAGCCAGGGGCCTGAGGAATATACCAGGCTTACTGTGTATACCCTGAACAGTTTCTTGTCCTCCAGCATCCAGGCATCATGAAGCGTTGCCTGGATTTACCATTTGAGTATGGTATATCAACAGTACAACGTGTCCCGAAACCACTGGATTTACTGTGGATCAGGTACGACACAGTGTGTTATATGTACATATATTTCTAACTGGAAAATCCCACTCAAGATCATTGCTGCTTTACTGATGGTGAAAAGGAGGAAGATTTGAAGGTTAGAGTCATCTGATTACTCGTTCCTTCCTCTCGGACCAAAGACAGACAAGCAGTTAGGTGTCTTGCTGTTGCAGTTTCCACCTGCAGCGCTTGTTCTTGACAATCCAGCAAAGTGCTCCCATCAGACCAAATATCCGTGCTTCCTCCATTACTGCTAGGAGCTGAGGGCTGGTCACAGACCCCCGTGCAGACTTTGCTACATAGACCGCCTCCAAGGGAGCAGGGACCCAGGGCAGGTAACTCTGACCCATCTGTTACAGATGACTTAAGGTCCCACTTGCCCTTTGAGAAAGAAAAATATTCTCTCCACCACCAGGTGTCCTGCCTTCCTAGATAGTTATAGGCTTATCAGGTCTAAAACATGAACTTCTGAAGTTGGTAGGGGAGTACTGCTGATTTCAATGGGATTTGGAGCAGGACTACTGGAGGACTAGGAGAAATCTAAACCAGAAAATTAAGGAGGTGTTGTGCAGGCCAGCAGTGGCGCTTTTTGGTCCCTTTGCTCTTCCCAATGAACAAAGGACGGACAAGATGTATTAAAACTGTAACTTAAAGTCTCCTTTGGTTATTCTCTGAATTTTTGCCTCCTTTTCTTCTTTCTCTCATGGTGTATTTTTATTATTGTGTATTCCCTTGATCCTCCAAGTGCAACAAAAGAATATGCGAAACACCAACAAAAACAAAGAAGAAAAAAAAGAAATCTCACATTGAGTGCATTAATATGTGACAGAAGTTGTATTTATGCATGAGGTTGGTCTGTGAAGAATTTTGCAGCCTTATAAAAGTGAGAAAATGCATCTTAAGATATCCCTTTCTCACTCTCCAGATTTGTATTCTCTAGCTACACGTGCAGAAAAGTTTAGAAGAAATGCCTACATTTGAAGACAGCTGGCTAAAACTTCCAGAGATTAACATCTTACAAATGAGACCTATTTACATATGAAAAAGCAATACTGAGAAACAGTTACCACCCTGCACCAAATGCAAACTCTGAGTTCAGCACAACTTAAACCCATTAGAAATTCTGATCTGAGCTACGCCAAGGAATTAATGCTTGATCCAAAGCATACCGAAATTGATAACAAGGCTCATGTTCACTGCGATGGGTTTTCAATTAGGTCCTGTTGGAATTTGATTCCAGAGAATGGATTTTTCTCTCCACAGTCCACTGCAGCTGTCTATAGCTGCAGCTGTGCAACACTCCAGACTTTCGTCTTACAGAAATCTACACTAATCTCCAATTTAAATTTACTTTGTCCCCAGTTCCCACCCTGTATCCTAGATCATATTCAATGCACAACAAACATCTTCCAGGACTTGTGAGCTTAGCAAAGCTGAACTCCATAATGAAAAATTCAGTTTGGGTTCTAGAAAAGCATTCTCTAAATTAGACAATTCATTCTGTGTTCCCCTGCATAAGGAAGTGTATCAGTTTTTTAATAGTAAATACCTGGCATATCACTGAGTGCCTACACACTGTCTCCTCTAAGCAAATTTTAGACTTCCCAAGTTTATTGGGAATCTTTATCCCCCTCTATAGTGCCTAGCTTCACCTCAATTCAGGCTGTTCAACTCGTGCTACCTCCAAATTTTCCCCTTCTCTCAGAACCTACTTCCTACTGTGCTTCTGCAATAAATCCTCCAACCCTTCTTCCTTGAGCTCCCACTGCAGTTTCTCTGCAGGTAGTCAAATGAGTTTATTCACATCTTAGCAGCCTTCCCCTTGGTTTGTGTACATTAACGAAGAGCCTGCAGCAGCAGGTTGGCACTAACCCAGCTGAGCTCCTCTTCACCACTTCCAGCAACTGCTGCCAAGTTGCACAAGGGAAGTGGCAATGCTTGCGAGTTGAGCTAGGTACAAGAGGAAATGGGAAGTCTTTGAGCAAATTTGATTTTGAGGTTAGCTTGAGGGGAGGGCAGTATTTTGATTTCTGAACAGTTGTATGGTTCTGAGATTCAATCTTCATGAGAAGAAAACCTGAGCCGTCATATTTCTAAGTGAATTAGATCTACTCACGCTAATATCAGGCCTCCTTGTAGATGTGCAACTCCCTCAGAGATGGTGTTTCAAGGCTCAGTCCTGCCCAAAGTGGGGAAGGCTAAGTGCAATCCCCCATCATGGACAATAGATCTTAATCTTCCTTTCTCTCTGGACTGGTAAAACTCGCTTGATTATATAATGTGCTTGACTAACAATTTTAGGTTTAGGAGGGTCATCTGTCATGTAGGAGATTTAAATTCTTCTCTGCTTTGACTGATTCAGACAGAATCTCTCCTATTCTGGGCACTAATGGTTTCACTTTTTTGTTTAAATAAGAATGACCAGCTACATTGTTTTAGTCTCTTTAACTCTGGGGCTAACACTGAACAGGAATAAAGCAAGTCATCCTTAAGGAGAGAGCTTATACTTGCACCAATTCTGATAAGCAAAACCACATATTTGTGCATACAGTCATTCCCAAAATATACATGCAAAATAAAATTGTTCACCCAAGCTACTACTAATAGTGGATGAACAATAAAAAGAGCACTGGTCAAGTATTGAATATGGGACTATGTGAAGTGGTTATTATCTGTCCTGGGATAAAGCTGATAGAGCTTTACCTAGAGAGTAACTCTCAAAGAGAGACAGCCTAAGCACCCCATTTTGCAGTACTACCTCAGTTTCAGTTGTGACGTTATCCTCTAAAACCTAGCAGTAATCTGTAACCCAGGTAATTAAGCCTGCCTGAGGGCAAACGTATTTTCTCTTTTCCTGGTTCTGCTGCATGCTTCACTGGTTATAGCCCATTTTAACAAGCCCATTCAGCTGCATTTAGTCTTTTGAGATGTCAGATTGATTTTTATCCTGGCTACTAGACATTGCTCAAGATCATACATTATGGACAGTACCTCACTGTCATCTAAGCCACTGCTGTAGTGGTGGCTATTTTGTAATGTAAAAACCCAGCTGTCTGCTGCTATGTGATAAGTACTAAAAATGGTACATTGCAATCCAAGCTACTGTAGCATTATAGCCAAGAGAGGATTACAAATGGGAGGGCTGCTGTAAGGAAAGGCTATATACAGTTGCACATATGCACTCCAGTGATTCTTATCATGGGAGGGGAGAACAGCATTTTCACTTTTAAGAAAAGTTTCTCTCCAGGGTGTACTACTGCTACCTTGCTGCCAATTACTGCTTCCTGGCAATGAACAGAGACCGTATGCTTGTAGGCCGTGATATTTGAGTAACGACTCTAATACGGAGTCACCTAAGGAAGGAGCGGTGTCATTAACATGAGCAAAAAGGATTTGATAGCTGTAGCATTGTCTCTTTGCAGTATTTTGTGGGAAAGCGAGGGAAGGAAGCGAAATAAAATAGAAAGGAATTAGAGCAGGAGAATAATGATCATAGCTCAGATAGGAGGCAATTGACAGCTTTTGCTTGGATGGGGCTGTTCCCTTCCCCCATGCAATAGCCTCCATCAGGTTATATATCACTGAAGTAGACTGAATCCCTGCAAAGAGGAAGATGACATCCACAGGCAAGCCTAGGGACATCTGAACGGAAGTATTTGTAGCCTCACAACTTGAACCTCAGACAAGTCCATAAATGCAATTCTACTCATGGGAGACATTGAGAACATCATGACAGTCTTGCAGGGGTTGGGGCTGATGTACAGCCCTGCTGCTAGCTCATGACCTGATCTTTCTTGTAGTTTAACAACCAAGCTTTAACAACCCAACAAGCTGAAGAAGTAAATAGGAGAAAGAGAATTATCAACATCTTTATGTAGCAGGCTCTTTATGTAAGAAATGTGCAAGTATGAATGTAGGAGTTTGATTTAGTAACTCAGTTTGACAAATACAGACCAGAAGGCACAATTTTACTAACACATGTTCATCCAGCTTCCGATGAAGCCGAGTGGGAGAGAGACAAAAGGAAGTATCTAAGGCCAAACTGGGTCCACAAAACTACAGAAAAGCTACCTTTTTTTTGCTCCAGCATTCTCACATTCATTGTGGAATACAGCTTACACAGATATTTGGACCAATGTAGCACACTTGAGTCACTGTAGTATCTTATTTTCTGCAAGATACAAGAAGCTTGTGTGAGGTTTACAGTCTGAAATATGACAGATACCTGAGGGCCAAGCTTTTCTCTCTGAGATTTATTTATTTGTTGCTATAAATATTACAAAACTTTGATTTAAACTCAGATCTTCCACCTGAACATGCTGCACTTTTTGCCCCCAAATTGCTTATAATTTCAGAAAGTAAATGACCAAAGAAGAAGAGGGAAGGTCATGGAATCATTTAATTCTCAGCTTTTTGCTCTCACAGTTCCATTCCATAGACAAACCATGGATAACAAATGCAGCATCAACCTGAACATTTCATGCTTCCCAAAAAGGCAAATGCCATATACAATCATTAAAGGGCACACAAAAGACTGAGGAACCTCACAAAAAGCCTACTAACAGCAATAGAAAATATAACCAATGCAAAGAGTTGAACCAAGAAAGAAAACTTCTTCAAAGGCACATAACCCAGATACCATAACAGAAATGAGCCCAGAACAAAACTCAAGGTTTGTATTTTTGCCCTCCTGGCTTGGATGGGAGGTTTGAAAAAGGTAGCTCTAAGGCAACCAAGATTTAGGACCAAACATCACAAGATCAACAATCAATCTTTATCCTCCCTGAACACTGCCTGAGGACTTGCTCATCAAGACATTCATGTGATCCCCTTCCTCCGCATTCATGTCCCAATCTTAACCAATACTAGAGACTGGAAAAGAAAAAATCTGATGGCACAATTTGATTGTGACAATATGATCTTCTTGGAAATACATGCAATAAAATCATCACAGATTACAAAACAAATGTCAGCTGGTTAGTGTGACACAAGGTCATTTAAGAAGTAGCTCCAACTGCCAAACTCCTGTTATTGTCTTCCAAATGAAAATTAATTGAAGAAAAAACAGGCAAGAAAGAATCATAAGGTCTGTAGTCTGGTTATGAAATGTATGTGGGGGCAAAATGAGTTTAAGGACAGAGTTATAGTACTGACCCGAATTCAGGAGAAAATAAAACAAGGGAAGCAGGGTAGCATTAAAAGCTCTCTTGGTGCAGCTCTTCAAAACAGAATCACTAGATGCCAGAAAACAGAATTGAGGCAGGGAACCTGGTGGGAAGCCCTGCCAAGGTACTCACGGACTTCATTACTGGGAGGGGGATCAGGTACTGGGTGCACTATAATTTGGGGAATTATAAAATATCCTTTATTTTGAAGATAAATGTGCTACAGACAGCTCTTTTAAATTAGGCAGTCACAAACACAAGCATGGAAAATATTCTAGGAGGATGACAGCAGGGAGAACTCCGAAGTGCAAGGACCTGATCTGCCCCACTGCATCATCACCTAAGACTACGTTGGACAAGATTCTTCGTGCAGTATCTCTAAGGCTGTGTGTTGTGGTTTAACCCCAGCTGGCAACCGAATCACCACACACCACTCGCTCACTCCCCACCCCCGGTGGGATGGGGAGAGCATTGGAAGAGCAAAAGTGAAAAAAATCCTTGTAGGTTGAAATAAGAACAGTTTAATAATTGAAATAAAATAAAATTAAAAAAATAATAATAACAATGACAGAATATGCAAAGCAAGTGATGCATGATGCAATTCTCACCACCCACCGACCGACGCCCAGCCAGTCCCTGAGCAGTGGCCCCCCCGGCCAGCTTTCCCCAGTTTATGTACTGAGCATGACGTCACATGGTATGGAATATCCTTTTGGCCAGTTGGGGTCAGCTGTCCTGGCTGTGCCCCCTCCCAGCTTCTCACTGGCAGGGCATGAGAAGCTGAAAAGTCCTTGACTAGTGTAAGCACTACTTAGCCACAACTAAAACATCAGTGTGTTATCAACATTATTCTCATCCTAAATCCAAAACACAGTGCTGTACCAGCTACTAGGAAGAAAATTAACTCTAGCCCAGCCAAAACCAGGACACTGTGCAACCCCCATTAAGCAGTACAAAAGATAACAGTTTTATTCTTTTATAGATGCCCTCTTGCAGAAAAAAAATGTGTAACCAACTTGATCTGCAGGATCTTCTCCTAAGCAACATGATGCACATCTCATCTCACTTTACCACGTTAAACCATGACACACTGCCTTTCCCACGGATGTACAGTGATGAGGGGATCTCAGAGACAGGCCATCTGCCAGAATACCATAATGATAGGAATTTTGTAATATGTTACAGACAATCCAGGACAACCAGGAAGAAAAAGTATTTTTGCCTTGTTTTGTTCTATCAGGTGACGTGTTTCCAAGAGCTATAGTGGCATAGCTGTCCATGTGTGCTAACAGCGAGGCAATCTTCTCAGGCATTCAGACAGCACATGGCGATTCTAACTGTCAAGGAAAAATACTTCTCATGCTACATAATGCATCAAAGATTTGGTGCATTCTAATTTATTTCACTCTAGGATGACATAATGTTTTTTTTTTTCCAAAGCAGACACAAGCACTGAGGTTAATGGTTGATCTGTAAATAGACCCTGTAAATATTCACAATATTTAGCCCTTTAAAATGGGATCCAGCTAATGATATGTTCAGAGTCATGAAGTTAATTGTTTTCATTTACCAGAAATGCAGAAACTGCCATTATTTCCTGCAAATGGCTTTTATACTTCACATATCAAACTCAGTGTCAAATAGACTATGATTTATGTCAGAGACACCGTACATTCAGCTCAATGCTCTTCTCCCACAAAATAAAGCCCCCGGGCAGGAGGAGAAAGTAACTAGAAAGGATGTATACAGCTGCCTTCGTGCCCTTGACAGAGGTGTACAGGTAACAGCCCTCGCCAAAAAGTGGTTGCAGTTATGGGGTAATGGAAAAAAATTTGGCCAAAACTAAACTAATTTCTCCAATTTTCCAATTATACTGTGTCCTTCACAAACTTTAAAGCCAGAGGTTTTGTCTCATTTATCCTTTTTCCATTTTATGTGAGGGAAAATTCATGAGGCTCGTGAGACTTTAATAATAAGTTAATTAAGATGAAAAATAAGACTGAGAACCTTTGCAGACTCAGTTCAGACTGTCTTTCTATCTTCAGTTTATCTAACCATCTTTGTCCAAGGAGCTGAACTAAAATCTTCCTGGGATCAGTTATTTCACTGTTTGGGTCAAAAGACACAGCAATTACTGTTTTATTGTTTCCCTTCCTCCCCCATTATTTACTTAGGACTCAATACAGACTTATGACTTTGGAACAATAAAAATCAAACCAAAATCGATTCAATGTTTTTTGAACCTAAAAGACTGAATCATAGAATCATAGAGGAGTTTGGTTTGGAAGGAACCTCTAAAGGTCCTCTAGTCCAACCCCCCTGCTGTGGGCAGGGACATCTTCAACTAGATCAGGTTGCTCAGAGCCCCGTCCAACCTGACCTGGAATGTTTCCAGGGATGGGGCATCCACCCCCTCTCTGGGCAACCTGTGCCAGTGTTTCACCACCCACAGCATAAAAAATTTCTTCCTTATACCTAGTCTATATCTACTCCTCTTTAGTATAAAGCCATTCCCCCTTGTCCTGTCGCAACAGGCCCTGCTAATAAGTTTGCCGCCAAAGTCTCATGTAACTTCAAAGCTGATTCATGTTAAAGCAGGATAAAACTACAGCCCTCAAAGCTGTACTAAAATATCAAACACACTGAATTTTGAGTGTTTATAGAGTCAGATTAAGCAGGCTCAGCTTCCATACAAGTCCTTGAACCTCATGTGTCTGTGAGGGCAGGTTGGAGGCCTTCAGATCTAACAGAGGCTTGGTAGGCAGTGAGGTGACTGAGTTCTGATGCAAGTGAAAAAAATTATCATCAGTGGCAAAACAAAAACACACTAAAAAACCCAAAGCACTGGTTTGTAAAACACTCAGAACTAGTTAGTGGCGTGAAGAAAAAATGAGCTTTTCAATCCAAATTGGACATCAGGAATCTGGGCTCTATTCTGACAAAGGACAAAAAACTGGAGCACAAAAATGTTTTCCTCAAACAAACCCTACGCATTCCTGATTAAGAGATGGTGAACACCATTCCTAAGAGAGATCACCAGTATTTAAAACCATGTGAAGCTGAATGTTTTGTGAAACTCAGTTATCAAATTTCTCTCTCCTGCTCTTTATGCTGACACCTTTCTCCTGGCCCTCCCTGCCTTCCTACAAAATATATTTAAAGCCAGTGTGGATTCTGGTCTGTAAGACATCTAACTTTATCCTAACCAGACAGCCCATCTCAGAATACATTTAAAATAATTTAATAACTAAATTACAGTAATAGTCATTTGGAAGTCGCAACATGCCAACAGCCATTGCACAGAAGGCCTTGATATTATACAGTTTTCTCATTTTAAGAGACATAGGAAATAACTGGCTCTGTCTAGTGTAGGCTGAGATATGCTAGACATCTAGTGTCAACAACTTTACTTATGTTTCAGAGTTCATGAAATCCATAAGGTACCTATTATCTGACTATTCTTTCCTTTGGCATTTGTGAAGATCTGACTCCAACTTTATATTGATAAAACTTTAGCAAAGCTTGCTAAAGTTTTATCAATATAAAGTTGGAGTCAGGTCTTCACAGCACTTTTTTTGCTAAAGTAATATAACTTGGAGGTCTCCCACTCACTTCTGCTGTCATTTATACCAATGGGCACGAAATGCTAGCCCCTGGGGGTATGAGAAAAGCCCTTTATCAGTTGTGTTTCACTCCCACTGTACGTAGCCTAAATACAGCCTACCTATCGTGACAAGTCAACAAATCTAACTCAATCTCCTGGCCTTGGCTGGGTGATCACTGCAGAACTGGGTTAGCCAGGTTAAATTTAGATACAACTTTCATATATAATATGAAGATGCTATAACATGAGCATCCTTCATCAACCCCAATGCCAGGCTTGATTGAAACTACCACAGAGGGCTGTGTTTTTACATATTAAAGGAGCACGGACCCTGAAAACACAACAAAACAAAAAAAAACAGAAAACAAACAACACTGTCCCAAAAAACCAATGACTTTGGATCACCCCATCCACATTTACTGTGTATTTGTTTTGAAAATATTCCAAAAGGGACATGGTTACTTATGCCAACATTGCCAAATGCTTAATTACACAAATGCTACCATCTGGAGGAAGAAAAGATTTAGAGGCTGTTTAGCCAAAACAAATTATATTTTAACTCTGAGATATGAATGCATGTGTCTGGGAGGTCTCAGCTGGAGAGTCCGACGAGATTTTCAAATGTGGGAGTTCCCACAGCTTCTGAAGCTGACTGATGGGTTGACTGCAGGAGCAATTACCAGAAACAGTGGGCCAAACCTTCCCCAGTTCATTTCCTCTGAAATGTGGCTGGTTTCCTGGCAGAAGACCTTCCACCCCCTTGTGTGGGGCTGTAATACTCTCCAAGGAGTTCTGGGCCTGCAAATAGAAAACATTTTCATCTTCACAACTGGCCATCGATATGTAGTGCATTATATTTTAAAGAACCTCTACTAATGTTAGACAGTATCACACTCAGCCAAAAATCATTTGCAGTAACATTCTGACATGTATTATGTAGACAGAATGCTTCTTAGTTTAGATATTTCTAGCACCAAGTTTAGGCAAAATGCTAAGCTTTTCTTCTGAAATATTTCAAAACAAGTACGAGAGTTCACAGAACTAAAAAAAATCTGCTGCAGAATGTTACAATATTTAGGCATCAGGCATATTGCAGCTAACTATATATATTTTTGATGCAAAACAGACTTGAATGAGATAAAAGATTGCCAACACTGTTCATCTCGAAACATCCTCCTCTCAAAACCAGTATACAATGGAGAAGCATTACATTTCCCTTTGTACATGTAGAGAAGCCAAGGCACGAACAGGTATGCAACATAAAATATACAATATATGCCAGTAGCAGATTCAAAAACAGAATGCAGGTTTCCTGATAACCATTCCTGTGATATTTAGTGTAAAAAAAACCCCAACAACCCAGGGGTGTGCATCTGGTTAGAGGTCAGACTAAATAATTCATAGCTGACGTAAATCAGTATCCTTGAAATCAGCAACACCAGTTCAGCCTGCAGATCCCTCATTTGGATTATACTGCTTTTAGGCGCAGCACTGGAAGGATGACACCCAAGTGGACATCTCCAGCTAAGGATCTGACTCAGCACGTGTGTTTAGTAAAGAAACAAAGACAGAGGAAAAGAGTCAGTGAATACAAATGCTATGGTAATATGGACTGCGAGGAAGAGCATATTCTAGTGGATTTGAGATGAACACATAGCATCACTCACATTAGCCTGGGTCATTGCAAAGCAGCCACAGAGCCTTTAGACTTCAGCATCAGATATTGTGTCTCTGCCACTCATTTTTATTTTGTTTACAACTTGATTTTTTTTTTTTTATTCTTCAGCTCATTCCATCTTTTGAAGTCTTTGTTACTATGGAAACAATTACAGTGTTGTTCTACACATAGCCTAGTGATACCTCAGAGTGGAAGAAAAATAAGGAAAGAGTTTGGGGCAAAAATTACTTAGATTTGAATCAAAAAGCATTACAGGACAGTGTACTGCCTCTGCTTTATCTTCCTAATTCACTGCTGATAAAGTCAGAAAGGTTAGTTTACCCAGTTTAAATAGGTGTTTTTGCCTGAAGTGAATCAGGGGACTACTCGCACAAACACTTAAACAAAACCACAGAAAACAGAGTTGTGCCACCTCAGCAGCTGGAAGTGACCAGCAGCGGGGCATGGCAGAGCCTTCTGCTGGAGAAGGACCTTCATGGACTTCAATACATGCTAGTATATGTGCTACATACTAGCAAATTAAATTTGCCCTGGACTGTTCTTTGGGATTCATGCCAACAAGCAAGAAATGGCTCAGGTCCATGCTATAAAATTTTCTTAACCTTCAGAGTAAGGTAGCTACATACAGACTGCTTATTAAGGACGGTGTCCAGACCATGTGACCTCCAAAAACAATGCACTGGACTTTTTTGGAGAAATACCGGTTGACCCAGGATGAAATCATACCAGGGCCATTCTAACAGTTCAACTAAAGAGTGGGTTGTACCTGGGAACACAGCATTGTTTGTTTTTTTTTTAGTACAGACATAGCCGTAGGGCACAACTATCCTGGTAAGTATCCTGAAAAGAGGGTCAAGGAGCACATTTAAGAACTAGCCCCTAATTGTCTGCACTGCTTTACTGCTAGCTCACTCACAGGCTCTGTCCTGAACTGCTCCAGCCACCACCCTCCAAAACTAATCTGCTACAGAAAGAGCTGGCTTTAAATTCTGCAGATGTGATCCGGTCAATTCACATGATTTTGGGGCCAGGGATTTACCTGTGGCCCTCCTTCCCTCAGTGCAGTAGATACAGCTATGCCTTTTATATCACAGGAGCCATCAGAACCACTGTGTATACAACGACTTAGCTCTTTCCTACGGCACGCAAAACCAGCTGCTTAGGTCCTGAAGAGCAGCAACCACTGAAAAACCTGGCCACAGACAGAATTTCAATCTGATTTCCTAAATGGGCCTGAGGTACACCCTAGGGAGCCACAGGCTTTAGGAGAAAATTGGAAAGGTATTTGCAAGAGAAGCTGGTCTTGCCCAGTAGCAGCGAGATCCTGCTGCAGCTATGGAGAGCAAAGGGATAAGTTCAATGGATGAAGCCCTGTGTTAATATTGCAGTACATCTACTGTATAATTGGCTTACTTCAATTAGAAGACATTACTAGATGCTAGATGGCTATCAAATCAGATTCTTTTGAGAAGAACAGAAAAGATAGCATTTATTCACTGGCAGTTTATTATTTCAGACAGTTTTTTAGATATGCGGTCTGTACTTTTTTATTTGTAATATACTGAATGATGCTTAGGAAGACAAATGTATTAAATTCTGTTTTCCCTCCATCCTAGTATTTTTTCCCCATTATAATTTCTCATGGTCCAGCACTAAAACAAGAATTTTAGCAAAGATGCCTTTCTGCACAGAAACACTTTCTTATTGCATTTCAGATCTGTCTGTTCAAGGGCAATGGATTTTAAGGTATATTTATTACCTTCCACTATATATGCCACTTTTCTTAAAGTTCTTCACTTTTACTAATTTCTAGTCAGGAAGAAATCCCCTGAGCTTTCCTGCAAAACTCTAATATACTGAATCTTATTAACTAGTGATACTTTTTTCTCCCAGGAAAATAACTGATTTATCAAATCCCCTTTGACTTCACTGTGAATTTGGACTAAACAAGAAATATAGATATGAGTGTGAGATGCTGGTAAAACCTGGAAACACTACAGAAGTCAATTAATCTGTGACTTTGAGATCTAAGTGAAGTTATTCATCAGAATGGAGCAACTCTTGGTTTAGTTGTTTATATTTGGTGTTTGACTGTCCAAATACGGAAATCATGCCTGGACAGTGGGCAGGAGCAATTCCAGCATGCCTTTCAAAAATGCAAACATGCACTGAAGGGGATGGGTGCTCTTTACATAATTTCTTTTTTGTGGTAAGAGAGGGAGGAACAACTCTGGAAAAAAGTTTAAGGAATCAGCGCTTGAGATAGGAGCCTAACTCCTCACATTGGATAAGGATCCAATCATACTGCTCTACAGAGGCTGTGTTTTATGGTCCTCCATCACAGCCCCTGGTGGATTTATTGCCACAGATGTATCAACCGTAGAGCCATATATGCTTTCCTCATTGAATAGCCACAGCAACAAATACTTGCTTTGGAAATAGTTCTAATAGAGACAGACCCTTCTTGTTGAGGGTGGGATATCGGTGTCAATACTTTAAAGAGAACGTAACTCAGAAAGACCTAGAAAGCTCCATCAGTCCCAGCAAAGTCTATCTGGTAGGGGAGCTGAGCATCTTTCAGTATCAGTTTCATACTTATCAAAGCAACTTTCTGTGATTAGATTCCATATAAAATTGGATGATCCTGATTTTATTTCACAGTGAATGAAAATGTAACAATTATGAAAAAAAGTCAAATTTGCACATTTACATATTTCATGTAATCAGGAGAAGTGGAAGCATATACTGAAGCAGTGAGTGGTATGACAAACTGTGTATGACTTGTATTATTGTGTGACTTTTCAGTACACTTTCTCTGAATGAAGTTAAAAGTCATGAAATGAGTTCAATGAACTTAGAATCATAGAATAGTTTTGGTTGGAAGGGACCTTTAAAGGTCATCTCATGCCACCCCCCTGCAGAGAGCAGGGACATCTTCAACTAGATCAGGCTGCTCAGAGCCCTGTCCAACCTGACCTTGAATGTTTCCAGGGATGGGGCATCCACCACCTCTCTGGGCAACCTGTTCCAGCGTTTCACCACCCTCAGCGTAAAAAATTTCTTCCTTATATCTAGTCTGAATCTACCCTCTTTTAGTTTAAAACCATTACCTCTTGTCCTATCACAACAGGCCCGACTAAAAAGCCTGTCCCATCTTTTTTATAAGCCCCCTTTAAGTACTGTCAGGCCGCAATAACGTGTCCCCGGAGCCTTTTCTTCTCCAGGCTGAACAACCCCAGCTCTCTCATACGTAGGAAACACAGGTTTCTGCATGGAAACATATATTTTGCCTGAGAAGTGATGCTCATCTTTTTAAGTGACACTTTGGATGTAGGATAAGTCCTCTATCAGCATCTCTCCCCTCTCCATAGACTATAGCAGGTGCCTGTATGACCATATTAGGTTAGATACCTAGCTCCTAGTTGGCTAAAATTGAGATGAATGTCACTGAAGAGGACTGTCTCAGAAGGCATCACAAATTTTAGGTTCAATTTAGGAGCCCAAAATTGGCAGGCAAGACCTGAGCAACAAGGAGACTCAAAGCCTGAGTGGTTTTAAAAGCTGAAAAAAAACCCTTCTTGAAAAGCAAACTGATTTAGAAACTAAGTTATTGCTGTGTGAAAATAAACAGAAACCTCACTCCAGCCGTCTTACTAAATTACGTTTTCTGGATACACACGTTGACATGAGCAAGTTTGAAATTTAAGAACAAGGGGAAGCATAGAAAATAGGGCTGGAAGGGTCCCTGGGAAGGATATCTAGTCCATATTTTGCTTCAGAAGAGGACCATGTCCTGTCTTAAACCTAGGTCGTGCTTGTCAGACACACTGGTTCTGCTTTTAACACCTTCAGTATTGAAATTCCCATAGACTCCCTAGGCAAGTTATCCCTGTGCTTCACTCGTATTATCTTGAATGCTAGGAAGATTTTCATACTGTCAAATCTGAATCTTGCTTACTGAAATTTACTTGTCGTCTCTTTGATCATCTGAATGCTGTATTCTCTTCTCTTTTGCAACACTCTTGTACGCGTTTAAGGAGTGCTGTCGTGTGTTTCTTTAATCATTCTTCCTTTGGAAGAAGCAATCCTAGTTCTGTCAATCAGTTCTTGATTGTCAAACTAGAAAACAGGGCTCTCCTCTTGGAGCTCTCCAGTATATGTTGCAGTTTGCTACAAATACATGTTCTTCCAATTAAGGGAATTTCATCTGAACCAAATTGCTTTTCAAATAACCTATTAAGATTATTTTGTGCTATCAACTCTGAAGTATTCACCACTGATTAAAGTGACCTTTTCCATGAAGAGGAATGGAAATGAAGAGCGCTTCAAAGTCAGTGAAACAATAATAGGTCTCATTCATCTCTTACTTTGGCTGGCTCGAAATTCCAGTAACTTAGAAATACCAAGGGAAAAAACAGCTCAGCATGATCATATGGAGACATGGCCAAAAGATGAAGAAGGCTAAAGCTCATGTGATGACACAGTCACTTTGTTGACCAGATATAAGCATTCGTCAATTCTTATTTGAAAATTTTAACAACTATGTAAAAGGGCAGTGTTATAATACAAATCTGCAGTGGTCTATTAAATTGTGAAAACAGAAATTATAATAACAGGTTTTCAAAAGCCAGAGGGAAGTGGTTTTCAAATTCTAATTGTTAACAAAGAGAAAACATCTGAAGCAATTCTGCCATCTCTGCTGACTTGATTCATGCCACCTATGAGCAGTAGGAAAACTAAGTGTATCTTTAATATAATTACATCTAGTATAAACAAAAGAAAAAGATGGAATTAGCTATTCGATTCAGAGATATGACAGGAAAAAAAAGTCAGTTATTGAATCCATTTGAAATAGGAAAGAAATTAGTGAAGCACAGGTTTTAAAATAAGGAAAAGAAGGGACACACCACACTTTAATGGAAAGAGAGGATTTCAAAATTCATAGAACCAAAGTTCAAAACATTGCACTGAGTCCCAGAAATTGGAAAAAAATGAAATCCACAATTATGTCCAGTCTGGTTGAAAAAGAAGTATTTACGGTCATAAGTGATTCAACTTTTTCTCAAGAATCAAATCACGGGAGCTGTAAAGACTTGAATGAATTGTTAAATAAAAATTCTAAATAAATTTACTAGCAATGAGATACTGATTTCCCCTAAGAAAGCAAACAACGGGAGAAAGTATATCTGATTTCCCTGGGATCCTTAATATGCTGTCCAAGTTAAATTTGTTTATCATTTAATGATCACTGCATTTCCAAAATTAATTAACACAATTATAGCTAATTAATATGCATAACAGGCTTATTTGACTGTAAAAACTTGATACATAGATCTAACAAAAAACTCACTGTGGTAAATACAATTCCATAGACATCGGTTGTATTTTCCCCAAGTCTAGAACATGTTTCTGTTTTGTATCTGGAAGACAAATACCTTCCTTTTTCCTCTCTCATAAGATATATTGAGATTTCAGAAATTGTTCTGTTTCACATTTCACCTATTCAGGGATCAAGTTCTAGGCCTTGCTTTAGAAAGCTACCTTCTTCCCCCAAACTGAGACAATCTCCTTAAATATCTCAATTACACTGACATGTTCTTAGAAGAAAAAAGTATCTTATCCTACAAATCAGCATCTATGTATGAAAAACGCAACTTTTTCTGAAGAGTCCCCGTCAATATTCTCTCTACCAGGAGGAGACTCCAGGCCCCCCTTCTGCAATTGCAGTCTCTCAGATGCACCATTTTGAGGTCCTGTAGAGGTCCACACCAGGAAGGAAGTTTGTTACTTAAATGCAGGATCAGGACCCCGGTCATTAGGAACAAAATGAAAGTAAGTTAAACATTTCAACCAAACTTTTAATTGGCTTTGCAAGGGTTTGGATTTGTAGCAATGAAGATTTCCTTATATTGAGTTTGACCAGAAACATGAATGCCTAACACAGAACAACAAATAAGTTGTTTGGAGGGGACCTCTGATGACTATCTAGTCCAGCCTCCTGCATTAAGCGGGACTACTGCCAACACCCAACCAGGTCAGTTGTGGCTTTTGTTAGCCAAGTCATGAAAACCTACAAGGATGGAGATTTCACTATATCTAAGTAACAGGTTCCTACATTGTGCCAAACTCCTGGTAGAAAGCTTTTCCTAATATCCACTCTGAACTTGCCAAGCTTTAATTTGCAGCTATTGCCTCATGCTACACCATCTTATGCTGCTGTTCGGCTCTGTCATTTTTTAGTTCCCCATCAGCAGTTGCGGCTGCTATGAGACTGCTTCTTACCCTCCTCTTTGCCAGACTAAACCAGCCCAGCTCCCTCCCTCATTCTCTCCCTTGGTGCTTTTATCGTGGCAGCTCTCTGCTGGATCCACTCCAGTTTCTCAGCAGCCATCTTGAAATGGGGAGCCTCAAAACAGGACACAGTAATCCAGGGGCGGCCTCACCATCACTGAGAACATAGGATTGATAATTTCTCTTGTTCTGATGCCCATGCTCCTCCTAATGCAGCCAAGTCTACAGCTTGCCTTATTCATGATGAGAGCACAGTGCTGGCTCCTGTCCAATCAGGCATCCACTGTAACACACAGGTTCTTTTCAGCAGGTTTTTTAGCCCATCAGTTCCTTGCCTGTAACCACAAATGTGTTTTTTTTCAACGCAGGCATGTTAATTGGGCCCTATAACAGTCATCATGTGGACAAAAAAGACACTGAATTGCCAGTTTCCTTACGATCCATATAGAGTTAATGCAACAAGAGGATAAAGCGTATTACATCTCTGTTACATTGATATACTTACACAAGCTGATTACATTATACTTCTATTCTAAAGCTATGTAATTCCCTCCCAGAGAATGAAAACTATGAGATGCCATGAGACCCTGGAAGCCTGATCCTGCAGTCCTTATTTAGTTTTCAGGCCACCAGTTGAGACATTGTCATTAGCTGGCATGGATAAAAAGTTCAAATGTACTTGCTTAAAATGTATTCAGTGCACGAAAGAGTACAGAGGTTGAAATCCCATAGATTCCAGATGAACTTTTCCCTTATTCCCACCTTTTCCTTTAAAGTGTGCCCAGGTAGGTCCAGGCATACAGCCTACACATTAGCAGCTTTCCAGTGTTACTCTGAGAGTGTCCTAGTTAAATGTCTCTCATTTCCTGTCCTGTCCTTGTCCCACAAGTCATTAAAGTGGAGAAAAACATTTTTTCACAATCCTGCTATCTCTGAAAAAAAGTAATTTCATATTCTTAGCAAGAAAATATTTCAAATATTGACCTGTGCTTTTTTCTGCCCATAGGGATAATGTAAAGCTTCTTAATCACATTCTGTGTGTCTGAACCCAAGCTTTCCAAATAAATGAAACTTGTGGATAGCTAGTAGTGTTATTCCTTAATAAGTTGTAAAAGACCAGGATCAAACAAAGGGCCTATATTGATAAAAATCAGCTAGCACCTGTATGAGGAATCAAGTTTTTAAAAAAGCAGTAGGATACAACATTTTGAAGAACTGTTCCAAAGGGCTATAATTTTTTAATTCATGTTATCAATTTCACTTTGGAAGAATGCAAATTTCCTTCCTCCTTTTTGTTAAAAATAAACCAAAATATTTGTGTGAAAAACAGTATTTAAAATATATATTTTTGAATAGGAAAGTAACCTAAACTGCTTACCTTGCAAAGAAAAAAAACGGGAAATTTTAACATTTTCCAGTGAAAATAGCTTTGAATTTTCTATCAGCACTAATGAGAAATGAAGTAAGAATTTATAAAGTTCTCCTTAAAATATTCAACAAGTTAGTGGAGCAGGACCAGTAGAAGACATAGGGGTCGACTTTACTTTTCTTTGGAATAATGCAATTATTGGAAGTTGGAGAAAAAAAATTCTTGGAACCCGGAATATATTTCAGTGTGGTGTTTGTTTTCCTGACCTAGAAGTCTCACATATGATTAGATTAGATAATAAAAGTATGCTGTAAAGATCATTACAAAGACTTATGTAGCATTTCCATTTGGGAAAACTTTTTATAGATCTGGCAAGGAATGTTAAGCACTTCTTTTTGTCTAGGAGTTGTTAGGAAAATATCCATGCTTGTTAACATTGCACTGTACTATTGATTGTTGAACATTCAACTATTCAGAAAGGATTCCTCACTCCTGCCACAGAACCTAAATCTGGGTGCTGGAAAAAGGACACAGAAAGTAATGCATCAAGCTAATAGAGATTCTGAAATTATCCCCAGGTTGTAATAAAGGCCAGAGCAAGATAAAACTCCTGTAACATTTTTCAGGAAGGCAATGCCAGGAACTGCATAGCATTGGTTGAAGAAGGACCTGTTTCTAACAGAGCGTAAGACAAGTAGCTCAACACAAGCTCAAAAGCAGAGGAGTAGCTAATATGTGGGCATGGAAATACATGCTAAAACCTGAGGTCATTTCTGAGGCTTTGCTGCTGGCCTGGACAGACAAAGCTGGAGTGAACAGCAGGCTTTATAATTGCCACAGGACTTAATCTGATATATCAGTGTATCCTGGAGTAGGGCATACTGTCCCCCATTTCCTGCCCAAGGGGCAAAACACAAAATTGCACAGACAGCATTCCTCCCCTTGCCCTACCTCATCAACATCTCCTATGCTGGTGCAGATATTTTATATGTCAATGATCAAGAAATTCGTCAGGAGCCAATTTTGACTGCAGAAAAGATAGTTCTACAGAATCACAAAACTGAGTGTCAGAGTATTTTACTTACTTCCAACAATTAACTGGTTAATGAATAGAGACGCTTGAACTGAAAACAAAAAATAGCATTTGTCAAGACATAAACAAATAACTAAAGCAAAGCATTTCATTTTAAATTAATGACAGCATCTTCCTGGGTGGTAGTCAGAAGCAGGGGAAAGCTGGCTTTCCAGTAAATAAAAAGCTCAGGAAGGAATTTAATGAAAAAGAGAGCCTGAATGAATATTACTCTGTCAGAACAGCTGAAGATTTGAAGAGTAACGCTTTTAGCCAGTGATGCCAGAGCATTCCAGCTGTATGCAGAGAGAACAGATTGTTGCAAGGCAAATTAATGCCATACAGAGTTGAGTTGCTAGCATTGAAAAATGATGAGTCATTAATGATTTTCAGGTAAAAATAAAAGACACAAAAGTATGAGTGATAGCAGAAAAAAACCAAGCAACTTAGAGGGCTCTTTTAATGAAGGAGAAAATTAAAAAATTCAGGTGAACAACACTTGAATCACAGTGACTGTGTGAATACATGTATTTTAATGCTTTAAAAAAAGGGAGAGAACACATCACAGGTCTAACAGAAGATGAAGATAATTACAGCAACTGAGTGTGAAAAGCCCCATTGTGTTATATGGGCACAAGGAGAAGCAGAAACCTCAAGAGCCATATGTACAAATATTCATTTGCTAACCTCAGTCATGTCACATGATGGCTGCTAATCCCAGTCTCAAATTAATCACTACACTTCAAACTCAGCTACTACAGCTGTCTATAAATAATAGTCCTTCAAATTCCATTAATTATGGACTTCATGTGGTAGTAAAATGCAAGCTGGACAGAAGCTAGTGTATTACATGACAAATGCCAAAAGAACACATTACAAAAATAATTAAAAGTTCATGTTTTTTATCTGCTGGAAAACAGAGAAGTGTTCAGTTTAAGTGTTCTAAAACCAAACTTAGTCTCCAGTTTTTCATCAAAAACATGGACTCTTTCAGAACAAAGGGGCATTCCACAGAAACTTCTGTTCAGTTAGAGAGGCTCTTTTCAGTGAAAACAATTCTCATATGAAAAGACTTACTCATATCCAAAGTATACCCTTAGAAATATTTATACACAGTTTTGAAAAGACAAGGATAAGTAAGCAAGAGAGATTAAAAAGACCTCTAATATTAAATATTGTCATCCTGTGTAGATGCCTAAAATTTTTTTACCATTAGCTTCTTAACCTTTTTTTGATAAGCTAAGCAGCTCGAGCTCATGCGATCCTTCATGGTTACACAAGCAAGAAATCATTCTTACAGCTTCTCTATTTAATCCTTTCCGTTTTTTTCTGTAAGCTTTCGAGTGTAGAGGCACAAGGGCCAGTTGCTTGCAGTCAGGAACATGTTGCCTGTTTAATGTCAAAGCTCACATCCATTGCAGGAAAGTACAAGGACTGACATTAACCAACCTCCAAGGTGAAAACACTTAATCTCAATTAACAGAATGCCAATTTCTCCAAGTTCATAACAGCATTTGTCTTTGCCAATGTTTAAGTTTTTATTACTGCTTGATAGTTTTTAAGATTTCTTCCCTTTTCGATGGCCTAGACCTTAGAATTAGGAAACCTATAACAGCAAGAGTTTATTTCATGTTCAAGCCCTCTCAAATAGTCCTGGTTGTGCATAAAAAAAAAAAAAAAAGGGGGGTGGGGGGGAGAAGAAAGAAACCCCCTTGGCTTCTGACACTGAGGAAAACAGAAACAGCACTGGAGGAACAGCCTGCAAAGCTGGTCAAACCCAGGGAAATGAGACCCTTTCCAAAAGGAGGTATCATCAGTCTGCTGGTTGCACTGAGGGATAGCAGGGCAGAGAATAAAAAGCAGAAGAGATGCTGTCTTGTGGCTACGAGTTCAAAAAGCTAGCTCTAAGGGAGCAAAAGCCCCACCGTATATGTTTCTCAAAAATGTGGTGGAGGAAAGGAGTGTAAAAATTAATGAGTGAAAAAGCAGCAAAAAAGGCTAAGAAAAGAAAGCAGTATTTTTCCCCTGTGGCAAATATGTCTCTCACTCGTCTGGCTTTACTTTATTCTACTGAAAGCAGCACGCGTGACTACCTATTTTTTAATGTTCATCTGAGTAAATGTAACAACTAGCAAAGCTGCACAGAAACTTAAAGGGAAATGCAGTACCTTCTTTCCACATACTGCAGAAAATATTAGAATACGAGTTTTACAGACTGAAACCCAGGGTTAGAACAAAAAGGGTATTTCCGTGAAATGTCAGGAGATTCTCCAAAGGCCTGCATGACCATAAAGGATTCAGACTGCATTTAAGTATAGTCGGGAGCTGGGCTCCCAGCTGTCGTTTGGATTTGAAACTTCCCATGTGATCACAAGGTTCTATTCAAATATGTGTATACATATTTACTTCATAATCTAAGTCCAAAGATACTTAGACTAATTCACAAAGTAGCTCTGCAGCACACAAATTCATGAGCACACTCTGATGTTTAGAAAAACAACCACAAAAGACTGGAGCTTTTGCCATTATGCACAGGAGCAGATCCACGCACCACTAAACGATTAGTGTGAAAGAAGACAGAAAGTATACATTTAGAGAACACTGAAGAAAAACACATCTGTTGAGAAGCAAGCTGGGATTCAACTCCTGAAAAGTTATTCTCAGGTGAAAATACACATCTTGTGAGCTCCAGAACTGCCAAGTAAATATGATTTACTCAAACATGCAGATTTTCCTCTAGTGCATCAGTAAGATTCTCTTTTAGAAATTTCTGTGGTGACATCTGGACTTTAATCACCTGATTAAAATTGGGGTGATCCATTTGTATTACTGACTTACAGATTTTTAAAAAGAGAGAAAGAAATAGTTGATCCAGACAAACTCCTGTAGACCAGTGTCCAGCACTAACCAATGTAAAAAAAGGGGGGTCCATCCTTTCGCTCCCGAAGGTACTGCCTACCCTGGGTGATGGCACAAAACACTGGCAAAGGAGCAGAGGGAACCCTGCAGAACAGGCTGGCACACCCTGCGCTGTCTGTATAACCTGTAAATAAACAGGGAACGTCTTAGCCTCAGACTCATCAGTCTGGTCCATTACATGAGTGGTGCATTGTTTAAAATTAAAAAATACAGCATCCGGAGCAGGATGATTTCTACCTTGAAATAAAATGTTAATGGAGAATAAATATGAAAATAATTTCCATAAGAGCATTATGAGGAAAAAACACAATGGGGGTTTCTTCCTTAGAAATACTTTATCACCTTGAAAGTCTTATCAACATACTGAAAAAAAGCAGATGATAAAAGGGGACAATAATTAATTTTAAAAAAAGAATATGAAGCCCCCCATTTCAGTCATTTCTTCATTTCTCATCTCATAGCTCTCACAGGTGATTTGTTCAGATAGTTTAACTCTATATATAAAGTAATAGGCATCCAGTAACATTTTAACAGGGTTGCTTTATGTATAGAGCAACAAGCATCAGTTCTTCAGTGAATTTTTAAACCTTCCTAAACCCAGTTATAATTCACATTACAATAAACAGCTTCAGAGAATATCACTCATTCCATTTAGCTCATCATAATATCTTTTTCCTCCTTGCTAATCCCTTTTTTATACAACACATTACACAGCTGAACTTGATCAATATCTTAGTTTAAATCATTCCTGACCTGTCAAATGGCCTTGGATTTAGTGGATTGTCATCCCACATTTGTTTGTGATGCTTTTTCTGTCCCCCAGGTCTTATTACTCAGTAAAAATGAACATCCTTTAATAGCTCTCTATCTTTTTATGAGCTAGTGTTATTATTAGGGTTTTTTAAAATTCTTCTTTATTATTATTGCAAAATGGCAGAAGCATTCAGGGCCTTATCCAACAATCAGTTGCTGCTATGCATATGAACGCGGGCCAAGATGATCATTGCAGGCTGCAGCAGAGACCCTATTCAGAAAGAAATGAGCCAGCTGAGCTGGTCAGCAGATCTGCTTCACTCTCCTTTGCCCCCCCCAGCTATTTTCTACCCCCCAGAAGAGAAAGCAGAAGGGATTAAGGAGACCTAATTAAGAAGACTTCTGGAGATGTTGGCTGGGTTAGCTCAGGCTGCTGCTGAGCATCTGGTGAAGGCTGTGCTCATGGTCTCTCCTTCTCCTGGCTAATGGGGAGCAGCAAGATCATGCAGGTAGCCTCGGCCACCACCACCAGGCACCCTGCAAGGGAGTATCTATCTCTTTGCATGCACTGGGGTAATATCTTGGCTGAAATGGCATAGCAAGCACCCATCATCTGCACCTACATCACCTGCTAGAGCAGGGAGGACAGCATCTCCATTCCCAGCCAACAGGAAGGCGACCCAGCTGGTGCAACGTAGCTATGTCTACACAGCAGCCTTCAAATAAAAACTGCCGACTACCTACCTCTTATTACCCAGCACGGGGTTTGGGAGAAGAGTGGCCCATGGGACAGTAGAGAGCCCTCTGATTCAGCCCATGCACGAAGAGATACATGAAGTGCCCAGCTCAGCCACCCCATGTTCCCACTGCCCTGGGGGCAGTCAAACAAGATAGCGGATGACCATTCCTGCAAGGGCAAGCGAGACCTATGGGCAGCAGAGAGAGATGCACAAAGTCTAGATTTGGGAGCACTTCTGGACCTCAGGGCATAAATGGGCCACAT
>NW_008825301.1:435133-457712 GCF_000699105.1 Pygoscelis adeliae | reverse complement strand
ATTTATTTATGCTAATTTATATTTTAATTTCTGTTGTCCGTAGAGAAGGAATGCTGACCTGCTTTGTACTTTTGACTTTATTGAATATATCCCGGCAGGCCATCATTCTTTTCCTAGTACAGCAGTATATTAAAGTATATAGGACTTGCAAAGAAAGTTGTCCGCATAAAGGGTAAGGCCTTGTTTTCCTCAGGAGCTTCCCAAAGATCAATATTCCATTTACCATAACTATGAAAAGAGCAGACTGAAGAAAGCAGTAAACAACACAAAGTGAGGGTGAAGAGAAGGGAGCCCTCCCTATTGCCCTGAAACTTCCAGAGAGCAGGAAAAGCAAACTATTCTGGGATTGAGCAGAGCAGAGGAGGCAGGTCTCCAAGCTACAAGAGCCGCAGAATGCAAAGGGCTCTGAGCTTAAACACCATTGAAAGGGGAGATTCTGCTCACAGCAGACACTGCTGATCCATAAAGGCTTTAAATACAAAATCTTGCTGAGAGCTCCTGGACTGAGCAGCCAGGCTGTACTGCGAAGAGTTCTCACAGTCAGCGACATGTTGTCTGTCCCTGAAACCAATGAAACACCCATGGGATCATGCTCCAGACACAGCTTAAAACTCAGAAACTCAGCTTCTTCATTTTTACCTCTTTAGGCAGAAGGTGATGTGCTTGAAATTTACCTGTGTACAGATTTTAGATATTTCATCAAAATAAATGAAAATAAAGACAAGTTGCAGAACATATTCTCTGATCTGCAACATCACTGCAAACAGAAGAGTTATGTGAAGTAGTCTGGGTCAGGCTATTCCTGGAGTCAAACCTTATTTCTGCCCAACATACTGATTTCCTTTCATTTCACAAATGCTCCTTCAGAACAGAATTGGATTTTGACTTGCTGAAAATGATTGCATACAAAGCCACATATAGGTATCTCCTATTAATATCCCACAGATCCGTTATGCTGTAATAAGTATGCCCAGGTCAGGACTTGACATCAAGAGCCATTTCTGGAAAATACTTTCCCTTCCTTTATGCCTCCATGCTGTTTCTCCTTATTAAGACAACTTACATGAGCACTGGGGTCTTAGGAGATACCCGTCATGCTCTTCAGAAGAGAAAAGTTTATAATACTCACGGATGAGAAGCTTTACGTCTGCACAAATCTCCCTTTTGTCTCTGCCCACCCTGTCATTTCATTTACTGTTTCATTTGTAAGTAAACACAAAATTAATATTTAAGAAATAAGAACACAACAATGAAACAAACAATTTGATACAAATCCAGCTGAAAAATTTTCACAGAAACTATTGCATATATTTATAAATTAATAAATAAGGAGCAATAATTCTCATTTCATTCTACCTTCAAGTCCTCCTAGAGTAAGACCCATGGAGGAACAGATGATTGCCTAGAGGAGTAAAATGACTATTTCTCATCTTCGACCTTTGTTTATTACCAGGCAGTTTGTTCAATATTAACTCTTTACTGTCTAAGAGCACTGGAAAGAGCAGATTCTGCGGGACTGAATGAGCTATTTGAATACTCTTTCTGTTACGTTGAGAGATTTTGGCAGAGAAAGGAAGAAGGATTTGCCCCACTAAGATTTATATGCACAACATAAAAAAAAAAAAAAAGGACAATTTTCCACTGCTAGGAATCTATCTCCAAGAGACCAAGGAAGAGGGGAGGACCAGACATTTCATTAGTGTAGTCTTGCATTCTTCATCACACTCCATTAAAGATTAAGACAAGGAATTAGCAGCTTCATAACAAAATCATCAGGCTATGGCCATCCATTATTAGGGCTGGAAGGAACTTTTATTTGAATATAAATTTTCATTATCATTAAAGGATCAGTTTGTTAAAAACAAGGCAAAAATGGTTGGTCTTGAATTCTAGCAATGCCAGCCATCTCACTGTTTCAAAGCAAAACTTTCAAAAGTATTTATCTTTATAAGAAGGTGAAGTTTTCTAAGGGAAAACTGGGCGAGAGCTATGCCAAAAAGTTGTCTGAATTGATTTTAGGAAGGGGGGTGGGGAGAGGGAGAACAGGAAAGGAACAGCTTAATGTTTCTAACCTTTCCATAAGTATATAGTAGAAAGGGCTCTCCGGGTGAGTCACTGTGTGGGTGATTGGCAGAGTGCTGCTGAGTGGAAGAACAGCGGGGGCGGAGGGAGATTATGCGAACTCATTGATGACTACTTACATAAAGAGGAATTACTACACAACAACCGCTCTCTCAGCTGTACTACTGTCTTTCTGGAAAGTTACACAAAGGCCAGCTCTACACTACAACCTTTTACTCCTTAAATTTGTCTGCCATTGGGGTACACTGGGCAAATGTCACACAGAGGTTTGATTGATATTGGTAAATGTCTGAGTTTAGGCGAGTCAAAAAATAAACTCTCTCACATCGTACCCCTTTGTCCCAGTTTCCTATATTCCGTGTAATGTCCATCAGCAGAAATGTTCTAGCAAAATGTAGCCACTCTCCATATTACAGCCACCTTTCTAGTGACAATTTTGAAATACATTGCTTTCCAGTGACAAAAAGCCTTGTTCACTCTTCTTTTAAAACTCCAGTGGATTTTGGAAATACTTCCCTTTTTGCAAACCTCTGTTCTCCATTAAGGTTTCCATAATTCTTTTTTACCCCTGAAGACCAGAAAATCTGGGACTCTTTTAGACAAAGTTCTAGAAAATTAACATATGTCAATTTGTTTGCTCTTTTTTGCCTTCCTCTTCAATCCCAGACAACTATTTGGCAATTTGATTTGAACCCAGCAGTCACTTCTTATGGAGAGTAAAAGATATTTTCCAAGTTATTGGCCTTGGTAAAGGTTAGCAAAAGTGGGAATTATAGTACTCCACTATGTAGCTGTGAGAAGATGTTCCTCAGTGTATATTACAAAAAGCATGTCACTAATTCCCAAGACATGAGATTATTAGAACATAAACCACAGATCCTTTCTTATTTTATGGATACAAAACACATGCTAATTTTTTTCAGGGTAAAACAGGGACTGCAGGATTTATCTCCATATACTCCAAGCTCAAAGCAAAATATAGACCTAAATGTATTACCATCATTTCTAAAACCATGGAAGTCTCTTCCTTCTTGCCACACTTTTTTCTTGGTGAATTTATTCATTGCTCATAGAAGAAGAGAACCATAAAACTAACAGAAAATTAAATATGCCGCTAACTATAGATACTCAGGCAAAATAGATTCGTAACATTTAAACAAAGTAGCAACCTGTGGCGACCACATATATTTCTGCAAATAGTGCTACCCAGCACTACTCCTCTAGTTGTGACTGCTCAGCTACTTCCTTGGAGTTTGCAGCTTCCTGTGATGGGAGGAGGTCCCAAGCACTACGCCAGAGGCTGGCCAGGGAGGCAGGTCAAATGAAATGACAGCTCCTTCCTGTGCGCTGATGGAAGTTAAGGGAAGCTGAAGCAGTTCTCACAGAGAGATGCCAAAAATTATCTGGGTGAAAATCTTGGTGAAAGTCATCAGAAATTTTGAGCTCGAGGAAAATTCGTACTGAAGATCCAACAAATATTGAAAAAATGTTTCTAGAAAATCAGAACAGCGTCTGCAGCAAGCCAATGCAAGAAACAGGATAAATATCATTTCAGAGTCTGTGGGATATGCAAAGCTGCTCTTGGTGCCAAAATCTCCGAGCTGCTCTGAATCTGCCACTGAAAGTCTCTGCCCAGTTCTCCCCAAACTCCACCACCTTCACCCACAAAGTCTTAAATCCCTCCACATTTCCTCTAATCCCTTTGGTCTTCCTGGAAGCACTTTGAAATCCTCCTCAAGGCAGTTGCGAGGACCTGTACTGGGGCATGCAGGCGAATGGCTCAGACAGTAGTACAAATGGTACAAGCCTACAATGAGTGAATGCAGTACAAACTTTGGGGGGAAAAAAGCACCATGCTTCAAGTTAAAGAGAAGAGTTCTCCCATGCACATATCTGTAAAAGGCAATGAATAAGGAATGGAGAGCTGGGCCCTGAATTACATCATTAGCATTGTTCAACAATAAAGGTAATTTAATTCTTAAACAGCCAAGCTTAATCCCACAATTTAATATACTAAAGAACTAATATCATTACTATGAAAGTTTCATTTCCAGTTAATAGACTCTTTTTTTTCAATGAACCTGTACCATCTCATGTAAATATATGGGCTTCATATCTTCCTCATGTCCCTATGTTTACAACTCTCTCAATGCCAGAAAGTAAGTCGGCCAATTTTATTTCCATAACTGTTTCATTTGTAGATTTGAAAGCACTATGTACTGGCTCAAAAGCTTTATTATTCCTATTTTACATATGAACAAGCTTAAACACTGAGAGTTCAAATGATCTGGCTTGAAATCACGCAATAAGTTGACGGCAAAGTCAGATTTCCTCATCCTTAGTTGACCAGGTTGTACCTCTTCTGAAAATAAGGCATTTAACAATACAACAGTCATATTGATTAGCTATTACACACAAAATGTGAATGTCTGCTGTTCCAGATGGCAGCCTCACTAATCTGCTCAAACATGTCTCAGGAGAGAAAAATGCTTGCCAGTGCTCTCTATTCCATTACTTTAGTAACAAAAGTGTAAAAAGAAAGCTTTTCTTCAATTAGAGAGACACCATCATAGCCACATTTCATAGAAGGCTAAGTTTGCAATATGTTGCATCCTCACTGAGTAGTGTGGAAATGGGGGTCTGTGGAGGACTGCTAGGTGTTTGCCGGTAACTTGTAAGGGAAAATAATTGACAAAACCAGGCATGTATCTGTTACACTGGGGCCTGGATTGCCAATAGGAAAAATGTTGAGTCTGAAAAATGAAGAAAACACTTTACCCAAGCAAAGTTAAATACAACCCTCAGAAAAGTAGAGAACTTCCAGGTTTGCTTATAACTTGTCTGAAAGAGGAAAAACAAGTACAAGCCTTGGAAAAAAAGTTACAGAGGGCCTGGTCCAATACATACAAACACTACACACAGCAGTCAGTGTCCATGATACCTTACCGCATAAAGTTTTTGCTTGTTGTCATTTCTTTATTGTAGTTCATTCTGATGAGGGGAGGAGGACTGACAATGGAGTTGGCAGAAGAGAAAGCCCAGTGCCATCTGTGAGCAGCCTGTGTAAAACAAGTTAGTGCTACAACTAGCAGCAGTGCAAGAAGGAGATGAGTTTCAGAGGCCAAAGCAAGGTTTCGTAGCATCTGTCTCATTGCTGACCTATTCAGCTGGGATCCAGTGCTGGAGTTACGTACGCTGCCCCAGGATTTCCCCAAAGTTTTGTGCCTCAGGACATCTTCCTCCTCTCTGCCTCTCACTCTGGGTTGCCAGGACCTTCCTCCAACTTGCTCGGGCTGTGAAGGTGTTTGTGTCTCCGTCGCCCTGTGTGCGGATAAGGGCTACTCTGCTCTATCCCAAGGGAAGGCAATGCCTTGTCCTTCCTTCCCCTGCCAGAATGGCAGCAGCAGCTTGGATTTACCCAAGACATGAGTCATCCTTTGGAAACACAAGACTGCTCCTTATCAAAGGGCTTTGATGGCAGCCCTGGTACCTTTACCTGGTCTCTAAAATGTGACCTTGCAAACAATTCCTCAGAATACAGGGACCAAATGAGCTGGTTTGATGAGGGTCCAGGCACTGAACAGGTTAGAGACTAACCTGACAGCCTGCCCAGGTCACTGTACAGGAAGGGAGCAACAGACCCAGCTGGCCCATGGAGGCGCTGACCCTCCTACCAGAGGGGTCTCTCATTTGCTAGAATATGAAAACGCAGTCTAGGCTGGGCTCTTCACACCAACAGGTCAGGTCCCTGGCACTCGGGCCAAACTACCCTTGTGGGCAGGCTGCCCACCTTATCTTGTCTGAGCTCTACGAAAGAGGAGCTGTTTGTCTTTAATCACATCTTTCATCTATGTTGCCAATTGAGTTTATTTTAAAAAACAACAAAACTTTGGGTCTCATATGCCTAACAGTGCATAGAGAAATGGAAGGCGGGAAAAATGTATTGGGAAAAAGAAGAAAGAAGTAAAACACGGAAAGATGAAAGACAAAAGAAACATCCCGTTAGAAAGCACCAAAACATTGTTTTCATTGTTTTTACAATTTAATTACCAAGTATTAGGAAAGTTATTGGGAGAGAAAGGCAATGAAAATTTTCAGAAGAAAAAGCCATTTCCAATAAGTTTAGCAAATTTCAAACATTTCTAACAATAATTATCAATTTAACTTTCTAAGGTGACTCAAGGAAAGAGAAGGTAACCTTCGAGTAATTTAAATAGTACCTTAATAGGGTCACAGCATCAAACATGGTACGTATGATGACAACCTGTTACTTCTTTCTAACAGACTGTCATTATTAAACTAAAGAATATTTAATTTTAGCCACAGGATATAAAAGTTCTCTCATATGCACTTGCTACTCCAACAAAGAGTTTAAAGATGTCACCCGGGCATTTAAAGTTGTTCCCATCATCTCTTACCTTTTTTTGTACAATATCAATGTATCACTCAACTGCATGTTTTTATTTTTCAGTGTCCTCAACTTGAAGAGAGACCGCACAGTAAAAATATAGACTAGGAGCATTCAGATCATTACCCACACATCAAACCAATACAACCCATTCTGTGGGTTGCTACTGTCAAAATTGAATCACACAAATAAATTATTTTAACCCCTCTTTCCAAGACCAGGAGAAGAGAATTACAGCTTAGTAAACAAATGATTCCTAAGAGAAAACTAAAGAAGGAGAAGAACCTGTTATCAATCACAGGATGACTATGAGCCAGTGATTGGATTTACTGTGGAAAAAGACAGATACAATCCTTGATGTAACTAGAAAGGTATTTCCAGCTGAAAGAGAGAAAGATTAGCCAGCATCCAAAGACATCTGGCATACCGAGTGTAATTTGGGCCATTCATATTCTAGAAAAAAATGGTTCATTTACACTGGAGCAGTAGCAGAGAAGGGCAACCAGAAATTCAGAAAAATGACAAGTCTGTCCTGCAAGAAGAGGATGCAAATGCTCAATTTGGTCACATGGGAATTCAGGTGAAATATTATTGGTTCCTCTGTATGTCTATGAAATTACCAGATAAGCGATAATAGATAGAATTACCAGTCAGGTGCATAAAAATGGGGGGTAAATTGCATTTAGGAAGTAACTATCAATGACTGACTTTCAGACTAGTGGGTTACATCAAGGGGATTCAGGCCTGCTCTGGGCCCGAGGCTTGTCAGTTTTACATCAATGGTTTGGAGAGGATGAGCAAGGACCGCTCATTTAGTCTGCAAATTCAGCAAGTTAGAGGGGTGGCAAGCATATTGCAGAAGAGGAAGAAATTTCAAAACTATCTTGAAAATGGAAGAATTGGCCTGGGGTAAGAGGACTGTAATTCAATAAGGGAAATACAAAGCTCTACATGTAAGTAGGGATAATCAGCTGTTTAAGCACGATATAGGGAATGACTAGCTTTGATACTGCAGTAAGGAACATTGTCAATCGCAAGCTATATATGAGACTAAAATCTGTTTTAAAAGTTCATATGGGAATGTAGCAGGAGTATTGTCTGTGAGATGAAGCAGTTCTGCTTTATCAGTAGGGCCTCAGCTGGCATACAGTTAATACAATTCAGGAAGGATACAGTCCAGTTAAAGGGATTCTGAAAGACACTAAAGAGAATTTTTAGACACCTGGGAAAAATAACCTATAAGGAACAGTTGAAGAATTCAGGTTCTTTAGTTTAAAGAAGGGACAACTTAGGAGAGATATGATAATATTCCTCAACATTTGAGATATATCTCTACTAAGAAAAGGCTAAAGGTTTTTCCACTTTCATTAAAGGTGGAAAAAGAAGTAGAGAATTTAAGAAGCAAAAAAAAAGAAGACTTAGCATACCTATTGGGAAAAAGGCCTAGTAGGAGGATAATGAATCATGGAGACAGTCAGCCAAAGGGAGTTTATGGTCGCTGATTCTTTGTTGCTGGACCATGAATTTGGGAATCATCTGTCAAGAACAATGTAGATAATATTCCAACCTCCAGGGATGGGGGTGAACTCCCGGTACTTCCCCGCTGCATTCACCCAGCTCTTTCAGCAGACTGCAGCTCTGCACCCTTCAGCATTGACTCATCACTGACCAAAGTCAGTCACTGTGCAGTAGAAACACATGAATGTCATGCATGGGTTTGGGAAAGGTTTATATTAATTCTGCAAATTGCTGACAGGTAGAGAGGAAAGATTTCCTTTGGACTCTTGGACACCATCCTTGTTATATTTGGCTTTTCCCTCATCTTCTGACATCTCAACCTCTGTCAGAGCGCTGGACTAAACAGCCCTTCTTAAGAGCTCAGAGCCCAGAAGCACTGCTCTCCTACGCATTAGCGCTTGCTGCCCCCTCCATTTCTGTGACACCGATTCCCCGGGTGACAACCCTGCCACTGTCAACTGTGACAGCACATGAACCCGACCGTCTGGCACTGTCAGGTACTCTCCTGCAAGCACTGACAGGGTGCAGCGACACAGAAAATGCTTTTCCAAAACAGTGTGGCTGGCTGGCACTCCAGAAACACCTCTGAAGTGACAGTGCCCGAGTGTGCTCATAGCTGTAATTAGCCTTCCTTTCAAGACCTTCATTATGGCTGTGGGGACAAACTCCAATTCAGCCAGCAACAGGTTTTTTGGTTTTTCTCCAGTTCTCACTGTGATGGTTGGTCTAGCAGATGAGTGTCTTTTGATCTCTTTCTCTGGCAAAACAGTCCTGTCATCACCCTGGGGGAGCAGAATCCTCTTCTACAGCAATAAACCTGGCTATTAGAAGGGATTTGAACAACCGTTTTGGTTTTCCTGTCCTCTTGCTAGAAACCCCCTTCAATCTATCTCATTTGCACATAACCCTTTATAAAAACACCCAGGCAGTGGCATGCCTCACAGTCATGCAAACAATATTGATGTTTCCCAATGCTCCGCACGCCCATTTTCTGATGTGATTGTGCCAGCCACTGTGGAGCCAAAGGCAGTTAACAGCAAGGATCAGAAGCAGCAAATTAGAAGCATTTTCCAGCTTCTTGCAATGAATATTTTATTTCTTCAACATCTTTGGTTTCAACATGCAGGGACAAATCCCCAGCTGGGAAAAACAGTGGTAGTGTATTGTCCTCAGAGGAACAATAGTGATTTATATCAATGAGGACCAGGCAGAATTTGACAGGACACTTTAAAAGAAGAAAGAGAGTAAAATTCTAGTAAGTCTGTGCACTGAAAACCTAGGCAGTTTAATGCAGGCTAGTTACAACAGTACCAGAGACTTCTTTCACTACCAATCCAGTCAACTGCTGTCCAGCCTGGACGGGCCATCTCCTGTCAAAGTCTGTGCTGGGAGAGCAGCTCAGGTTGAGAGGCAATGCCTCCTCAGCACATGGGTTAGGCATCCTACAGGTCCCATCCTTTTTTTCCCAGGCATCTGTCAACAACTGCAGTTGCAGCTCTGCTAGCAAGGATAGACCCAGTAGTGTCTCGTAGCCCCTTTTGCACCCCCTATTCTTTCAGCCACAAGTGCTGAAAGAACTTCTTTGGGATGTTCGATTATGTCTCTCTGTCCAACATTCAAAGAATTTCTCCAGAAGACCCATAATGCATAGGAGGTCTAGGCAGAGACTTGGTTTAGAAGACAGGTTCCCCACCATGAAGCAGTTAAATGACCTGCAACTCTCTGATTCTCTCCAGCTCATCAGAAAGGCTGATACACCTTTTAGGTTCTTTACCTATGACTTCAGGATTCTGATTATTTTGCCACATGGCTTATAATTATTTGCAAAAGTATTTAATCTTCAGACTGAGCACTCACTATGTTACAGTTTTGTGGGTAATGGCACCCACCTTTCAGAGCAAACAAGATTACATTGACAAACCCTCTATTCAGGGGCACTCTTTGTCACTGTTGGATCTACCTTGAATTGCATTTACAAATAAGATTGTCACGCCAATCACTGCTAAGACAATTTTCTCCTCAATAAGAACTTTCTACCTATCTGGGTGAATTATGTTTTGTCTGAAGGACAATACATCTTAGAGCAGCATGCAGTTGCTAGCAAATATTTTAGCAGTTCACAGCCTTCCAGTAGAACTCCAAGTGTTTGAAATCACTGATAGTAGCCTGGGGAAACGCTTGCATGGCTAATATCTGAATATTTTTTGTCAGATAACTAAGTATTTCAGAATGAACTCATCAAAACATCCCTGCAAGGTTAATAGCAGTATTACCAGGCTAGTGAAACATATCAATCTGCTTAGCTGGTGTGAAAATGAACTGAAATTGACTGACATATATCACCCAAAATAAATTGATAGAAATAGGAAATGGGAGGCACTGACACGGGAGGTGCTTTTAGCTACAGTGAACGAGAGCAAAGCCTGTTGACATACCTACACAGAACTCTCAGTAAGAATTCAAGACTTCTTGTGTAATGTTAGAGCAGAGAAAATAATGAATTAACGGAAAAGGCATTGTAGGATGTCCAAAAGAACATGAAGCAAAGTGGAGCACTTAGGCTGTCTAAATGTCTATTTAGCTACAGATGTAAGACTAACAAATAAAACTGCATCTTTAACTGCATGCAGCATGTTTAACTGCATGTAATGCATAAAGAAGGCTTCTATAATGTTGCCTACTTCTGCAGGTTGATGGGGAGCTACAGCTTTTGCATCAGAAGTGTCCATTTTAGCTTGTCACCAAAAGATCCACCCTCCGATATGATAGTCAATCCTTTGGAAGTAAAAAATAATTAACAAACAGCAGCTTTCCCTGTTTGTCTGCCTCCTAGAGAAGAGAAAGTAACCACATCCACTTAAGCAAAACCTTTTTTTCTTGGAGTGAGGATAGATACAGAGACCGCTGTTCTCCTAATCTTTTCCTTTGGATGAATGGTGGGACAGTGCTTCCCATTGTTTCCATCCCTGTAGGCCTGCAGCACCTAGCTGGGGGTCAGGAAGCATGGGTGGATATGACTCCCTAATGGGTGCTATCACAAGGGACAGTGTTGTACAGTTGACAAAAAAGTGGAGCCATGGCTGAGGAACCTGAGGCAGATGCTCAGTTAAAGGCCAGAACTGCTGTACGCATTTGACACACTTGACAAATTGCTTTGCTTGGTGGAAAACACAGAAAGAATTGATTGGGAATGTGTAAAAGCAAGAAATACCATGCAGTCAGGCAGTGATTGATACTATGCTCTGCAATGCTCTTGCATTTAGGTCTAGACACCTGTGACCATTAGCCTTTATCTAGTGATAGTTGTCCTTGTACTAACTCAAGCTAGGAGAAAAGGATTGGTCAAAAGGTAGATTTATTAGTGTAACAAATAACCTCCACCCCAACATGTCTTCTCAATTCTGAGTCAAACTCCATATAGGTAATAGTTGGGAGTTTGAAATTTTTGAAGCCAAAAAGCTGTATTCCTAGGCTTTTTCTTAGGAGGTTTGCTGCACCTTACTCATTCAAGCAGGGGAATAAATTCCCCTTGTGTCTCCTGTCCTTCATCCTCGCTTTCTCACCTGCAGTCTCTTACCTTGGAGCAAAGTTCACTCTCTCCCCTTGTGCACAAATGGGCCCTTGATGGAGAAAGCCTTCTTTCTACTGAAGGCACCTCCTCCCCACTCATGGAATTATCTTGTGGGTTTTAAAGGCAAAATAGGACAAAACATTTTTACCTTGAAGCTGTGAGATTAATTGTACCCAGTCAGAGAATGTTAGCTGGCTTTATAATAATTCCATTCTCTGGAAAAGCACTACCCAGCAAGATACCCTGAAAGTCACCTGGCAGCAACTAACATCATCTTATTAGACTTATTACGTGTTAATCATCAGGTTTAGCACTTTGCCACATATCTGTTTGTTGCATATGCATTTCATGTTGTCTTCTTTTTTTTTTCCTGGAATCACAGTATAGTCCTCAAGTTCATTGAAGAGGTTGCACTCAGGAAGAACAATAATTTCTCTTTTTTATCTCACCCTGTGATAGTGGCATTCAAATTGCAGCTGGGAAAAAGGAGTATACAAAAAGAGTTGTTTCTGAAAAAGATAGTGTGATTACTGGGGGGTTGATATGTTCTGCCAGTGCACTCAGCTTGCTCTAATATTAACTAGATAATGCATTGTTTTTGAAGAACAAAATAGCACAAGGGTCCAAAAAGGGTAGAGAGAAGTTTAGCAGCTCACTAGATTTCAGGTGGTGTTTTACCAGGCTGAATTCTCAAACAGTGTAAAACAGTTAACTGCCACAAAACCATTAGGACTACGCTGTTTCACATCAGGTGAAGACTGGCCTGGCCACATACAGAAATGTATCTTTTTTTTAGGTAGGTGGGGAGAGGGTGTAAGACTAAAAATAACAAACCAGGGACAAAATATGGGTGCCACTATTCCACTTTTATATCCTCAGTATCTGCAAATTTCTTTAATAACAGCAATTAGCATTCAAGAAAAGATTAGGAATTGTCCACTCAATTGGCAATCAAAACCAAACCAAATGGAAGACAGACTTGTAGTATGTCTACAGTGTCGTTGACAGAAGTTTCATTTCTTCTGAGATTCATGACCACAGGAAAACCCCAAGTCAGAATACTTAGCATTTGCCCAAAAAGTAGAGATAGAAATGCTGCAGGAGAGAAAACACTATGTAGTACAGAATGAGCCACTGCACTCTGCAGAGGGTGGTTAGAGTCTCATCATTCCCCCGGGTATAAGTTTTACACTTAGTGTATGCTTCCATTTCAGTAATTCATGGTATTATTAGCTGAACAAACACATAAACAGATATTTAGTTTTATAAATCAACACTTTTTTTTAAATTAAGGTGTCTGTCATTTGTAATCAGTTATTTATAACAATGAGTTTAAGGAAGAATAAACTGGCTGAAATACTCATGCTGCTGGAGTCATCAGCTTTGGTCACATTTGGTGTTAAGATGATTTTCACCTCACAAGTGCTTATTTGTTTATTGACGAGCACCACTGACAGCAGCGGAGGTCCAGATTATGTGTTCAATAAATGTTGTTCATGACTTTGCCCAGCAGCTATCCTCCTGGCCTATGCCATGAAGTAAGAGAAAAAAAGAGTCTCCATAACCAACCCTCTCTCTCTCTCCATAAGGCAGCTCACATGGCAACCAAGATATTTTTTTTTTAAGCAAATACTTTTCCATTTTCTTGTTTCTCTTCCCATATACCAACTGTCTATAAAATGAAAAGGTGAGTTCTCCCTTTGTGATCTACTACATGCACCTAAATTTGGTAGAACTCTGTTCCCTTGGGGGCTACTTGAGACAGACACACTGAAGAAATGCTGCATCTGTGAATTGCACGCAGGTTGCAGCTATCGGTATGTGCTTTAAGAAGATACTCCACTCAGATTTGGGAAGCAAGGAAATCACTGCTGTCCTCAGCAGAGAAGGCCCTTTTCCAGCCAACATCAGCACCTTGGAATTGAATTTGGTTGCTCCCCAGCGGGCAAAGAGCTTATTTTTCAGACCTTTGATCAAATTGCATGGTATCCATTGGAATTAATTTCTGGATGTCAGTAGCACATTCAGGTATCCATCAGCTTCCACTTATGTGGGAAATTCAGGCAGACTTAATTGCCTTCTCACTCGGCTAGCCATCAAGACCTCACGTCCCCCTCCCTTCAGAGACTACCTTCTTCCCATATTACACCCAGGTTAGACCTGTTTGCTTTATAGATCTGCACTGCTAAGGCAGCTGTGTCTGTCCAGGAATTGGTAAGCACTGTGCAAAGGAAAAGAGAAAACCCCAACATTTCAGTGCCCCTTGTGTTTTCCTGTGCTGTATAGCAAAGCATGCACCTGGCCAGTTGGGAAGAGAGACCCACCTCTTCCCAGAACCATTAGATGGTGTCCTGGTTTTGGCAGGGATAGAGTTAATCCCTGCCGAAACCAGGACAGATGGTCTGGGAAGAAAAACCTCACTCAAAGTGTTAAATACTTCATGTGAGATTACCATCTATGCACAGTAACTGCATGGCCCAGCTGAAGAGTTACCTGAGCCAGAAAGCACCAGCAATGAGAAGCAATACAGAGTTTGACTTCACTGACTATTTGTCTGTATTCAGCTGGCGTCCTGCGAGATCAAGGACTCCGCTCCATACCAAGTGCTAACACTCAAAAGTCACAGCATGGGCACACCCTTAGCAGCTCTTACTCTGTGACTCTGCATAGCCAAAAATGCTGCTGGACTCAACAGACCATCTAGTCTATATCTTTGTCCTAAACCAGAATAAATTCTATCTTATTCCTCACAGATGTTTATACAACTTGTTCTTCAAAATTCCCAGTGAAGGAGGGTCTTCTCAGGTAAACTATGCCTGAGATTTACTATTAGAAGATTATAATGACTACTGAACCTGAGGTCAGCTGGCTGAGACTTTTGTACCTTCGTTATGACCAAAAATTTCCAAGTATTTTTATCTTCAGCTTAGACATAAAGTTTTGGGGGAAAAAATTAAATGCCTCACCTTGGCTTCATGCTTCTTTTTTCACCAGTTATTCTATGGCATTTTCCCCTTTCACATCCACATGCCATAAACGTTATTTTAGGGGAGTTATCTGCCATTGGGATCAAGAGTAGAGATGAGCACAGTTTTTAATTAATATATTTAGACATTAGAAAATTATCTTTAGTGCCACTCCCTACTGTTGCCATGGTTTCCAAACACACAACAGTATTATTAATGTTCAGTTTAACACTTCTAATGAGTACCTGCTGTTCCCTGTTGGTCAGTGTTTTCTGGATTTATTTTTTTCCCCTAACAAAACATTAATTGAACCACAGATGGCAACTATTTAAAATGACTGCCCACCTTTTACCCTTCATTTAACATTTAATTTTATTTTCAAGAAAAATCCATTAATGCTAGATAAGAATCAAAACAATCCCTCAACCCACAGTTCTCAGTATACATATTTCTCATAAGGGAGACTAATTAGTAAGTAGGGAAAAAAACAAATTGAAAAAACAAGTTAAAAACAAAGCAGGAGGATTCATTATTTCATAACAATGAAGTGGGACAGACCTCACTGAGTATGAAGAAAAACATTATCTTCCTGTGGAAACAATAGAAAGTGGAGAGGGACAGAATAAGGATATGAGAGCATTTTGACAATCCCTGCCTCAATGCATTTAAGACCACTAGATTTATTAACTTCTTCCTTCATGACAGCGTTGCCAACTTAAAACAAGAAGTGTTTATGACAAGAAGCTTGGACCACTTTTCTCAAAAACAATAGCTTCTTAGCCTGATGGAAACTATAATAAAGATCAAAACTGGACATTTTCTAATAAATTACTTTTTCGTTGGAAAATGCTGATTCAGCGACACGGAGCAGTGCTGGAGAGATTTATTTAATTGACAATTTTGTGTAAGAACCAATTAAAATGCCTCATTTAAACCATATCATTTCAGCTAATACAATGAAAACATATTTTTCTCGTGTTAGAAAACTCAGATTTCTTTTGGAATCACTCTACCCCTCACAGTAAAACATTTTTGTTTTCAATGGAGCCACACTTTCCAATCATACAATAATTGGGTAGAATAATTTTGGCCAGTTCTGATCTTTGTAATAGCTTCAATTTTAAGGCCTTCTTTAAAGGACGCTTTTGCCATGTTTACATAATGAAGAGCTTTATTACAAGCATTGCCACTAGTGGTAACAATTCTGAATTACCCTCATGGCTTCCAGACAGCATTACACATCCTGTGACATTAAGCACAGCAAACACAAATGAAAGCTGCTAACTCCTGGATAAGCAAAGCACTTATCCAGAAAAAGACTTGATTTTTTCTCTTTCTTTTTTTTTTTTTTTAACTCCCTCTCCAGGATCTTTTCTTTTTACTTCACCTGTCTCTTCTTTGGTTATCAACTTTTGAACCTACTGACAAAATTCAAGCAAATTTGACTAAGAAGAGTGACTCAACCATACCAAATTCTTCAATTTTTCATTAAAACAAATAAGTAGATTGAAAAGGGACTATTTTAGTGCTGCAATCAAGGAAATTATTGGAGTGTGAGAGTGCAACTCATTAGGCAGCAGAGAATCATTAGGGCACCCTCATATGTATTTTAACCATGGGAAAAACTTCAGTCTGAGCTTCTACCTTCTTGACTGACACCTCAAGTCAGTGAGCTTTGGGACTGTCCTGGTTTTGGCTGGGCTAGAGTTAATTTTCTTCCTAGTAGCTGGTACAGTGCTGTGTTCTGGATTTAGTATGAGAATAATGTTGATAACACACCGATGTTTTTAGTTGTTGCTAAGTAGTGCTTACACTAGTCAAGGACTTTTCAGTTTCCCATGCTCTACCGACTGAGAAGGCTGGAGGTGCACAAGAAGCTGGGAGGGGGCACAGACAGGACAGCTGACCCAAACTGGCCAAAGGGATATTCCATACCATGTGACGTCATGCTCAGTACATAAACTGGGGAAAGCTGGCCGGGGGGGCTGCTGCTCGGGGACTGGCTGGGCATCGGTCGGCGGGTGGTGAGCAATTGCATTGTGCATCACGTGCTTTGTATATTCTTTTATTATTATTGTTATTATTTTTTTTTTTTTTTTCCGATTCTCTCCCCCATCCCACTGCAGGGGGGGCAGTGAGCGAATGGCTGCGTGGTGTTTAGCTGCCGGCCGGGTTAAACCACAACAGGGACACAGTCTGTAGGATGCTACTTCCGTAATTCCACTCTTCATGAGAGAATTTACAAAGTGAGCTAATAAAATTTTTGCTTGTAGTTACTGGAAAACAGTCCTGTAGCACGGTGCTTTGCCCCACTGGCTTTTCCTACATTGGAAGGCATTCTGCTTTGACAATTAGATAAATAGGGAAGGGAAAAACATAGCATAATGCTGATGTGAATAACTTCTGGTGACTTTTAAAATTATAATGATGCCTCCCAGAAATAGAAGGAAATTGTTTCTTTATAGCTGCAGTAAATCAAGCAACAGATGAAGATGTGCTAGAAATGGTAACAAGCTGAGCTGTTCCTGTGTGGGGACTGGGAGAGCAGATTCAGATTGCTGACGTGCATTCACAAAGGGAGTGTGGAGGGCCCTGGCATGCTCCTACCCATGAAATAAACCCTAGCCACATCATCTGGACAGGAAGGAGGAGGAGCTGTAGTTGAGTCTTGCTCACAGATGCCAAAGCTGAAGAGATGGAGCATTCCTTCTGCTGGCAGCAAAAGAAAAAAAAGAGAGGAGTTGAAAAAAAAAATGGGGGGGGTGGCGGAGTGTTGTGGTGGTTAATTTATTAGTCCACTGAAGAAATCTATCCCCGTATCGCTCAGACCAGATATGCTTTCCCAGATGTCAGGATGTACATTATGGACTTCAGAACAGGACAGGCTGCTCAAGCCTAATGAGATTTTGTGAACTGTGCTGACCTTTGCATACAGGTTTTCATTTTCTGAGATATAACTGTCTATATATTTTGTATAAATACATACATATTTATAAAACACATACATTATATATAACATATATATAAAAATATATATGCTTGTATACATATACATATAAAATATATATAAAAAATAGTTTTACTACTTGCCCCTTGAATAGTGCATTTTCAAAGCACAGGAAACCTAGCTGTCAGAAGGAAAAAAAATCATAGCTTCCTCTGGCCCAATACATTTTTCTAGTTAAATAAAACAGCTTTGCATAAGCAAGCATCCAGAGGGGTACAAGAGTCCTCCTCACATGTATTTTTCTATTAGAAACCCTGTGTTTCTCTCAAATCTCTGAAATGGATTGTTGTGTTCATTCATTTGAGAGCTGTCAGGAGTTAGACACTGGGATTATTTAGGTGGTGTTTTTTTTCAAGTCCCTTTGAGAAAGCCAAATGTGTTCTTTCCCTTTCATATTTCTCAGTGGTAGAATAGTTCCTAAAAGGTAAACTAAATCATCAGTTACAACTGTGCAATCCTGTTGTATTCTAGTTACGTTCAGGACAGCATCTGTCCTAGCACATTTTCTTCAAAAGGATAAAAAAAATAAAAACAATTAATTGAAATTTATTAAGTGCTTAGATGATAATTCATGACATGAAGTGGAATTCAGTGTAGTCTCTTGTCTGAACTGTTCCATAGAGCTGAACAAAGTAAAAATCGGTAAGCATTATCTTCATTACTAGAGCTGGCAGAGCTGAAAATACATTGTGAGAGCTTGTCTTTCCAGCAAGAATTTGCTATTTTTCCCAAGTCACTGTTTCTAGAAGGACTGCGACATAAAAGAGTACTCTTATAGATTCAAGTACAAGTGAATATACAAGGAGGTACAGGTTAAGCTTTTTGTAAATTTTTGCATTTGGCTTTTTGTAAATAGTTGCCTGTCCTGGTTTCAGCAGGGATAGAGTTAATTTCCTTCCTAGTAGCTGGTACAATGCTGTGTTTTGGATTTAGGATGAGAACAAAGTTGATAACGCACCGATGTTTTAGTTGTTGCCAGGTAATGCTTAACACTAGCCAAGGACTTCTTAGTTTTCCATGTTCTACCAACTGAGAAGGCTGGAGGTGCACAAGAAGCTGGGAGGGGGCACAGCCAAACTGGCCAAAGAAACATTCCATACCGTGTGACGTCATGCTCAGTACAGAAACTGGGGAAAGCTGGCCGGGGGGGACGCTGCTCGGGGACTGGCTGGGCATCGGTCGGCGGGTGGTGAGCAATTGTACTGTGCATCACTTGCTTTGTGTATTATTATTATTATTATCATATTATTATTATCATTTTATTTCAATTATTAAACTGTTTTTGTCTCAACCCACGAGTTTTTCTCACTTGTGCTCTTCCAATTCTCTCCCCCATCCCACCGGGTGGGGGGGAGTGAGTGAGTGGCTGTGTGGTGCTTAGCTGCCGACTGAGGTTAAACCAGGACAGTCCCTTATACCAAGACGAAGCTGTACACTCTGACCATAATATCCCGCTTTCAGCATGCAACTCCACTTGTCCTGATTACATGAAATATGTAAATATGTGTTGATTATGTTTCACTGTGTAAGAGAATACAACTGTCATGGAAAAAAAAAAGTCTAGGCTTTTTCAAAAAGAGATCATCTGCATCTAGCTTTCATACAGCCTATTATCACTGAAAGTTGATAAAACTGATGACTATAGCACTGGTCCTGAGAAATGCTTAGGCACTCCACCTCAACATGGAAGGGTGCTACACCCCACAAAAGCTCATCTTTAGTGATTTTTGAATATCGACAAGCCCATTCCCTCCTTGACAAAAATGGATCTGTTTCTCCCTACTAAAGCTATATCCAACACAAGTATTTGCTGCTGAGGCTGTTTTGATAAGGAAAGCTTGTATGACTCAACAGATGATGTATATGTGTATATAAATCCATCAGGGGCTGCAATGGAGGGTCATAAAATACAGCCTCTGTCGCGCAATATAATCAGGACCTTAAGGAAAGTGAGGAGTTCAGTTCATATCTCAAGTTTCAATTCTTTAAATTTTTTTCCAGAGTTGTTGTTCCCTCTCTTACCACAAGAAAGGGGGCCATCTGAAGAACACCCACATATGTTTGTCTATAGGCACAGCTGAGAGACCTAGTGAAAACAGCTCTGCCTGCTTGTTCATGAGCATTAGGGAATAATTTCTCTATTTCAGCAGTCAAACAGCAAATACAAGCAGTTAAACCAAAAGTTTCTTCCATTCTGATGGAGAATTTCAGTTAGATCTCAAAGTCACAGAAGAATCTGCTTCTTCAGTGTGTTCAGATTTTACATGTATCTTGTGCCCAACTTTGTATTTCTAACATAATACAAACCCTCACTCTCAGAGAAGTCAAATGTGATAAGGTTATGCAAACTATGTCAGGATGAAGCTTATTCTGAGAAGGAAAGTGACACTTGCTAAGTAACATTCAATCTATGTACAATCTTAATTTATATTGCTGCTTCTATCACTGAATGAATGAGAGACATTCCAGTTAACTTCTGAAGTACAAAGGAAGGTTTAGGGGATTTTCAGACTTGAAGGAGTACAGTGAGAGTTTACAAACATGCTGAAAAATAATTAATATAGCTTAAAACCAATTGTTCTTGAACAAACAGTTGAAAAGAAGTGAGACAAGATACCAGTGCAATGCTCTATTTCCAGACAAATGATTACAAATTACATTGCAAAAAATACTAGAAGATAAAACAGTTTTGACAGAAAATAATACACATCATTTGCTTAGCATCATTACTTATACTAGGAAAAAAAATTGATCACTAATCTATATTGTCTATGTAAACAGTCAAGGAGCACCAAACACATTCAGCAATCCTAGACTTTCTGAAAGGCATCAATAATTTGATAGTCATATGGTTTCTTTTCACTTCTCCTAATTACAATAGAGTGGAATAATATGGAGGTAGAAAGCATTGTAGCCCTTACAGTTGGCTCCCATGTTAAACAGTCCTCCTTTAAGACCACATTTCCAGTCAAGGGCAGACCAGAACTGTCGAAGGTCATAGCCAGTTTGCAGCAGTTTTACAACAGGAAGCTTTATACGTAGTTACCATGTGCAGTATTTTTAAACAATTGGGCTTAGGATGATATTAACTGTGACTCAAGAGAGAACTGAAATCAAGCTCTGCATGTTCAAGGCATGAATGTTGGTGAAGGATAAATACACTTCCACTTCATGACTGTCTGGTTCCAGTCCACACCAGTGCAACTAGTAAGTCAAGAGCAGGCATACTCAGGCCTCATTAATGGTGAAGGGAGGCAGAGAGGAAAGGTAGGGCTGTGCTGAGTGAACCAGGGCTGAATGAGGTCTGGTCAGCCCTCCACACCTATAGAAATCCAGTCACACAATCTCAATACACCACCTTCAATGCTGTTCTTCACACTGGGCCGATACAATCAGTTGTTATTCTAGTCATCTACAACTAGCATTGATCGTGAGGAAAGGGGAAAAATCTGTCAGAAATTTTGTGTAAAAGAGGGCTGAGTCGAGGCAGAGGTGTACTGTCAGAGCTGTAGTTGAGAAAAATGCATTTATGGATAGAGAGAAGAGGTGATGTACTGAGATACTGGGTTGTGGCTTACTTGCTATTTCTCACTGTTCTGCAGTCACTTGACACACATCAAGTGTGTAGCAGCAGCTCTAACTCCTTTTCAGACAAGTTTCTGTGTGTATATTAAGATAAGATTAGGCATGCATTGTTGCAGAGGATAGATTTTAAGTAGGCATAAATCATCACAGCTTCGCTAAAGCCAGTGCAATCTTTTTAAGAGAGGCTTAGATGCTCAACTAGATAAATTGATGTCATGGTACTGAAATCAATGAGTTATGATGAATGAGTTAATGCAGGTTTATGCCAGTTGAGGTACTGTCCTCCTCCTTCCTCTCCTACTGCCTTCCTAAATTATCTATCAGTTTCAAAGGCTAGTCAGGCACATCAGGATGTAATTGTGGGTCAGCATACGCAGGCGCATAGAAAGTAAAAAAGGTGCATGTTACACCTACTTGAGTGCAAACACTGATTCCAGCCATGGAGGGTTCTGCTTCTCTTGGTGCACATCACTCATTTAATCTGAGTTCACACCTCATACTCCTTTGACAGGGCAGAGCACCAGGGTTGCAACCAGAAGTGGCACGAATTTGAAATCAACGGAGAGGGGAAAAAAATAAGGTTAGATATTATCAGAAATTCCTTATTAAAAGTCCTCCACTTCTACCCACAACCTCCAAAATTATCAGTAAATTCAAAATTTCTAGAGAACTAAACTGAAACTCCCACAGCATATTCCTGTAATGGAATATGATGAAAGGTCAAAATCCAAACAACGCTTCACTCCAGTTGATCAAAGTGTGACACTTCCTTAGTATTATTTCAAGTAAAGTTTCCATGTGAAAATAACTTTTGGGTTCCTTTTAAATTCTGAAATTAAATAAATTCCAGCCCTTCTAGGAAACTAGAAATTAAGGAACATGGGTTCCATCTCTAGTCCATCATGACTGATGTCTAGCAGTCACTTCCGATGTCTTTGTGCCTCCAGATGTAAGATACAAGAAAGAGAATACCTAGTCTTTACCAAATTCTTTATGTTAAGCAGGAAATAATGTTGTCACACAGGCACTTTGCATAATTCTAAAATCAGAGAATACACGCAGTACAAACGCAATATGTCTGACAAAAATATTGTAACATTTTGTTGCAGCTATTTTTCCCCCACTATGATTTCTCACACATGGTATTTTGGAGGAAACAGGAAGAAGTGTTTTTTCATTCTGCTTGCTGCTGCAATTCAGCAGCCCAGAACTTCTCTGGGATTACACTTGTGAGCAAGTGTGTGCAAAACGCCCTCAAAATAGAATTCTTCTCTTACATATTTTACACCCAATTTTCAAAATTACAAATGATTGCACTGCTCACAGAGGGAAAGGGTAAATATAGGATGAATCAAATCTCTTGTTCAATGAATTTGGGGACCGCAGGCTTCATTAAGATTGTCTTGACTATAACACTCTGCTGCACCAGCAATCACTCCACT
>NW_008825301.1:405305-435121 GCF_000699105.1 Pygoscelis adeliae | reverse complement strand
CTTGCCTGCATAAAATGGAGGTACAAACAGCTCCCCTTCCTTTTGAGAAACTGTAGAACTTTACCTGTCAAAAAAACTTCGTATCGCTGGCGAAGTCTGTAGTACAGTAATATGATTGTCATTACATGTTCAATACATGACCAATCGGTTCTCAACACATTTGCCAGGTGTTTGCAATCATTGCTTAGCTAACTTGGATCTAATTCATAGCTACAGTTATAGCATAATAATATACTGTGATATGAGCAGTTATTTCACAGGAACCCTCCCCCAAAATGCAAACAACTAATACTTAGTATGCAGGTTCTCCACATTCAATCTGTTGTTTCATGTCATACTTAAAGGAAAAGCATTTGAACCTCCTATTGAAGGTTGTATGAATGCGTTTCTTCTTTTGAATTGTCCAACAGGTATTATAATTATAAAAGTAGTGTTTCATAATTACTATCTAATATACATACATAATTTTAGACAATGCAAGATAGTATTTTAATTTCCCATGTTAAAGGAAGGGTCTGTGGAGGAAAAATAAGAGTCCTGGTTTGCCATGAATACAAGACATAGTGAGATACTAAATACCAGGTATTATTTTTCTAAAAAGCCAGAAGAAAATGACAACATATTTTACAATTGTAAACAAACTGACTGCTGTGAGGAAAATACTTAGCATGCAAATCTACAAGATTGAACATTTTTTAGTGCTTATTGGTTTCATCTTGCCGTGCTTAATAGATAAATGTTCTCTATCAAGATTTAAATCTGTCTTACTGTTCAAAAATATACTGTTCTTAATTGCCTTGCTTGCCAAAATCAGTAAGAACGTTGTCTTTAGTACACAGCAGAATAGCTAACACATATCACAGTCTGAATGTTTTTTTTAGTTTACAGTTAAATGAACATTGAGCAAGTGCTTTTATTATGCCAGTGTATTTTTAGATGTTTTTATAGTTATCTTAAATTGGATTTTTTTTCTAAGACTATAACATAATTTAAGATATCTGATCCTGAGAAGATCATGCCAGCTCCTTTGAAGATGGAAGAGGATACTTCTCTAGATTCCAATTAGGGGTTTGACTGACTGTAATAAGGTTCCCTAGTGAGATTTATACCCAATGGACAGCAAGGATTGATTATTCTGCGGTATTAGCATGGTGATTTAACTAATCAAGCACTGAAACTAATTTGCTTACTTTGTTGATTCTGACACAGATAGTATTCCACTATTAGTTATTACAAATTTTGCTAGTTCAGTTAAATAATATGAACTACTTAGTTTTAGTGACAAGTTTTCATGTTTTAGTTAAGATTTATAACCTGGAAGTTACAAACGGAAGCTGATGTTTGCTCGTTTTTGGAAGGCAACATGCATCCACGTCTCCTGCCTATGAATACCCAGGGTAGATAGCAGGCAGTTGGCCTGAAAGCCTGAGCTCTGCTAACAAGTTTGTTTCTCACTCCACGCTGACAGGAAAGCATCCGGCACACTAATCACACTGTTTTTTTGAGTAGCAGCTATTTTTTCCACACTCCTGCCTCTGGCTTTGATTTGAGTCTTACTGAAGGGATGGAGGCAGGAAAGAAATAGAACAAAGAACATTTTCTCCTCAAAAATCCCATCCAAGTTACTGTGAGGAGTAGCATTATTTCTGAAGGGAAAAAAGCCCCCCCCAAACAAAACACGAGCTACAGCATGTGATATCACAGTTCCCCATTACTGTTTTTTTACCATAAATGTCACAGGACTGACCAATGCTAGCACAACATAAATTCAGTGGAAAGAACAAAGGTAGTAACAATTACCCCTAGGTGATTTCAACTGACCGTTGAATACAGCCCTAACAAAAATTCTTGTGTGTGTGTATGCACACATATATATCGTAGTATACATGTAATAGTTCCAGCCTCTCCCTTAACACCATAGGTTACCATCCAGCTAAAAGTTGTGTTTTCAAGGACTACCACAAGTATTTGGGCGATACCAATGCCACAGCTATACCAGTGATCCCTGGTAGAGTTGTCCTGTTGTGAGCAGGTGGGGCAGAAGTCAAACCTCTGAACAACAAAACTGCAACTCTGGAACTCTGTTTTTGCTAAGTATCATGCTTCACTCAAGGTGATGGTGGACGGAGAACATTATTTTGCATGTGAATGCTAGGTTTCATATCCATATGGCACTTGTACACACTCAAGCAATTCCACTACACAAAATGTCTCCGCTTATTGTCTGAAACACTACGGGGGGAGAGGTGTTGTGCGTTATTTTTGTGTGAAATACATAGTCACAGTCAGACCCTCACCCTTATGCATCCTTAACCAGGATCTGGAGTATGCTGCTTCCCAGAGCACCATTAGCCTTCAGGCAGTCTGGGGGTCAGGTTTCTTTCATGAACAGCTCTGAGAGAAAACATTAGCTGTCTCTCCACAAGGATTACCTCTCAGGTGGAAACATGTTCTCCATAGCTGTAAGAAGCTGACCAAAGAAACTGATTTAATCTCACACTGTTAGCAAAGGCATATCAGGAATCACAAAAAGGAAATTCAAACCCCAATATATCATCTGCTACATGGTGCCCACATGATGCAAATGTGTGACTATCATTGCCTTCTTCAATTGTGAGGATGACAGCAGTGCAAGGAATACTCTGGGAACTTACTTTCAAATCTTTATTAATTGGCACTCTCAGTGTAACCTAATTATGGATCTTTTTATAGAAAAAGCATTAAAATTTTCATTCAAGTCTTAAGAACATGGGAAAACACGGAAAACAACACTAATATGTCCTTTTAACATAAATACGTACTAATTAGCAACTTAATGAGACAGCCAATCTGTTATTAGGATGATTCCAGTTAGAATAATTGTGACAGAGAAATGTCTGGTGACAGTGCCAGTTCTTTAAGACATAACATAATTCAGTTGTGTTCATTACCAAAGCAATTAGGATTTGTTTCGTCACATGTAATTAGGGATAGGCTGGGTCTTTATTAGCATAACTCAATCTAAGGAAATGAGGAAACAAAAATTCACAACCTGAAAGTGTTGCAAACTTGCTCTTCTGCAGGACAAATCCTACAGTGTTTCCCGTTGCTCTGTGTCTGCAAGTATAGCAAGAAGATCATGAAGTCAACTACACGTCTGGCACTTTATGGGACATCTGGACAGAGGCCAAAGCAGGAATCTCTTCCCTCACCCACCATGCAATGCACATTGCTACTTATCAGGCTAACATCACAGCGTTTCATGTCCCAGGTACTTAATTGTGGTTACTAACCCCTAAAACTCTCACTTGAGTAGGAAAGAGGAGAGATCACTAAGCTGAATGTGAAGCCTGAGTAGTTTTCATTGGGCAGTGCAGCTCCTTCCTCTCCTGCACATCCACGTAGCTCTCCTCTGAACATGTCAGTCTGTCTACTTTCATTACCAGCATCTTTCAAGAGCAAGAGAACAAATAGTAAGAAACAAATGGGTGAAAAATGTGGTTTAGCCTGGCAGTTTTAACTAGCTCTGTGTATGATCACTCTGTAGAAGTCTCAAATATAAACTCCTACTGGTTTAATGAAAATAGGTGATCCTTTGGAAGTCAGATATTCTACTGGTGCATCCACAGTAGGAAAGACCTGTACATATCCCCCCGCCCCACAAACACTTATTAGACATCAGAGAATCAACTCTAAGGGTTTTGCAGGAGGCTGCAGGGGAGATTGAAATTTGAAATACTGTTAGTCAAATGCTGGCATTGGGGAAAAGGTAATTACAGAGTATTGTACTAATGAAGACAAATAATTTCAAATGCACTCACAGCTCAGGAATGCATCCTCTCATGTTTCACTTCAACTAAACCGATTTTCTGCAGTGTCAGAGGAAAGCAACTGTTTATTTGGAAGCAAGCTCACCTCCCTAAAGGATATCCATGTCAGGATGGTGTGCCGCAATGGTCAAATGACAGCCCCTGTCATTTGACAGGGGAAGGAAAGAACTGTTACACACCACATCCACATTGGAAATGAAGACCTTTAAATTCAAAGCTGATTACTGTTAAGTGCCTTTGACATGCTGACGTGTAATAGAAAAAAACTAGCCAGCTGACTACAGCCCATTTCCTTGCTGGAGGCATATTGACTCAGTATCTGAAGAAATCTTTCAAATATCGGGTAGGTTCATCTTTCACTCAACAGAAAACCTCAAAAGACTCCCTCCTGACTCAGCTACCTCCAAATTAGACACTGAATAGCCCTCACGTTCTACAAAACCTCTCCTTCTCATTTCTCAACATATGCCAAGACAAAGGATGCACATAGCCTTTTCTGCATCCTCCCAGAGCCTTTTCTGTGGACTTTCAACTTCCTTTAAGTCACAGGGCCACAAAGCCTCTCCCTGTGAAAGCCACTTGGGTTAAATCATAGCACCAGGCAGTAAATAATCTTATAGTGAAAAGCCCTCTCAGGCTAGTCACAAGAATAAAATGCAGGCTTGAGAACACTAGATAGTGTTTGGTTTTTTAACAGTACTAGATTTAGATGAGGAAATTATAGTGCTGAATTACATGAGAAGACAGTGTGGATTTCCTGCAGCATTCATTTGCTGTGTGACTGACAGTTCCTATATAATTGGGGGGAAGAGAGGAAACCACTAACTAATGAAATACTTGTGGCTGTGACAGAGAGCGGTAAAAGCCATGAAGGTAACTATCAGCCAGGGAATAGTGCTACCTATACTGACAGCTATTTTACTACCAAATGAGACTAATTATAAAACAGACATTATGAAAAATTTGGGGGGTAGGAACCCAGACACAATGATAAGCATAAAAGACAGTTCATCTGAAAAGGAAAGGAAGTTGAATTAATAAACAAGAGGAAGCACAGCCTAATTTAGTTTGTGAGTAGGTGGAAGTAGTACAGAAATCTGCTGAGGAAGTAGTTTGATTCAAGTGACAGAGACTTGGAAGATGTATGCCATATTTGAATATGGAGTTATTAATTGGAAACAAACAGTAGCCTCTTCCTTCACTGTGACACTTCAGGAAAAAATAATCTGAAATGTTGTATCAGAAGATATGAAAATAGATATTAGCTCAAGCTTATACACTGCTTGGCAGAACTAAATACTACTCTATTAGGGTGTCTAGCAAATACAATGCAATAGCAAAAAATGCTATAATAAACTGAATTTGTTTGAAGCATGCAGTAAAAACTTCTGTTGATCTCTCTTCGAGGAAAGAAACAACTCAGAGTAAATGTTTTTGAAATAAGGATTAAGTAACACAACATTTATTTTAAGAATCAGAATCCACAGATCCTAAATAAAGTAACATTGCCTATTATTGATTATTTGAGTACGGAGGCAATAATGAACCCCACACATCACCACTGCCATTCTTAGGGGCCACTAGCGAACATACTTGACCTTTTTATAGCTACCAATTTTGTTATTAAAAATGAAATTTGCATTTAAACCTGTTGGTTGTGTTTGTTGTTCCTCTTTTCTTTGCACTGACCTGTTTTTGAGGGACACATTTGTCCAGTGAATTTCATTTTCATATAGCTTGGTTTTTAAACAGAACATTTATCCCAAACAGCATGACTCAAATATACAAATTGAAATCCAATACCATATTCTGATATCTTACTCTATCTCATGCTATCAAAAAAGGAAGTGGCTTGGCTTCTGTACACAGCACTAGGTTATTTTGGTTTGGTGTCCACACTGGAGAAGACTAGAAATCTGAAAGAGAGCAAAAGAGAACTGCAGAAGTGCTACTTTGTTGATTAAGAAGCTTAATCTATTCAGTTTATCAAAGTCAAGACTGAGAGATAATTTGATCACTGTGTGCCAGTGCTTTCACATGGTGAAAATGTTTAATGGCAGGGGACTTGCTGACCTTGTTGATGAGAAGGTAAGAAAATTAAATTTGCTGTATGCTAGAGCTAGGTACATTGAAGCTTGAAAGACCATGCAGTCCCCCAGCAGGCAGGGCAATTGAACATTCCAGTCATGGAGGCAATCTCATGCATTTTCAGTTCAGTTACAGCACAGCTGTGAAGTTTTAGTATTTTGGTCCCATTTGAGTTCAAGACTTAAAGTATCAGTTTGATTTCAGAAATGACTCAAACCAATTTTCATTTTGGGCTGTGGTTAGGTCACTGATTAAAGGCTACGTGTTTGGCATGGTGGCAGATTTACCATCACACTGGAAGAAAGTTGTTCTGCTTTAAAGAATCAAGAAAACATACCAGAACCAAGCTTTTGTGGAAAACTAGGCTGAGAGCATGAGGCAAGGGAATCTGCATCATCTCACTCATACTCTTGTGTCCACATTAAGACCATAACTCTAATAAAACACCAAGCTTTTGTGCTTTTGCCAGACATTTCTAAGATTCAGGGAGAAAATTTACCTCAGAGAAGACGGGCAGCCTCTTGGAGAGCTGCTATGATCTCTCTTATTTTAGGCAGAGCCTATTACTTCATTAGCACAAATAGACCTCTGTCTGTCATCAATCCCTGTGTCATACAGTTCAGCTGTCTTGAGAAACAGTATTTGCCAAAACAAAAATCTCTGACCAAAAAGAGGATCCGGCTAAGAAAAAAATGAATTAAGACAGAACAGCCCAAGTTTGACAGTTTCCACATCTGCCAGCTTTCAGGACTTCCTTCCCCAGCTACAATACAATCACCCTGGCAGCATTTTCTGTCCTCTGCTTCCAGAACACGTGTGAATACCTGCCCCCTCCTCCTTTCCTGTACCCATTGTAGGAGTTCAGACTGTTTCTGATATATACCTGCTCTTATGCAGCATGGTAGCAGCAGGAAAGAGCTCTGCTCTTAACCAGACGTTTTCTTACATTCGCCCCCGGCCAGCTTTCCCCAGTTTATGTACTGAGCATCACGTCATATGGTATGGAATGTCCCTTTGGCCAGTTTGGGTCAGCTGTCCTGGCTGCGTCCCCTCTCAGCTTCTCACTGGCAGGGCATGGGAAGCTGAAAAGTCCTAGCAACAGCTAAAACATCGGTGTGTTATCAACATTGTTCTCATCCTAAATTCAAAACACAGCACTGTACCAGCTACTAGGAGGGAAATTAACTCTATCCCTGCCGAAACCAGGACAGTAGAGCAGGCAAGAAAGTTGCAGACCTTCACTCTTGGTAACATGGATGATCATCAAGGTCTTAGCTATTCTGGCTAGCTAAGATATTCTTCCCCCTTACAATCTGGAAATAGGAACAGGTGACCCCAAAATATCCTGAAAGTACATACTCTATCTCTTACTATATGATATCACTTGTGAGGATTTCATGTATCAGACTGTCAAAATACCTAGTGAATATTCCAAAAAAATAAGTGCATTTGTCAGCATCTTCACTGGTGGAAGCAAGGACTGAAAATCCTTCTCTGAGAGAAAAATATGGCTTGTATTCTCTTTGCTCTCATTACGTAATATCCACTGAGTTCGCAAGAAAATATGTATTCATCATCTCTTCAAAAATTCTTCACAGCTAACTGAACTAACTCTAATGAATAATGCTGAAACTGTGCATGATCCACTACTCAAATAGATTTCGTGTGGCTTTTTTTTTTTTTTTAAAATGACCCACATTTTGAGGACTGCTTCCCAAGTTAATGCCTCATTAACTCAAGGCATAAAAACCCCAACAAAACAACCCCCCAAACCCACGGTAAACACAAGATCCATAGCTGCGTAGATTTTGTAAACTACATTTAGCTGATCTCTGAGAAAATACAGCCTTAAAAGCACCATGAATCTGGAGCTAGTAGTGATCTTGGGCAGTAAGCCTGCACCACACTCATCAGCTCAGACAAGCCCTGTCACAGCCAGGCCTGCTGGGGCTCAGCACAAGCTCAGCACCAGGGAGCAGTGGGAGCAGTCCGCTCCAGGCAAAGATGGGTTGAGAGCCCTGAGTAATGGTGACAGAGGCAGGGCAATGTCCCCACATTTGCATCAAAGGTGAGTGTGGAAGGAAAGAGCTAATTCGGGTCCAGCCACGCTGTCTCGCACTGCAGTAACATGTGAGGGTGGGTCAGCAACCTGCACACTCTCTGTTTGAGCAGTGAATTCCTGTAAGCAAGCGCAACTCTATGGTAATTCACCTGAAACATGGTAGCACTTACAGTTTTGAAACACGACAGCAAGTAAGGCCAGTTCCTTTATAAAACAGACAATTTAGACACAGTCCCTCCACGAGAAAATTCGCTGTATAAGTATACAATATAAGCAAGAGAGGAAGTTAGTGAAAGGACCTCCCAAAATCTGATGGAGATTTGGACTACAATCCAAACCAAGATTTCTTCAAGCCTAGCCATGTTTTTCCTGGACTATCCTTTCCCTCTAGCCGTTCTTTATGCATATGGTGCATTTTTGGTTAAATTCATTTTGAATGGATATGAACCAGACATTTGAAAGGTAGTTATTTGGGCTCAGGATAAACAAACATTGGTCTAGTTATATTATGTCAGTATTCTAGAAAAAGTCTGCATAGTGCCAAGCTCTATACAAAAACATCCCATTTGTCCCTACCACAAATTGAATAGGAAAGCATCTAGATGCTAAATTTTAAAATTTGATGACACTATTAATAATTTAATAAATTAAAATTATGAAAATATATAGGATATGAAAAGACTGCTTCTTATCACGCTAGATGAGATGTGAACTACTCTTGTTGCATTTGCCAAATGTCTGGAGTATTGCAGCCAGAATCAGTTAATGGCAGAAAATAGGTTTGAGAATGGTGCTTAACAGACACAATGGTGCGTCAGGCAGCCTGTGTGAAATACCAAGGGCTGGGACATGGCTTTGTGTTAATAAGCAAGGAGGAAAGACGCATCCAAAGAAACACATTTTCTAACCTCATAGATGAGCCGACCACGTGGCAAGAGCAAAAAAGAACAACAAAACAATATATTTCACAATAGAAAAAAGATTAATTACATTGAAATGCTTGGCATTTTCTGCTTTCTATTCTACCACATACCCATATGAAGTACACTAATACCTCCTTTCTTATTTCCTAGCTCAGCTTGCCAGGGAGGGGAGGCAGGACTCTTCCTTGCCTAACAAGGCTGATCTTTCCTAGCAGATGGAGAAATCTGCCTACCTGGAGCACTTCCTTTGGCCATATCTCAAATTCGACAAACCTACAGGTCTTTGCGTTACTGAGCAAAAGCATGCTGAGGGCAGGCACCAGCATCACACTATTTGCAGCATGACTTGGGATAGCAGTTACAATGACAGTAGCAATGCCAAGAGAGTCCTCCATGCCTGAAAAGAATAATGAGTACCCTGAAGTACAGCACAACGACACCGAGAAAAGGAAAATAAAGCTGTGCTAGACATTGTTGTTCTTTTGTTCACAGATCAGGTAGCCCACAGGTGCTTTGGAAGAAGGGAGACAGATAACCTACCAAATCATTTCAGGGTTTGTGTGTCTGTTCCTAGGAATAACAGAGATGGGATAGGATAGCAATATGTTAACAGATGCTCTTACTTCTTAGGCATTGCTGCTTCTAGACAGTCTGGAAATGACATTTTCTCTTTATCCTATTCTGTTTTTATTTCCTGCCAGAACCAGGAAGCGGATAGCACGATTTCTTTCTTTGGCACATCTTCCAAGCAAACAAACAAACAAAAAAACCCCAAACTAACCATTGATTCTGTTTCAGCTTTTTCTCCCAGAACAGCTTTACAACTCTTAGCATAAAAATAAAATACATTTACTTCACTTTTTTTTTTTAACATCCCTTGAGTGAAAATAAACAAACAGAAAGCATTCCAGGAACAGCAAAACCAATGAAGTCAGTATTCCAAGAGATTCATATTTCTAAGTGGATTTTCTCATGTTCGGTAACAGATGAATGCTGATGGTTTCCCCTCTATAAGAGTGTTAACAGGGTTTTTCTCCATCACCCAGCTGTCAATTTCTGTGCCATTTGCAGGAATGTAATTGTTTTTAAGACCTTTGCCCCTCTGCCAAATTCCACTAGAATTGACCAGTGGTCCAAAAGTTAATTGCAATAGTCTGACAGACACACACACATACACACGTGCACATGGAACATGACTCCAAAAGCCTCATTTCCTTAGGAAACCAAACAAAGAAATAGCTACATTTAATTTAGATACCTGAGAATAAATACATGACTTCATGGAAGGGAAAACTAGAAACAAAACAGAAAAGGATCGCAAGAGTAATTCATGTTTTGACTGGTGGCTGAAATGGACACACAACTGTGAGCCTTACAAATAACTTTTCTTTCACCTCAAAAGAAGCAGCTGTCACCTCTAAGAGCTGCTTACCCCAGCGACATAAGGAAAGGATTGCTGGTTATTGATTCCATTAATCGCAAACCAAGATTGTGAATAAAATGTCATCCTGATGTGCTGACAACTACTACTGAGCTTTAAAAAAAGAGGCTATTTTAGGGGGTAGAGCGGGATTAGAGGGGGACTGCAATCATGATAACATAAGAACTGGATCAAGGACAACATGCAACTATTGCTAGTGCTTAACTAAACTGCAAAATACATTTCATGCTAGGAAATAGCTCCATCTCCTGTTCTGCACACAGAAGTTCTCAAAATCCTCACTTCAAAAAATAAAGAAGAAACCCACTCCACAGCTGCTGTTTTAGAGTTTCTGCAGAGAAAATAAAATTCAAGCTTATGTCTACAAAATTAAATCTTCTTATGTACACATTTAAATACCCCTTATATCTTGCTGGGATGGAGCATTAGAAAAAAAAAATCAAGTAGGTGTTAAGAGAAAGATGTTCCTATTTGTCAAACCATCATCTGAAATGATGGTGCGGCATGTTCTCAGCTCCCCCTAAAAAAATCTCATGTGGTTGGAACATAAATCTGTCTTACGTCCTGTGCTACATTTTAGAGAGTGCTTTAAAGCTTTTACTCCGTAACATGGCCAATCTTGGGTGCTTTTCCAGTCTCTGCAGTGACACAGTTATCCCACTCAATACTTAGATGAAGTCAATAGGAGTTTTGCCATGGATTTTATGACGAACTTTTCCCCTGCAGCCAAGCAAAAAAAGTTAGGAAACTAGGGTGCAATACTCTTACTTTTCCCAACAGAAAGACATATTCTCATTCCATCTTCTGCTGCACTGCATGCCCTAACACAAACTGAAAAAAAATGTATGGGAGATATGTCTTTGAAAGGCTGTACCTTCTGCAGAGAGACACTACACAACTTCTTGTGAATCACTACTTGGAAGACTGCAACCACCTGTGAGACTACCAAGGGGCAAACCCAGGATAAAATCGGCTGTGATGTCTGGTTTAATCAGATTGCAGGACACACCCTTTTAAAGTAGCAAGTAGGGACGGCTCTGTTGCCCATCAAGCAGCCTGTGTTATATCAGTTAGTGACAAGATGGATATAGAAGCCACGCAGGACAGCATCATTTCATTCTTCTACCAATTCACGTGTATGAGAGGACTTGTCCTGTCAGGGAGAGCAGTGGAGAAGTCCTCCTTCTGCCCATTCAAGATGGCAGAAAGGAGCTTCTATGCACAGCTCTGGCAGGGAAGATAAAGTAAGCGTTTGCAGTCAAGGCTAATGGACAGTGTAATCCCATGAGTGGGAAGGTGAGAGCTAAACCACATGCAGAATTCAAGACACTGATAGGAAAGTGAGGTTGTGCTAAAGAAACAAAGGGATTCAAGTGTGTATTACAGAATGGCACATCAACTGAGCAATAAAAGAAGGATTCAGGTAATCCCTTTCAAACTCATCAAGAAATTTTAAAGCTGCACCCTTCCACCTGATCAGCGCAGTTTGTTGGTCTGTAAGGCTGTGATGTAAATGCAAAGGGAGACAGAAAGTTCCAGCTTCCCCATGTTCCTATCTGGGCTGTGAAGCCATCAGATTCCTCATGCTTTGTAATGCAGGAGCTTGCATGGAATTGTGACTCCCGTTCCCATTCAGTATGACCTCTGTACTCCTCTGGTGCCTGTAAAACATCTATACTTCCAGAGCATTAGATAACAACCAAGACCTAGGTTTCAAACATTGACAGAAGTAAATTTACACAAATAGGATTTCACTAAACTCTATTCATAAGAAATAGCTCTTCTGTGTCTGTACCTCACCACTTTTTTGTCTGGTTATTGAATGAATGTAAGAGTAAATACAACTTCCTCTTAGTGTGTGGGACCAAGCCTAGGGCTTCCTCCAGTTCACACCTACCCACACAGGATGACAAACCCCAGCAGATACTTGACTTGCAAGATCACAATGAAAGGTTTCATAGCTGTTGAGTAGCTCCCTTTGCTACTTACGTACCAACTACCTTTATCATTTGCCTTTTACAGCCTCCCTAGATGCCTTTATATTGGCATTTAACCTATACCAGGAAAAACATCTGTCACATAGCATTCAAATAGAAGGCATCTGACTTATGAATGGGAGAAGTTTGAGTACTACAGAGGTTGGCAGAAAGAAAAAGGCTCCTAAAGTCTAAATTTATTTGCCCATAAATTGCAATGGAGATGGAGGCATGCCAGTCATTCTATAACACTCCATCAGCCTGCTGGCAAAGGCAAGATAACTTATGCTGAGCATCTTAAATCTTTCAAGAGGAGCAAGTGGTGCAGTACTTCCACTTGCATGCTGGAAACCAAGTACCACCCTGCTGGGAGATCATACCCTCTTGAGGAAGTGTATCTGCTTGCTGGACAAGAGCCAGACTTCCCAACTGCTCCTGGGAGTAATGTGGGCTGAAATCCTGCTTGTACCCTTACAGTACTCATACTAAAGTTCTGTATGTAGTGTGGGCTCATATTGGATGTAACATGACCCTGTTCTGTACCTGCTTGTTAAAACAACTGGAATTCAGGGCAGTTGCTGGGCTATTATTTCACATTGGAGGAGTTAGCATGATAAAGATTCAGCTGTGCAGAGCTGGGAGGTTTGTAATTCTGATATGTCACACAGTGCATTCAGACTTTGATGCTGAAAACAGTTATGCTATTTATTTCATAGCCTAGGAAGGTAAAGAACACTATCATCTACTTTTAAATGACTAGCAGACAGCATGAGGCTGGTGGATCTGTAGGGAGCATTTGTCAAGTAGGTGCCCTCTGAAAATGTATGAAAACCCAGCAGTTTTGACCACCCACCTGTAACACTGCAGTATTGGTTGATTGTGTTCTGCTGCAGAAAGTAGCATCACTCGTCTTTCTTTTCACTTTAAATATCTGTCTTCTCAGCTAAGAGCTCTTCAGCAAGGAAATCAAAGCAGCACAACAGCAATTTATGAGCAATTACCTATTCTTATAGGCCTGTGAAGGAGGATCTTGATACGTGTTGCCTACCTTCTCCTATGCCATTTCAGATGTTACAGGGCTAGCAGGATGGCTTCGCAATGGGAGCCAGTCTCAATCCAAATACCACTGCCCAAAGTCTCTGGGAGAAAATCAGTTTCAAGGGGTGGCTTTATAGTGGATTAAAGGAGAAGGAAAATGTTTTTGCAGCTCCTGACAGCTTCCTTTAAGAATAAGCGCTACAATAAAACAAACAGCTGTATGAGAATTCCCTCAAAGCAAAAATCATTGCAGTGCATAAAGCAAAACAATATATAAAATTAAGCCTGTTTACGATAGCAGTATGGTCTGTCTGGACATCTTTCTGTTGAGGCATTAGGTTTTCACACAATTTTGATGTCCCTCTTTGAAGACAGCAAGGCTGTACAAAGGCCAGTCAGGGCTAAATCCAGGGAGGTGGGAAAGAAAGGGTCTGCAGTTGCACTGCTTCTTAGCATTTCTCAGAGCAGCACATAGATCTGCATTGCCAACCTGTGTTCTGCAGGAGAAGGGGTCTGTGTCCCGTGTGGTACAGCCTACGTCAAGGCAGAATAGGCCGATGTCAAGCTGAGCACCTCATTCTGACATCACTGCACTTAAGGTCAAACTAGCTTTCCTCTAGTGTCTCCAGAGTGTGCTGGACTCGGGGTCTGGTCCCAGGGACTCACATCACCTCTCCCATGTTGATCAGACTGCAATGTATTTTGCTGTTCCCAGAGGAATGATGAGCTTTTGTCCAAGACACTGACCTAAGATTCAACAGCTTGAGCTATAATTCCTAGCTCACATGCTCCCTGTGAGATTTTGGGTAAATCACTTTGTGGCTTTGGTTTAATCCTCTATTGCGATTATTGGCACTTTCTTTCTCTGCCCAAAAGCTGGCCAAGCAGCATGCAGACCTGATCTCCGTGACTACTGCTGCCTTGGAGCATGCACAGCACCAAACTGACAGTCCACAAAACTCCCTCAAAGTGACAGTGTGCTCCTTAGATCAATCCTGTAACAGGCTCATATATGGATGATCTATGACTCTTCCTAGGCAGAAGACAGATCATTAAATTCCACCAGGTGAAACCTACCATATCTAAAGGTTATTCTTCTGCAGGTAAGATTTTAAAAGAGCTGCTATTAAGAGAAGGTGTATGCAACGCAGCAAGACAGCAGATCACTTTGAATGATGGACCGGAATACACATGAGTATAGCCCTCCTGTAAGCATGGTGAAGAGGTTCTCACCTACAGAAATAACAATTCTTGCAGCTTCAGGTTTTTAAATATAAAAAAAAAATCTTAGAAGTACAGTTGATTAAGTAGTTCAAACAGCTAAACTCTCCGGTGTACAAGGCTATCATTTTAGATAATGAGACATTTCTCCATTTTCCAAAAGGTTAAAGACAGACTCTATAAATTCTGCATCTAGCAGCCCAGGGAGGCTTCTCCTAATAGCCCCAACAGCCATCATTTCATTGTCTGGGATGCATCAGGATCAGTTAATGCTGATGAAGTGCAAGGCATTTTGTTCAGAATAAAAGCAGGAGCAGGTGAGACTTCATGACCTGAAGCTGCAAAAGAGCTTTCTGCAAATAAGCTGCAGAAGGGGAAAAGAAAAAAAAAAAAAAACTGCCACCAACTACAATGAAACCAGTAAATAACTACTACAAAACATTTGCTGAGAGAGGAATGTACAAGGTCATTATCATACTATACATTGTATAAAGGGTAATCTCTGGAAACCAGACTTTATGGGCCAACCTGTATTTCACAGAGCAGGTGGCAATGCTACCCTTTAGGTACCAGCAAGCCAGAGGACGTGTGCCTCAGCCATCTGGAACTCCGTCAGCACGCACTCATGCTGGAAATAAAATGCACAAAGATTTGAATGGCTGACTTTCTGCTTCATGCTTTGGCGAGGACAGCAGAGACGAGCAGCCTTGCCCTGCTGACCACTTGTGACAAGAATTTACTTGGTGACAGAGACCCTCAGGTGGCCAGATGAAACCAACCATCTGTTAGCTGCGAGACTGCAGCCAGCCACTGCATGAAAAGGTAAAAATTAAAACGCGGGGGGGGGGTTTTTGAAAAAAATAATCAAAGATAGGACAGAGAAAGAACGCTATTAGCTGTGCTGCAGATTTTTCTTTTTCCTTCCCAACGATAGAGGGCGTCAATCCTCCATTCTGTCTGCAGGCCTGGCCCGTTGCAAGCGCAGTGTGACACTCCGGAGGTTCTCAGCTCTCCCCTCAGCAAGAGGCAGCAATTCTATTTCTAGGGAGCAACACATTTTGTATACTACTTTACCAGAAGCAAAAGAGGCAAGACGACTAATGGTGGCTTCAGGCAGTTAAGCAGACACCACTTCTCCTTTGTTAAATGATGAAGATTTTTTCAGGTTGAAATGCAGAACTGCTTTTACACTAGGCATGCATTCACAGAAGAGCCATTTAAAAAAAATACACCAGCCCTCTGACCAGACTTTGAGCTCTGCTGGGGTAGCAGTCTTCCACTGTGGGACACAGAGGCTCTTTCTTCTCCCCTGCCTCAAGGCTTTGAGCCCACTAAAAGGGCTCTGCATGCTACCTGGCCTGAGGTAAGACAACTGCTCAGAGCACCGGGCAGATTGTCATCTGTGGACTACAGTAAACCCACATTGCTCTAGCTGATCACCTCTGTCTTGAATCCAGTTGGGCCCCCCATGGGGAACCTAAGCATTGGACTCCGAATTTCATCAGGATGGAATCAGGGAAAGGACAGTCTGCATCCTGAAAGTCTTTAGAGCTTATGAAGGAAGGAGGAGATAGGACTTGGTCTTTCATGCCATAGTTTTTGACACATAGCCCACCTTGAAGAAAGCCTCTCAAGTGTTTAATGTCCTGGTCTGGAGACAAAAGCATCATCAGGTCACGTGCTAGAAGTTGTGTCTGGTGTTGATGCAAAAAAACCAGAGGAAGGGCAATAAAGCCAGGCAGTTGATCTCCTGCAGCCCCTCTGTTTTGAGGCACTCTGACACCAGCATCACTGCCTGCTGCACTGCAGATCAGGTTATCATCTGTAAGATGCACCTGGGGACAGGGAGCAGGAAAGCACAACCCTATGAGTGCAGAAGGGGACTGTGTACTCCCTCATCTGCCGTGTAAAGGTAAACCAGAGACAACCTAAAAGTTCGGTGCATGAGAATGGGGGTATTGGACAGGCCCTACTTGAGAGGGGAGTCTTTATCTTCATTACATAAAGGATCCCAGGGCTGTGGAGATGATGTGCCTTGTCCAAGGCCACAAAGTAAGCCCAGGACAACACCAGAAGCAAAACCTGCATCTCCAAAGTCCTTGGCACTAATGCCATAATGCCACATCCACAGGGACTTCATCCAAGAGCTTCATCTCTGAGCCCTGACAGGATAATCAAACGTTTCCTGCTCAAAACATAGGCCATATTTCAGAGAATTTGTGTGGCCCAAGTCTCCATGTGGCAATTTCTGACCCAAAGAGACTGAATCTGAGTGGCAGATCCCTCCAAAAATCTTTCACATTAGTTCATTGTAGCCCCCCAGCCCTGATGTTCAGGAAAACATCAGTGACAGTCTGGGTCTCAGTTTCAGTAACATTAATGTTTTCCCTGTCAGCTCCAGAAAGTAGTCACAAATGCAGTCAAGCACTGTCACTGTCAGATGCTCAAGTTCTAGCTGAAGGGAAACAGGTAAAACACATAGTTCTTGGAAAAGAAGAAATTTTGATTCAAAGTGGCAGAGGGATTGAGGCTCACAGTGAGCTCAAAAAAGGAAAACACAATTCATGGTCCCATATTGCATAAAGAGATCAGTAGCTGCTACATATATAATTTATGCTGCTGAGTCAGCCATATCCCAAATTTAAAAAAATGCATGAAAACAAAACACTTATATCTAGAAACAATACCAGTCACTGAGTAAACAGATCATTTGGGTAAAGCTTTGAAGTGGTCAAAATTATTAGGTCCTCTTTGTCTACTGACAAGAATTGTATTTGAAATCAGCCAAAGCTTTGTTGAAATAACTGGAGTAGCTGTTTTCGTTTTTCAGTTAGCATGCTAGTTATGAATAAATAATGAAGGTGCCATTTATTTAAAAACATATTCAACATCTCTCCCTTGGAAGCCCCATAGGGTGAACATGCAGCTTTACTTGTCTGTTTGCCTCGCACTAAAAAACCTTGTGTCAAAGTACAAAGATTAGAGCGGGTGACCAAAGTACATCTATTCCCTCCCTGCCCCATCTTCCTCTGCCAAAGAGTTGCCATGCCAATAGAAATTATCATTTATTCATGTTTTCTTCAGAAGATTAAAAGTGTGCTGAAAACTTTCAATGTCGAAACCAATCATCTACACAGAAAGCATGATCCCCCCCCCCAGTCAAGTCTACACTTTCAGATTTTGTTGAATCTAGGTTTTCAATGAAAGCCCAAGAAATGCTTTTGTAAGGAAAGAGTATGCATTTTCTATGGAATTTTTTTTTTTTATTGAACAAGTGTTTGAAGAGAAAAATTCTGACTACCTCTGCCAGATGAAGGGTGCTCTCCCAGTACAGCGTGTTCACATTTGCAGCTGGACAGGCCGGTTACATAGTACAGCAGCCATGCCCAAACCGCTTCCTTTCTTGCTATTTCAGAACATTAGAAGAAACCCATCATTATGGTTGTTCATAACCAGTGGTTGATCTGAGCACTGTGTACTCAGTATATGGTGGGAGGGGAACAGATAGGAGCAGGAGAGTACTAGCTGTTTTCCTGTAACCCATACAAGGGCCCATGAAAGTAGTCTGACACATCTGCAGAATCAGATATGGGATTTTTTTTCCATTCCCTGTATCAGCTGGTGCTAAAGTTTAATTTCACCATTGTATCAATACAGAAATGCTAACTCTAGAATTTTGATGTTCAACCTCACTTTCTACCATGAGTTACCATTCAGCATTGATTAGAAGAGCAAAATGCTATGTCCAAGAACTCTGCCCGTATTTAAAATAGACGGAAAAATATTTTTAAGGGAATGTATTCTCATCTAGAGGATATTAACAACCTGATAATTAAGGTTGAGATTTCCGCCTATAAACAGAGTTTAAAACCAGGTATTTGAAGATGTTGCACTGTTTAGTTCTGGAGACCAGTGCCTGGCCCTCCTACTGCAAGTCCAGGGCAGTTTTTCAAGCTGGCTGTCTGCTTCTGTGCACTATACAAGCCAAATTAGGACCACAGTATTCAGTTTCCACAAACCACAGGGTTTGCGAGAGCTTGCTGTGGGAGTCTGGCAACACTAAATAGCAGCTCAGGACATATTCTGATCAGAAGGTAGACTTGAGACTGACTGAACACAACATCCAAATACAGACCCAGCTCTTTGTGTCAAGGGAAGATATTCCTATACTACAAAAGCAATAGTAGGTGCCACGAAAGGCCACCTAGTGAAGTCACCAGATGCACTGAAAGCTTAACTAAAGGAAGTGCTATTATTATTATTATTATTATTATTATTATTATTACCACAATACCAAATTAATTTGTGGCCTTGTCACATATTATGGAAAGTGCCAAAACATGCTGGGGGACAAAATAAATCCATGAGGAACAGGCCCATCCATGGCTTCTAAAATACAACCAGTTGAAATGAATGAGGAAAAACCCTCAGTGCATTAGTGGCAGGACATCTCTGACAGCAGAAGGATCACTGTAGTTGCCCTGCGTACAATGCACATGGGTTTCTGTCAGAAGCAGGGGGGCAGATTGAATACATCCACAGTCCTGACCCCAGACAGCAGCACTAAGGGCCTTGTGCTCCACGTTATCATATGCAGGAACTGCTCAGGCTGAGGTCTTTGCACTGGATGCCATCCCCGACCTTTTCACGGCCATCATTCCTGCAAGCACTTGTCCGCTGAGGATCAACAATGGAGGAGGAGACAGCTGTTAGTCAGGGACACAGCAAAGTCATGCCCTGCCAGTGTGCCTGTTAACTGCAGGGACAGAGAGAGATGACCAAAAGCCTTGACCCATCCTAATTATGAGAAATGTTCATTCTTCTAACCAAACAACTGTGTGAAGAAGATAGATGAAAGTATCTTTTTAAGAGGGAAAAAGATCAGCCGTATTTCATTCCAAGATACAATACCAAACGTTATCTTTACAGACTGACATCTTTTCTTCCACAGGATTTTTCTACAGCTTTTCATTTATTTATTTTAAATTTGAGACAGATTTTTTTTTCTTAAGGTCAAAAGCACTCAGTTTACCCAGCTATTTTTAGCCATGCTGGACAGATTCATTGAACTATTCCATGAATTATTCATAACACCAAGAAACAGCCTGGGCATTCCTATGATATTTGAAGACAATGACAGCTTCTCACATTTTTGCTGTGCAACTGCAAATCCAGGCTCCATCAAGAGTCTCACAGGTTTGTCAAGGAAAGCCAGAAATGAGCCTGTGTGTTTTCCTCTGGACAACTCTCTGTGCTCAAGTGCTGGAAACATAGTGAAAATCAGTAAGGTCTATTACAGTGAAGACAATATCCTGTTGCAGGGGTTTTTTTTTATTTTATTGTTTATTGTGTCACTCTTATCTGACATAAGTTTTTATATTTGTCTTTTCTGGGCTTAAAAAAAGCCACACCTACCAAAGCACACAAAAGGTCCTCAGAGCAGAGAAAGGAACAACAGGGAGGAAATTGCTGCTGATCGTTCTGGAAATATCCTTCACCCAACTTACTAATTACACACTCCGATGATCACCTATAATTATGATCTGAAAGGAAATTCTACACCCTAGCAATTTAGCTGGTGTTTCTTTTTTTAAGTCAACCATTTCCACTCTAATGAACCTCAGTATGAAGCAGCAAAACCTTGGAGGAAAAGGCTACAGACATGAAAATGAGTGCTTACTGTCTCATTAACATTTTACTTGCTTGGCTAGGAGTCCTTTTGTTACAGGAAGCTAAGTGTTTTTATGGCCAACTCTCCTGAATCTGTAATAATATCCAATATGAATGTAAGTGATTTCTGCTTTTAAGCTACTGAGCCTCTGAATAATCTCCACTAAAGCTAATGTATCCACAGTCAATGTGCAGCACTAGCTAAAATACAAGTAATTGCTGCCTTGGCCAGCTCCGCAGCACAACTCTAAACCTGACATTTGGCAGCTGTTAATATTTATAGCTAGACGGATCCAGCCTGTCAGATATGGTCTCCCCGAAAGCAAGAGTATGCCTGGAGCTAAAGTTTTCTTTCCAGTCGGTAAAAAGTTAATGCCAGGCTGAGATGTCCCAACACAGAACTAAGCCCACAGCAACCACAGAAGAGAGTTTCCCTGTACAGGTAGAGCTAACCATACCCATGACACAGATATTCCTGGTCTTTTCTCGAAGAAACCTACAGCCTAGGTTTAACGCAACCTTTAAAAGAAGTGTCCTAGGGAATCACAAGGAAGACAAGGCAGTAGAACCTACACTTAAGACATTTCTGAGAAATTAATATAGCAGGTATTTAAGTGAAAACTAACAATAAATAAATTACTGTTAAGACTCGCAGTGTAGTGGGATCCTTCTTGACTGTAACCAGCTGAAACAGCTGCCTCATGGCTCCAGAAATAATTCATGATATAAAACCAGGTCAAATATGAAAATGAGAGGAGAGCTACCTCTCAATGAATGAATTTGTGTGAGAAACGTGCTTCTCCTGAGCCCTGCTCTCACCTTCTCAGTGGGCAATTGGTTCTAAACAAGAACCGATCAGATGAGGATGAAGAGGGTTGAAGAGAAGATGCTGTCACATGCCAGTCCTCTTCCACAGGCAGGCATGTGTAGCAAAAATGGTCCAGACATGCTCCTTCCAGCCACCTTCTCACTGCAGTGATGAAGTCTGTAAAGGAGGTGGATGAGGAAAAGAGACCAGTAGCAAGGTCAAAAGGGAAGGACTCAGAGGCAAAGATACGTACAGAAGTTGAAACTATATAAGCCAATAATTAATATTTCTAAATAGGACTGTTAGCTGTTCTCTCCATCCTTCCACAGAAACCAAGGCCATTTTGGTTTTTAAAAGCTCTCTCAGACATGCATTATTTGAATTCAAAGACAAAAGCAACATGTGACACAGGCCACATGATTCAAGAAGCCAGTAGCCTAACACAGGCGAGGCATGAGTACTCTTCAAACACCTAAGGACCAAGGAGGGAACCCCCCTCCACCCAAGAGAGATTCCCCTCTGCCCAGAAAGCTGCTCTCAGGGAAATGTGCCTCCTGCTCAGGACTTTATTTAACCCATCTCTACAATGGATGCCTTTGGGCCACCTCCTCAGCCGGCAGGGCCAGCCACACCTGAACCTCTTAATGGGGTCAGTGCTATCCACTAAAAGAACCTCTTAAAAACTTTCCTACCACCTTTAATGATACGGGAAGTCAAATTTTCCTTAGAGGATTTCATTTCTGCAAGCTGACTTATTCTAAGACAGGAGAAAAATGAATTGCAGTAGAGATTATTTTCTGCTCACACTAGTGTACATTAGTTTATCTTATTTCCACCATTTCTTATATTGCTATCCCTTTGAGAACTTACCTCCTCTTCAGCTGTGTTTATACTTTGTGGTCTCAAGACTCTTCTGTTTGCGAGTGTGAAGTTTTGTGGAAAAACAACAGAAGACTGCCTGTCATCACGGACTCTTAACAGCTCAACTCAAACTTGTCCTATGAGCTTTGGGTTGAAGTGAATATTGATAGGCTACTAGCACAAAAATATTGTCACTATGAAAACTTGTTTTACTCAATAAATTGCTATTCAAAGAACAGAGACTAGGTGCCAGCTTGGGCCCACGTACGTTTCTTATCAATCACACAGGCCAGGCATTTGAAACATTGAGTGACTGCATGTGCATTAGTTCCAACAACAGCTGGGAAAACAAATAGTCTCACAGAGACCAAAGAAAAGTGTAACTAGTAGCCTGGGATTGTTTCCAGCAGTGGCAAGTAGCAGAAGCTGGGAGAAAAGGTAAAAGACTTGCATGCTTCTTTCTCAAATTGGCTCCGTTTCATCAATCCGTGGTAGGATTTCGTGAGCATGGGATGCTCAGAAGGGTTGAAAGATTTGGTATGGAAAGCAAATATAATTTTCACTGTTTGAAAATCGTGTGTCAGAGTGTAAGTTTCATTAATTATCAAATTTGCACTTTACCTTGTTTTATAAAAATAAAAAAAAATTAATGAAAAGCATTTTTCAAAATGTGGGTTTCAGACATGTACGGGATCTTTGGCATTGTGGACAACATCATGCTGAGTCAAAGCTAAAAGTGACACAAACATCAGCTACTGAACAGAAACTCTTCTTCTACAACTGTTAGTGCATCTCTTTTCTAGTCTTAAACCGAGCCAAACACCCTTTTTCTTATTAAGATGGTTTTTTAGAGTATCTCCTGGTCTTCAAGAACAACTCTTCTAGAGATATTCCTCCAAGGTAGACTGGGTCAGGTTCTCCTTCTGCATCTTGACCATCTCACACTGTCCCTAGAATGGGACAAGGGTCTCTCATGCACACACCTGCCATAGCTAGATTAGAGTTTTGAAACTTTTGCCAGATAATCCAGACCTTGTATTGTAATTCAAGGAACAAGTCTGAAGTCCTAAAAGAGTCCAGTGCTACAGAACAAAAATGGAAAATAGATTCAAAGAATAGATTGTAGTCTTTGTTATTTGATTTCAGCTGTTTCCCTGACACAATAAGTAGCACCACATGAATAAGACCTTACACAACATTGCATGAGAGTACAATTCTGATTCACCCTTTGTCTATTGAGGGCCAGGAACCTCAAGTTCAAAAGCCTGACAGCATAAAATTGTGCAGAAACCAATAAACACATCCATAGCAGTTGTGATATGAGGTTTTACCAGAGGCCAAGAGCTTGTCACTCACAGCATATCATTTCAGATAGATAGATCATCTAGGAAGACTCCCAATGCTTAATTTAAAGACCTCCTATCACAGGCATTCCACTACAGCATCACAAATTGTTCCAGCAGTTACATGTTCTCACAGAAACTGTTGTGCCATTATTTGCTACTGATAATTGACTACCTTCAGATTTCAGTCTTTGGTCTATCTTTCAGAAAACTCTTCTTTATTTAATCTGTTGTGGGTCAAACCACAAAAAGGTTGCAAATCTCGATCCTTCCCAGAGTGAAATCCACTAACTGGGAGTAAGATGCATTAGTCTGCCTACACAATAGGTAGGGGTAGACTCTTGTCCCAGAATGATACGAACTGCTGGTATGAGAAGGCTAGTCAGGAGGAAATATCTAGGACAGAGCCACACCTGCATCTCCAATAGCTGGGAATTAGTCACCTCTAGCTTTTGAGGATCCATCACCCCACACACACCAGGACAGAATCATCCTCCCAAAGGTAAAGGTCAGTGTCTTTTCTGTGGAAGAGCTATAGACAATTCAGCCTTCTTTCAAAATGTATGCAAGAGTGGTTGTGGCTGCCTTTTAAATCAGCTTATTGACAGCACTCGCATGGGAATCTGAAAACTCAAGTTTAAATCCATCCTCGGATCAGAGAAAGTTCACATTCACATCACCATTTTCTTTTTCAAAAAACGTGCCCAACACTGGTACATATGGAGACCGGTATTCCTTTTATTTTTTTCCCCTCACTCCCTGGCCTCTCAATTCGTGAATCATTTCCTGCAGAGTGGCACAATTTCGGGAACTGAGTAAAGAATGCTACCCACCACCAGAAACCTCTCAAGATAGCCTTGTAGTTACAGCACTGTCCTAGAAAATGAGACCACAGTGAACTTCAGTCCTGCACTGCCCAGGCAGGTGCACAAGCTAGCTGCACATTACAGTAACACGAACCTCCCTGCATTTAACATGGAGCCCAATGCCGGGTACTTTCATCAGTCATTCTTAGGGCTCTCGTCGATGACATCCCTGGGGCACAGATACAGGGGAGATCAGATGTTGAGGATGTTAGTCAGGCCAAGACACAGGCTAGGCATCATTCTCTTTGCCAAGAGAAAGACAATTCTGGTCTGCAGTCCTGTGGAGAGCTTTGAAGCCAAACAGGGAAACTATCTGTGAAATGCAGGCATCTCCAGGCACCATAGCAGCTAAGAGGAGGTTTTATAAGAGTGCAGGTTTAGATATAGAGATCTGAATTCCACATGCATCCTATATCAGGCATTTTAGTAGCTGGAGACTTTATAGGCTCCATGATCAAGTCATTCCTTAACTTTCCTCCTGGATTACATAAAAAGACTGACTTCAGGTTTAATCTTCTTTCCTGTGCCCTGTTCTTGCAGCTGTCTTTGAAAATTTAAAACACACGGATTTACTGGGAAAAAAAGAGACACACTACTGCCCCTGTAAAATACATAGCAAAAAAATCCTTAGTGGACGCAGTAACAAATATCCTCCAGCCTTTTTTTTTTTCTTTAGAGATTAGAATTTCTGTTTATGATAGGATTTTCAGGAGGCTGGAAGGGGAGATTGCATATATTTTTGGTGACGTTTTCCTCCCTTTGTAGATGCCTTTTTTTGTCAGAAACAAAGAAACTGTGAAGGAATAAACTTCACTTCCTCAAAAAGTGTGTGAAAGGACATATCTGGAGTTTTCCAGCTAAAAACCAAATGGGAGCCCTTAAATACATCTAGTGGTGAGAAATTCATTAAGTGCATTATGTCCTCTGAAGTATTTTAGCATTAACTTTGGTAAGCTTTGTTATTTCTATCCTTTTTTGTGGCATATGCAAATAAAATGTGATGATCCACAAGAGAAGCCAAGCCTACTTTTCTGCTAAGACAATCAACTTAATGAATAATTAGTGTACGAATATTAGTAACATTAATGCTTAATGAGTTGAATCTTCTTTGCCTCATATCCTCTAGTTTCCCCAGCTTGCTAAATAAAAGTTTATTTATTGTCTTAAATTAAAGGACATTTCTGAAATGAGATATAATAAAATTGCAAAGAAGGAAAAGCTAATCAAGATAATTAAAATGAAAAATTGTTAGAATAATTCACTTTCACCTGCAGTTGCAGTATAGTTGAACTAAGAGTTTCTAATTAAACGAGAAAGTATGTGAAGTGCAGTTCAGCTGATTTGCATTTATGGAACTGGAAGAAAATATTACCTTATTAAAGTGAGTTTCAGAGGAAATGTCATAGCACAGAGGTTGGCCTGACTTGACTTTCTAGTAGATTATGCAGTCATTTATAAATTTGACTGCTTCACAGACCCAGCTCCTCTGCGGCTCTAAATCAGCATGGTCTCACTGAAGTTAATGAAGCCACATCAATTTATACCAGGTAAGCATCTGCCCACTAACCCTTTCAATGTCTATATTGCTGCACAGAGCAAAATTCAGCTACATCTGCCACTGTGTACACCTGAGAAAGATGCCAATGAAAGATGGGGTAATGCTGCTGTGCCCAGATAATCAATTTATCCAAATTCTGCTGCTTGGAAAAGGGCTGTAACACACAGTCTGCCTCTGGTGATTTATTTCTGCAGCTATGTACAAGAAAATGAACTAGGTGATATTTGCTGGCCATGTTTTTGGTGAAGTCCAGCCCATGAATACCACCGCTCTCAGTGCTGTACACAGCACTTGTTAAAACTACCATATCTACCCCAATCCATGACAGCCCTGAATCTGAGTTGACCTCATATGTTCACAGCTGGGAAGAAGGAGAGGGGCTTTTGTTGGCACTACCTGGTGTGAAGCACAATCCCTTTCATGGTGGGGTCTCTGTGCTTTCCTACCTGCAATCCCAGCAGTAAGGTTAACACAACAACACGGTTGCAGTAAAAACAAGGAAACCAAGCCCTCTTTCACTGACAGGAAGCAGCCTATTATTGCTTTATAGACATGGAGTAGCTGATGGCTAATCCTGCATTGCCCTACTGCCTGTGTACACATTCTTGATACAATATAATTGTGAGGTTAATCAAGGTATTTCATTCTAATTAGGTTAATCTGTACAGTTCTTGGATTTTAAACCCCTGAGGCAGGAGGAAAGGATCTTCTGAGATTCAAATAATATATTTCATCTCACACATGGAGTCAAGCGGAACTCTAACTATGGACATCTGCTGCAACATCACAACAACATCTAGATTATGAAAATGTAATACTTGATATTGGCAGAGTATTTACTATGTATCTAAAAAAACAGGATTCAGTCTATTGAAGAAGCAAATGCTATTGCAGCTTTTTTATGCTTGTATTTTGTACAGAAGAAAATGACCACTTCTATCATCCCTTTGCTAGGAAATCCACAGCAGGTTTTGGGAGGCATTCCATGGTCAAGGATTCAGCTGTCAAAGTTGTGTTACATCAGAGACAACAACGACCTGCCGGCAGAGATAACAAGACAACCCAACAGAAGAGAAGCTTCAGATTGAGAAGACTCATTTCCAGCACTGCTTCATTCATTGCAGCTACAGGCCTAAATTAACCTTGCAAAACTGTCGTGAAAACGTATCAGGCCAAGCATAAAATTTACTCTACAAGTCTTTATCAGAACAGTGATGACAAAAAATATTAACGACATTCAGGTCACCTGTCAAGTTGATTGCTCAGCCCAGACAAAGAGCAACAGTTTTGTAGAGCTGTTTCAGCTGACAAGCCCAAGTCACAGCCATGTCATAGCACAATATCCAGCAATGTAGTCACACTAATTAAGGGGCTGTTCAGCCCAGTCTTTTCTTCAGTTGCCGGGGGTGAGCAGATAGCCAAATGGCCCAGACCAACCTTGCTGCTAAACACAGATGTGTTACTAGGTCAAATGACCTTTTGGCCCCATTTGATTTAAAGTGCATTAGGCTGGCTTCTTTTTATTTATATTTTAAATCCTTTCAGTTTAATGTTAACTATGGAATTATATATGCTTGGAAAATCCATTTTACAAAAACTAAGTTGCCTTAATACTGAGTATGCAAGAACCTATATTTATGTTGATTTTCTATGCTACATGCCACAGGAACTCTTCTACATGCTTTGAGCAACTTTTGTTAAGTTTAAAAATAATATTCCATGCTACCAAACAGACAAATTACAAATAACCTACAGCCACTATCAAAACAATTATTTATTAAAATGAGAAAGGCAAAGAAACTCGTGAGGCAGGTCACTTAAAAAACGCCCCCCCCAAAAAAATGAGGAGGTGATGCAGGTACTCCTCCTTTTACTTTTATCTGGCCAGTTGTGTCACTGCCATTCAGCAGCACTGCCAGAGTGTGGAGAGAAGCAAAGATAGATAAACAAGGAGAAGCAAGAAAAAGAGGACAAGGAAGAGAGACAGTAGCAGGCTTCTCACCTGGGCTGGGAACACCCATCTTGCTGATTATTTTCTTTAGTCTCTCATGGCATTATACAGGTTGCAGCTGACACAGGCCAGTGTACCAGCACAAAGAAATTGTTACAGGAGGAGATCAGTACAGGACATTTTTGGAGTCCTGTATTGGATGTCAGTGGCAAGGTGCTGGCAGTGGGGGCTGCAGGGGCCTCTGTGAGGAGAGGCTGGGGCTGCCCCGTGCCAGACACGGCTGGTTCCATCTGGCTCCAATGGCCCCACCACAGGGCACAGCTGAGCCCCTCAGCCGAGATGGTGGTGCCTCTGGGAAACCATGTTTTAAAAAGGGCAAAACCCTGCCTGGCAGAGTGAGGGGAAAACAGTGAGAGAAACAGCCCTGCGAGCCTGGAGGGAGTGCTCCAGGTCCAGAGCTTGCTGATGACTTGTCACCTGGCCAACACAGGCTTGAATAAACTGGGAATGCCAGAGGCACTCGACACAAGAAGTCTCCAGACACTGCAATGGGTGCCTGAAGATGAAGGTCACGGAAAAGATTTGTGGTCTGGTCTGAGAATAAGTTTTTAATCAAGGGGCAGATTTTGTAAGTGTGTAGGTTTTCACAGGTGGCCATTAAATCTGTGATACCAGTACTTTGACAGCATCTTTACGTTTATCCTCTGTGTCTATCAAAGCCACATGGAATGGCTGATACTACCATCTCTAAAAAAAGAAAACACACCAAAAACCTGAACTTCCCAAAGCTCCCAGTACCTGAGGTACTCAAACTTTTTGGCACTCTTGAAAAACAGACACCATCTCAAAATTATTTGAAACCTAAAAAGCACACTGGAAGTTGCTATTACTATGTATGTGTATGTTTACAGTGAACTGAAATTGTAAGGAGAGGAAGATGTTGAGAGAAGAGGATGCCTACAAGGGAAAAAAGAGGAAAAATAAGGAAATCCTGTATACACAAAAACAGGTACAGCCAGAAAAAGTATGCTGTGCCTTACCCGAGATTGAGGTCACTCTTTTACAGAACAATGCATCGTTCTTTTCTTCTAACATCTCGTTTGAGACTAGAGAAGACCTCGAGGCCCTTTCCAGCATCGTTCTCTATGAAGCAAAGAACCATTCTCCAAAAATCCACATTATTTTGGATGCGTGTTCAGTCTGCGGAGCTGTTGGGAGAGTTAGTAGGCTTGCTCTGAGCACAAGTTGATTGTGTGTGGCCTTGGAGAGTAGGAAGGCATACAGAGAAGTCAAGATGGCCAAGTTCAGCCTGTACTGTTTCACCATACAACCTTCCAGAGTTAACCTCCCTCCAGGCTTTTCTTGTAATTTGTATGTTATAGCCAGATTTCCAAGTTTGTCCCGCGCCTTCCCTTTATTATTTTTGGACATATAAGAGGAACCAGGCATTGCTTCAAGAAGTTTTGGCATCTGTCTAGATCTGTAAGCCTGTGAACCCTGCAGCATAAGGAAACCTCCATGAGCTAGATCACTAAAGATACAAGACCTCCTTCTGATGACAGCAGCTATTAGTGCTGAAGCCATGGCTGACACATGTATTTCTTAAGTGACAAATTCACAGAGCCTTTAATTCAATAACCTTTGATTTTTTTGTCTGGATGACACACACGCTTCCAATTTGAAGATATTAGTATTCAAAGTTATTTAACAAGTTGTTTATGTGAACATATTCCAACCTGTTAGGCCTTTCTGCTACTGCATTTGCAATGAGATTTTAATGGTGAGCAAGAGGTCACATACTGATTCAATTTCCAGATTACAGCACTCAAGCCAACACAGCCAGTGTATTGTGGCTGCTTCAATATAATCTCCCTTTTGCCTGGACAGTTACGATACTTTATCCATGGACGTTCCTAAAGATGAAATTCACCAGGGAGAAGTAGATACCAAATACATGGAGAGGGAAGTTCTAGACAGTACTTTTTCCACCAGTAAGTGGTCACAAGCATTAGACTTTGCAGAATTTCCTAGAAGCATTGATAGATTTGATATATAGGGAGAATGTCTTTCATAAAATAACTGGATATGAAAACCTTAAAGCCACAAGTCAGAACTTCACAGATGACCACATCAAATGAAGAGGATTTAGGGCTAAAAGTGGAATTTAATGCTAAGACTTGGAGCAGAACAAAGAACAGATA